>NC_083834.1:4954713-5139713 GCF_015708825.2 Lethenteron reissneri
TCTGCCTTTGTAGTTAGGGTTGTGAGTTGACGCCGAGGAGGGGGAGGAGGCGCCTCGCCCCCCCCCCATGTGGAGTGACGTCACCCGCTAATTGGGGGGGGGGGGTGTCCATTTGGAGGACGTCACCTGTTCATGATTATTAATGAGAGGGGCTGTTCGATGTGGATTGACATCACCCGCTCATGATAATCAATAGGGGAGGGGGGGTCCGTGTGGAGGACCCTGACGCCTGCTGCTGTATATTTGGAGTTTGCGTATCTCTCTCATCATCATCACGGTGACTAGGAGATGTTAACACCCTCGCCTGGTGTACAGGAGGTCGTGGGTTCGATCCCGACCCTGACGCCTGCTGCTGTATATTTTAAGTTTGCGTGTCTCTCTCTCTCTCATCATCACGGTGGCTAGGAGATGTTAACACCCTCGCCTGGTGTACAGGAGGTCGTGGGTTCGATCCCGACCCTGACGCCTGCTGCTGTATATTTGAAGTTTGCGTGTCTCTCTCTCATCATCATCACGGTGGCTAGGAGATGTTGACTACCTCGCCTGGTGTACAGAAGGTCGTGGGTTCGATCCCGACCCTGACTCCTGCTGCTGTATATTTGGAGTTTGCGTGTCTCTCTCTCTCATCATCACCATCACGGTGGCTAGGAGATGTTAACTACCTCGCCTGCGTCTAGCAGGAGGTCGTGGGTTCGATCCCGACCCTGACGCCTGCTGCTGTATATTTGGAGTTTGCGTGTCTCTCTCTCTCATCATCATCATCACAGTGGCTAGGAGATGTTAACTACCCTCGCCTGGGTGTACAGGAGGGTCGTGGGTTCGATCCCGACCCTGACGCCTGCGGCTGTATATTTGGAGTTTGCGTGTCTCTCTCTCTCATCATCACCACGGTGGCTAGGAGATGTTAACTACCTCGCCTGGTGTACAGGAGGTCGTGGGTTCGATCCCGACCCTGCTTGCGTTTCGGCCACAACGCAAGGACTGCTTGCGTTGTGGCCGAAACGTCGTGAAAATTATTTTATTATGTTTTATTTTTATTATTTTATTATTTCCATTCTACGTGACTTTACCGAAAGAACCAAGAAGATCCTGCAGTCACGAAAGCTTTAAATCGAAATACAATGACAATAGTTTAAAGCGATTTGAAGCATGCATTTTTTGGGGGGGGGGGGGGGTAGGGCAGAGCTTTGTGACGTCATATTTGAAGGGGGGGGGGTGGTCTGACTTTGTGTACGCCGCGTGACGAGGGGGGTGGGGGGGTCAAAAAATCGTCCCAAATCGCGTGACGTCATTTATGGACGGCCTCTGTGTAGCGAGCATCAACACGGGGAGACAAAGGCGGCTCTGCGTGGTGTTGCTGGTGACCCACAGACCGTCATGGCGATGCCCTGGCAGGGTTCACAGCCGCGGCTCGCTAACAGCACTTGCCCCAGCCAGCCTGTCGAAGGCTACACGGGCACCTTTGTCATTGCCCGTCTCACTTTCTACAATGTCAGCTGCAAAAACACAATTCCTATCAAGGTGGGTGGGGTGAGCTTGGTCCAGAATTCCTCTTCCAAGACGAGTTGAAGGTTTCGTATGCCCGCTTGTAACGTGTCCACTACCAATTACTGTCCACTCAAGTTCAAGTTCATTTACTTGGTGTAGCCCCTGTGAGCCATTCGGCTCTTGAATCGGGTGCAACCGCAACGAACAAAAAACAAAGATACGCTTCCGAGAAACGGGATGTGATCGATCGATTAGTATTGGCAAAGTGACGTAATGTGTCTTCTTGGTTCTTTCGGTAAAGTCACGTAGAATGGAAATAATAAAATATAATAAAATTAACATAATAAAATAATATATGTTTTTATTATTTTATTATATAATATTATTTTATTTTGTTTTATTATTATGATTTTATTATTTCCATTCTACGTGACTTTATCGAAAGAACCAAGAAGATGAATCCCGGCAGTCACGAAAGCTTTAAATTGACGTAATGCGGTTACGTGCGTATCCCCCTTTTGATCGGATTTGAAGGTAGGGCGTTCCCTCTCCCATCCAGTTCGCGGTTCCCAATGTCAGTGTGCGGTCCTTCGCAGTTGTGTCGATTCCACATTCATATGGCAGGGCCCAGTCTATCCTGCATACGACCAACCACTGTACAAACAAAGACAAAGATCCCCTGTATAGCCTTAACAGACTGTAGGGAAAGTGCTGTTTACGAGCACCTATGAAGGCCGCAACGGTACACGAGGGGGTGGGTGGCCAGCACCGCGCCCGACCGCCTTTGTCTCCCCAGTGGCGATGTTTGAGGCTGAGGCGACCTAAGGGAGGCCCGGGACCGGTTCAGATAATCGTCACTGATGTTCAAACACACATACAACAACAACCGTCATTTGCCACTAAGTGGCGGTGACGTCACCACAACGCTTGTGCCAGGCCATGTGCACCTTGAGGCCAAGTGAAGTGTCGAACGCCCGCTGGCAGGAGGTCACGGGACAGACCCAAGGTGCCACGGTCGACTGACCGAGATGACCGAGATGACTGGCTGATGCACCACCTGTGCCCCCATCTGTGCCGACATGCTGTGCTTTAGTCACCCGGCGCTCCGCTCGTTGTTGTGAGCGTACATGCACACACACACACCTATGCACACCTTACACCAGGGGTCGGGAACCTTTTTGACTGGGAGAGCCATAAAAGCCAAATATTTCTAAATATCTTTCATTGAGAGCCATATAGTATTTTAAAGTATAATAAACTAAATACGTCTTACTTTTAATGCCACTTCTGGTCACGGGACCCGTGACCTGTGAAATTTATCTTCAAAACTAATTTCTGTTTACTTTAAAATGACACAGTATTATTAAGCAATATCACAAGTATTTGAAAATCAGTTCCAAACTGATTTTTCTTTATTTTTTTATTTTTATTTTTTATTTTTTTCAACTCAAAATTGTCTGGGAGCCATATGCCGTCACCGGAAGAGCCATATATGGCTCGCGAGCCATAGGTTCCCGACCGCTGCCTTACACCACTTCACGTGGTTTCAAAGTTCACCTAGCCTGGCACAAACACCGGTCGTGGGCAGGGCCGGATTAAGATTGTGTAGGCCCATGGCCTACAGGTACTGTGAGCCCCCCTCACCCCCCCCCAGTAATATTTTCAAAAGGAAAAACAAAGTTAAAGAAAACTAAATTGTATTTTTTTTTACAAGGCTAGCAACAAATGAAATTCAGCACTCACAAGTGAAACGACTTTTCACTTCTGGGCTGCAGCCCCTGAAGCCCCCGCGCCCTTAATCCGGCCCTGGGTCGTGGGTCTCCCCTAGGTCGACTCAGCCTTAAAAAAAAGATAGTACCTTATTGCCGGGCGTGGCGCTGGTCACCGAACCAAACCTGCTTCGTGTGCAGCGTCGACCTGCATATAGTTGCTGCTCGCTAACAGCACTTGCCAGAACCTGCCTGCCAAGGCACCCACGAGTGAGCTTTGCCATTTGTACTTTGGCGAGGCACCGCCGTGGGAAATCCAACACAAATCGTCCTGCTGCGGAGGGAGCTGGTAGGAACGTTGGGGTGCTCGGGTCAATGGTCAGGGTCAACGGCGGCATGGTGTATCCGCAAATATGCTGTGAGGGCGGGCACAAGCCGGCGTGAGTAGGTTAAACGTTTGAGTTTTATAAGGGCACCACGGGGTGACCAGCCCCTCCCTCACCCCGCCCCACCCCTCCCACCTCCCACCCAGCCCCCACCCTCCCCATTCCAGCCCCTCCCCACCCTCACCACCCAGCCCCTCCCACCCTCCCCACCAGCCCTTCCCCACCCTCCCCTCCCCTCCCCTCCCCCGCCCCTCCCCCACCCAGCCCCTCCCCACCCTCCCCTCCCCACCCCAGCCCCTCCCCTCCCCACCCAGCCCTTCCTGCACGACGGACGGACCAATATCCCCTGCGGGCTGGTGTAACCAGGAGGTTCCTACCAGTAAAAACCGGCTCACATTTGTAGCGCCTGGCGACTCCACTACCCCCCCACCCACCCCACCCACTCCCTCTGGAGAGCAACCAGCAAAGAAAGTAGCATCGGTCCGAGTTGGAAACCCGACCGTGGCTCCAATGTTGTCAAAGCACCGCCCGCATTGGAAGCGCCTTTGTATCAACACCTGGACTTCACGAAAAGCCATCGATCAATTTCTCCCCCCGATTTCCTCTTGAATGCTCTCAGGGATTGATTAAAGCGATGGGAATACAATGTTTTAAACAAAAAACGAATTAGCAGCAGCAGCAGCAGAAGCAGCTGCATACCCAATAAAGGGAAAGCGTGTTCAGCATATCGCGAGCAGTCGGAAAGTCATTATCGTGATGTCCATCATCATCATAAGCAGTGGAACACATTCCTGCGGAGGGAGCTGGTAGGAACGTTGGGTTGCTCGGTCAATGGCCAGGGTCAACGGCGGCGTGGTGTATTCCGCAAATATGGCCGACTCTCAGGGCGGGCACAAGCCGGCGTGAGTAGGTTAAACGTTGAGTTTTATAAGGGCACCACGGGGTGGCCAGCCTCTCCCCACCCAGCCCCACCCCTCCCACCCCCACCCTCCCCACCCAGCCTCTCCCCACCCTCCCCACCCAGCCCCTCACCACCCTCCTCTTCCAGCCCCTCACCACCCTCTCCTCCCCACCCAGCCCCTCCCCACCCAGCCCCTCACCACCCTCCCCTCCCCACCCAGCCCCTCACCACCCTCCCCTCCCCACCCAGCCCCTCACCACCCTCCCCACCCAAGCCCCTCCCCACCCTCCCCCACCCAGCCCCTCCCCACCCTCCCCTCCCCCACCCTCCCCTCCCCACCCGAGCCCCTCCCCACCCTGCCCTCCCCACCCAGCCCCACCCTCCCAACCAGCCCCACCCTCCCCTCCCCACCCAGCCCCTCCCCACCCAGCCCCTCCCCACCCTCTCCTCCCCACCCAGCCCCTCCCCTCCCCCCCTCCCCACCCAGCCCCTCCCCACACAGCCCCTCCCTCCCCACCCAGCCCTTTCCTGCACGACGGACACAATAATCCTCTGTGGGGTGGTGTAACCAGGAGGTTCCTACCAGTATTATTCATCATCATCGCCAACGATGGCCAATCCACTGCTGGATGAAGGCCTACTCCCCTCCAAATCCGCCGACACCAGCTTCTCTGTGGATCTCGCTGAGCTATAAACTAAAACTAAACGATGTTTAACATTTCGATTTAAAGCTTTCGTGACTGCAGGGATTCATATTCTTGGTTCCTTCGGTAAAGTCACGTAGAAGGTGAAAAAACTATAAAATAATAAATAAAAGCTCCAAATATACAGCAGCAGGCGTCAGGGTCGGGATCGAACCCACGACCTCCTGTATACCAGGCAAGGTAGTTAACATCTCCTAGCCACCGTGGTGATGATGAGAGAGAGAGACAGGCAAAACTCCAAATATACAGCAGCAGGCGTCAGGGTCGGGATCGAACCCACGACCTCCTGTATACCAGGCGAGGTAGTTAACATATCCTAGCCACCATGATGATGATGATATAGAGAGAGAGACACGCAAACTCCAAATATACAGCAGCAGGCGTCAGGGTCGGGATAGAACCCACGACCTCATATACACCAGGCGAGGTAGTTAACATCTCCTAGCCACCATGATGATGATGATATAGAGAGAGAGAGACACGCAAACTCCAAATATACAGCAGCAGGCGTCAGGGTCGGGATCGAACCCACGACCTCCTGTATACCAGGCGAGGTAGTCAACATCTCCTAGCCACCGCGGCGTGCACACTTCCCGACCGCCTCCCCACACGCACAACAACAACAATTGCGGTGTCGAAATCAAGGATCGTTTAGCAAAAAAAAATGAGTTGAAAGGAAACTAAACGTGGAGTGCTAAGTGTGATGGGCCCCGAGCGTGTTTGTGTAGGTGGCTCGGTTTTAAACAAAAAAATTAAATCAATAGCCCCGTTTAACACAGGAAAGGAATGGGTGGGTGGGAGAATCGGAATTATGCACTCTACATACACAAAGACAATGCTACCCCGTGTAGCCTGCAACAGACTTGGGGCAAGTGCTGTTAGCGAGTAGCAGCACCTATGAATGCTTGTACGGCACACAAAGGGGTGGGTGGCCAGCACCTCGCCCGGCCGTCTTTGTCTTCCCTCCAGTGCCGATATTTTTACGCACCGCGCCAGGCTACTAATTTCGCTGCCTGAGTCGACCTAGGGGAGTCCCAGGACCTGTCACTGTTGTCGTGTGCACAGCGCATAGCGCCAATTGCAGCGCCACCGCTCCTGGTCGATGGCCACACACGCACACATCTCACGCACACGTGCGCGCACCTACCCCAGCACGTGTACACACACAGGTGTGTATATGAGAACGGCGAAAAATGCTGTACACAAATACAAAGTTCTCCCCCTAATAGCCTCAACAGACTGTTGGGGCAAGTGTTGTTAGCGAGTATCACCTGTGAATGGTACGCGAAAGAGTAGGTGGACAAAACCTCGCCCGACCGCCTTTGTCTTCCCCCCAGTGCTGATGCTCACACATGAAAATGAAAACAACTAAATGTAGTTGTTTTCATTTTTATTTTATTTTTTACCAACATGAATTTACCGAAAAAAACTATGAGTATGGATCATTGCAGTCACGACAACTTCAAATCTAGAATTCACACATCTCACCGGTGACTTATTTCAGTCTGAGTCGATCTAGGGGAGGCCCACGGCGCGGTTCAGATATTCTGCTGTTGGCCAAATACCATGCACACGTTATAATCGGAGCGTGCGTGTTTGCATGATTTGCCTCCAGTATGTGTGGTTAAGCCGACTTGCTGCCTTACAATTAGCATCGAATTTGGCTTTCAAACATAAAATAAGTATAACCCGTAAAAACAAAGTTTTTCACTATAAATCCTTTATATGCGTGGCGGCTAGAGTCCTCTCGTCCTCTGGCTTGAGATGGCTGCCACCTATGGGTCAGATGATTGTCTGCCAGTATTAAGCAATTGGTAATTAAATATTTAATTTGTTTTCCCTAAACAGTGTAAAATTTTGGAAAAAAAAATTCACGAACATTAATTGTCTCGCACAACGAGTCTGTGTGCAAAATGTCAGCTCGATTGGATCACGGGAAGTGGGTTTAAAAACGACCGAAAGATTTGCACGGTCGTAAGCAAGCAAGCAAGCATGCAAGTGAACTTAATATAAAGGATTTAAAAACTAAAAAGATAGCCCAGATATGTCCTTCACTGTCGTTGGCCGTGAACGGGCATCGAACTCAGGTGATCAGCCACCCGCTTCGTAGCTGATTGTGCGCTAACCACTGCGCCACCGCTCCCCCCCCCCCGCCTCCACCGCTAACCCCCAAACCCACTCGCCACTCTACCTCGTACGATCACACAAGCAGCGCCTGTGCCTAAAGGCAAGGAATTTCAGACGAATTTCCCCGACTGCCAAAACGTCTATGCCACCTGCCAGTAATTGAATGAAGAAGAAGAAGGCAGAAAGGGAGTTAAATAAACACATTTATATATTTAATACAAAAACAGAAATTAATAAAACTGCTATGATGATGATGATGAAGGTACTTGGGGCGGTTTCCTCCCACGTGCGTAAACACGCGTGATTCATTGAGCCGATGACACCTTCGTATGTAGAGCACCGCAGAACTTGGGCAATTGTTGGTCGTATGCCAGGTCCACACTAACCGCGTGACTGCCAACTAAACTATCATTTATTTTTTTAATTCTTTATATTAAGTTCGCTTGCGTGCTTGCGTGCTTGCGTGCTTGCTTACGACCGTGCAAATTTTTCGGTCGTTTTTTAACCCACTTCCCGTGATCCAATCGAGCTGACATTTTCCACACAGACTCGTTGTGCGTGACAATTAATTTTCGTGAAAAAATGTTTCCAAATTTTACACTGTTTAGGGAAACATTTGTAAATATTTAATTCCCAATTGCTTAATGCTGGCAGACAATCATCTGACCCATAGGTGGCAGCCATCTCAAGCCAGAGGACTCTAGCCGCCACGCATATAAAGGATTTAGAGTGAAAAACTTTGTTTTTACGGGTTAATTACCAGTTAAGACCGAACTGGCAATCGCAAATGAAAGCTCAACGAAAGTTGCTCACCATCAAGTGGGCAATTTAATAGCAGGAGCCAAATACTCCAAAACACGTGGTGATGTTGATTCTAAATGTGGAAGGAAAACCCAGAGCACGCAGAGAAAAATTCACGCGACCACGGGGAGAGAGAGACGCAAACTCCGAATATACAGCAGCAGGCGTCAGGGTCGGGATTGAACCCACGACCTCCTGTATACCGGGCGAGGTAGTCAACATCTCCTAGCCACCGCGGTGCCCGTCAGATGTGACATCTGATGAGTCTATTCTTTGGTTCTTTCGGTAAAGTAACGTAGATAGAAAAAAAGATAAAAAAAAATAAAACACTAATGTAGACTGTAGCCTGGTTATTAGGTTTGGTGAGTGCACTGGCAGTCTAAAATGCAGACTGTAGCCTGGTTATTAGGCTGAGTGTACTGGCAGTCTTTAATGTAGACTGTAGCCTGGTTAGTAGGCTGGGTGAGTGTACTGACAGTCTATAATGTAGAATGTAGCCTGGTTATTAAGCGGAGTGAGTGTACTGACAGTCTATAATGTAGACTGTAGCCTGGTTATTAGGCTGAGTGTACTGGCAGTCTATAATGTAGACTGTAGCCATGGTTATTAAGCTGGGTGAGTGTACTGGTAGTCTATAACGTAAACAGTAGCCTGGTTATTAAGCTGGGTGAGTGTACTGAAAGTCTATAATGTAGACTGTAGCCTGGTTATTTGGCTGGATGAGTGTAATGACAGTCTATAATGTAGACTGTAGCAATGGTTATTAAGCTGAGTGAGTGTACTGACAGTCTATAATGTAGACTGTAGCCTGGTTATTAAGCTGGGTGAGTGTACTGACAGTCTATAATGTAGACTGTTGCAATGGTTATTAAGCTGGGTAAGTGTACAGACAGTCTATAATGTAGACTGTAGCAATGGTTATTAAGCTGGGTGAGTGTACTGACAGTCTATGATGTAGACTGTAGCCTGGTTATTAAGCTGGGTGAGTGTACCGGCAGTGTATAATGTAGCCTGTAGCCTGTTCATTAAGCTGGGTGAGTGTACTGACAGTCTATAATGTAGACTGTAGCCTGGTTATTAAGCTGGGTGAGTGTCCTGGCAGTCTATAATGTAGACTGTAGCCTGGTTATTAAGTTTTGTGAGTGTACTGGCAGTCTATAATGTAGACTGTAGCCTGGTTATTAAGCTGGGTGAGTGTACTGGCAGTCTATAACCTAAACTGTAGCCTGGTTATTGAGCTGAGTGAGTGTACTGACAGTCTATAATGTAGACTGTAGCCTGGTTATTAAGCTGGATGAGTGTACTGGCAGTCTATAATGTAGACTGTAGCAAGGTTATTAAGCTGGATGAGTATACTGGCAGACTATAATGTAGACTAAAGCGATGGTTATTAAGCTAGATGAGTATACTTGCAGTCTATAATGTAGACTGTAGCCTGGTTATTAAGCTGAGTGTACTGGTAGTCTATAATGTAGACTGTAGCCTGGTTATTAAGCAGGATGAGTGTACTGACAGTCTATATTATAGACTGTAGCCAGGTTATTAAGCTGGGTGAGTGTACTGGCCGTCTATAATGTATACTGTAGCCTGGTTATTAAGCTGAGTGAGTGTACTGGCAGCCTATAATGTAGACTTTAGCCTGGTTATTAAGCTGGGTGAGTGTACTGACAGTCTATATTGTAGACTGTTGCCTGGTTATTAATCTGGGTGAGTGTACTGGCAGTCTATAATGTAGACTGTAGCTTGGTAATTAAGTTGAGTGAGTATACTGGCAGTCTATAATGTAGACTGTAGCCTGGTTATTAAGCTGAGTGAGTGTACTGACAGTCTATAATGTATACTGTAGCCTAGTTATTAAGCTGAGTGAGTGTACTGGTAGTCTATAATGTAGACTGTAGCCTGGTTATTAAGCTGGGTGAGTGTACTGGCAGTCTATAATGTAGACTGTAGCCTGGTTATTAAGCTGGGTGAGTGCACTGGCAGTCTTTAATGTAGACTGTAGCTCGGTTATTAAGCTGAGTGAGTGTACTGACAGTCTATAATGTAGACTGTAGCCTGGTTATTAAGCTGAGTGAGTGTACTAGCAGTCTATAATGTAGACTGTAGCAAGGTTATTAAGCTGTATGAGTGTACTGGCAGTCTATAATGTAGACTGTAGCCTGGTTATTAAGCAGGATGAGTGTACTGGCAGTCTATAATGTAGACTAAAGCGATGGTTATTAAGCTGAGTGAGTGTACTGGCAGTCTATAACGTAAACTGTTGCCTGGTTATTGAGCTGAGTGAGTGTACTGGCAGTCTATAATGTAGACTGTAGCAATGGTTATTAAGCTGGATGAGTGTACTGGCAGTCTATAATATAGACGGGAGCAAGGTTATTAAGCTGGATGAGTGTACTGGCAGACTATAATGTAGACTAAAGCGATGGTTATTAAGCTAGATGAGTGTACTTGCAGTCTATAATGTAGACTGTAGCCTGGTTATTAAGCTGAGTGTACTGGCAGTCTATAATGTAGACTGTAGCCTGGTTATTAAGCAGGATGAGTGTACTGACAGTCTATATTATAGACTGTAGCCTGGTTATTAAGCTGGGTGAGTGTACTGGCCGTCTATAATGTATACTGTAGCCTGGTTATTAAGCTGAGTGAGTGTACTGGCAGCCTATAATGTAGACTTTAGCCTGGTTATTAAGCTGGGTGAGTGTACTGACAGTCTATATTGTAGACTGTTGCCTGGTTATTAATCTGGGTGAGTGTACTGGCAGTCTATAATGTAGACTGTAGCCTGGTAATTAAGCTGGGTGAGTGCACTGGCAGTCTTTAATGTAGACTGTAGCTCGGTTATTAAGCTGAGTGAGTGTACTGACAGTCTATAATGTAGACTGTAGCCTGGTTATTAAGCAGGATGAGTGTACTGGCAGTCTATAATGTAGACTGTAGCCTGGTTATTAAGCAGGATGAGTGTACTGGCAGTCTATAATGTAGACTGTAGTAATGGTTATTAAGCTGAGTGAGTGTACTGACAGTCTATAATGTAGACTGTAGCCTGGTTATTAAGCTGAGTGAGTGTACTAGCAGTCTATAATGTAGACTGTAGAAAGGTTATTAAGCTGTATGAGTGTACTGGCAGTCTATAATGTAGACTGTAGCCTGGTTATTAAGCAGGATGAGTGTACTGGCAGTCTATAATGTAGACTAAAGCGATGGATATTAAGCTGAGTGAGTGTACTGGCAGTCTATAACGTAAACAGTAGCCTGGTTATTGAGCTGGGTGAGTGTACTGACAGTCTATAATATAGACGGCAGCAATGGTTATTAATCTGGTTGAGTGTACTGGCAGTCTATAATGTAGACTGTAGCCTGGTCTTGAACCTCGGTGAGTCACGAAAGCTCTAAGTCAAAATCTGACGGCTGTGCAGGAAACACCGGCGGTGTTGTCCTGGCGAAGTTCGCTCCCTGCCCCAGGTGCAAGCACCGATCGGTAGACCACACATGGAGTGAAATTCGCGTCTGGCAGGAATGCCGATGGCGGTCTTCCTGATTGTACCCCAATGTTGAAATTGGCATCGGAGATTCCAGTAGCTGCGCTCATGGAATGCTTCATGGGTGTGTGGGTGAGTGAGTTTGTGGGTGTGTGGGTGAGTGAGTTTGTGGGTGAGTGAGTTTGTGGGTGAGTGAGTTTGTGGGTGTGTGGGTGGGTGGGTGAGTGCGTTGGTGGGTGTGTGCGTTGGTGGGTGTGTGGGTGAGTGAGTTTGTGGGTGAGTTAATTGTCGTGTGGGCGAGTCGGTGAATGGGTGCGTGAGTGAATGAGTTGATGGATGAGTGAGTTTGTGGTTGTGTCGGTGAGTGAGTTGGTGGGTGTGTGGGTGAGTGGGCTGGTGGGTGTGTGGGTGAGTGAGTTGGTGGTTGTGTGGGTGAGTGAGTTGGTGGGTGTGTGAGTGAGTTGGTGGTTGTGTGGGTGAGTGAGTTGGTGGGTGTGTGGGTGAGTGAGTTTGTGGGTGTGTGGGTGAGTGAGTTGGTGGGTGTGTGGGTGAGTGAGTTTGTGGGTCTGTGGGTGAGTGAGTTGGTGGGTGTGTGGGTGAGTGAGTTGGTGGGTGTGTGGGTTCGTGAGTTTGTGGGTGTGTGGGTGAGTGAGTTGGTGGGTGTGTGGGTGAGTGAGTTGGTGGGTGTGTGGGTGAGTGAGTTGGTGGGTGTGTGGGTGAGTGAGTTGGTGGGTGTGTGGGTGAGTGAGTTGGTGGGTGTGTGGGTGAGTGAGTTTGTGGGTGTGTGGGTGAGTGAGTGGTGGGTGTGTGGGTAAGTGAGTTTGTGGGTGTGTGGGTGAGTGAGTTGGTGGGTGTGTGGGTGAGTGAGTTGGTGGGTGTGTGGATGAGTTAGTTGGTGGGTGTGTGGGTGAGTGAGTTGGTGGGTGTGTGGGTTCGTGAGTTTGTGGGTGTGTGGGTGAGTGAGTTGGTGGGTGTGTGAGTGAGTTGGTGGTTGTGTGGGTGAGTGGGTGAGTGAGTTGGTGGGTGTGTGGGTAAGTGAGTTTGTGGGTGTGTGGGTGAGTGAGTTGGTGGGTGTGTGTGTGAGTGAGTTGGTGGGTGTGTGGGTGAGTGAGTTGGTGGGTGTGTGAGTAAGTGAGTTTGTGGGTGTGTGGGTGAGTGAGTTGGTGGGTGTGTGGGTGAGTGAGTTGGTGGGTGTGTGGGTGAGTTAGTTGGTGGGTGTGTTGGTGAGTGAGTTGGTGGGTGTGTGGGTGAGTGCGTTGCTGGGTGTGTGGGTGAGTGAGTTGGTGGGTGTGTGGGCGAGTGAGCTGGTGGGTGTGTCAGTGCGTAAGTTATTGGGTGTGTGAAAAAACGAAGGAGTGAGTTGATGAGTCAATTGGTTTATAAGTGAGTGGTTGAATAGATCGGAGATTGATTGGGTCATTGGGCGAGTGTCCATTGTTACGACATCTTAAATCGTGGCCAACCCACTTACAGACAGCACTCCGCTAACATGCTCCTTGCATAATCTGCTCTCGTTCATTCCAGCAGTTCCACGAGTTGCCAAGTCCATGCCACAATACAAGACAAAGATCCCCCGTAAAGCCTGAACAGACTGTTGGGGCAAGTGCTGTTAGCGAGCAGCACCTACGAAGGCCGACCGCCTTCCAGCAACAACAGGGGAGGAGCGACGCTCACAACAACGAGCGGAGCGCCGGGTGGATAAAGTACAGCAAGTTGGCACAGTAGGGGGCACAGGTGGTTTATGGGCAAGTCATTTCAGTCAGTCAACCCATGGCACCAGGGTCTGTCCCGTGACCCCTTGCCAGCGGGCGAGTTCGACTCTTCACGCGGCCATGAAAGTGCACTCAGCCTGGCACAGGCGCCGTGGCGAAATGAGGTTTTTTTTATCGGTAAAGACTCTGCCTTCTCGACAGACCTGTTCTCCACCTGAAGACGGCTGCTTGCGTTGTGGCCGAAACGTCGTGAGAATTATTTTATTATGTTTTATTTTTATTGTTTTATTATTTTCTTCCTTCTACGTGACTTTACCGAAAAAACCAAGTTGCCTTTACATGCTTAAGCTGTTAATTTATCCATTGCATGGGTGGACCTTATCCTTATCAATCATCCAGACATTTGCCCCCCCTGAGAGATTTTGCAGGAGCCGCCACTGCAGTGACTGACCATGGCTAATGACGATGTTCGTATTCATCTTCTTGGTTCTTTCGGTAAAGTCACGTAGAAGGGAAATAATAATATTAAAAAAAATTCTCACAACGTTTCGGCCACAACGCAAGCAGCCGTCCTCAGGTGAAGAACAGGTCTGTCGGGAAGACAGCGTCTGAATGAAACACCACCACCAGGCTTGGAGCGTATGCAAATTCTTTTGTCAAGGCGCTCTTCCCCCTCCAACCCAGCTTAAATATACGCTCCAAGTCTGGTGGTGTTTCATTCAGACGCTGTCTTCCCGACAGACCTGTTCTTCTGTATTTTATTATGTTTTAATATTTTTATTATTTTATTATTTCCCTTCTACGTGACTTTACCGAAAGAACCAAGAAGATGAATCCCTGCAGTCACGAAAGCTTTAAATCGAAAAAAAAGTCACGTAGGTAACAAAAATGAAATTAAAATTAATAAAAGTAACAATAGAAATAAAATAAAATAATAACTCACGACGTTTCGGAGGCAACACAAGTCTCCGTCATCAGGTGGGACCGTCACGGCTAGACTTACTGTCTCCCCCAGTGGCGATGTTTTCAGACACCGCATCGGCTACTCATTGTGAGGCTGAGTCGACCTAGTGGTGGCCCGATCAAGATAATCGTCACCGGCGTTGTTGGTGGCCGGTGGCAAAGTGGGGAATGGAACCCCGGGGTCCCTCGTGGCGCAGCTTGGCGCTAACCGCTGCGCCACCGCTCCCCTCGCTTGAGCGCTCACGGGAGGAGCGCAACGCGGCTACCGGGAACATCAACGCGTCTCGCGGAGATCGGATTCAAGGGTCCGCACGTGAGTCATGCGAGCCGTGTACTTTTACATCCGACACAACCAACCTCATCTTGTCAATAGGGGGTGGTGGGGGGTTATTCTTAGGAGGTTTTTTCGGTAAAGTCACGTAGGTAAAGAAATTACAGCTGTCGGGCTGTGACGGTTCCACCTGAAGACGGAAGCTTGTGTTTGCCTCCGAAACGTCGTGATTTTTATTTTATTTTACTTTTATTAATTTTTAATTTTTTTACCTACGTGACTTTACCGAAAAAAATTTAAGAATATGAATCGTTGCAGTCACGAAAGCTTCAAATCTAGAATTAGGTGCTGGGGGGGGGGGTTGTCGGGGGTGATTTATGTTCACTGAGTGCGTTGGGGATTTCGAAGCCGGCCGTTAACACGAGGGTCTGTGTAACATCATCATCATCATCGTTGTCGGCAGCTGTCATCATCATCATCTTCAGCGCCATCCCAACACGCGTGGCTCGAGGAGGAGACCTACCCTGCCTGCCTCGCCGGCACAAGAAGGCGGCGGCTACGATAATAACACGAAACAAAGTGGACTCCAACTCAGGCGTGTCTGTCTGTACGGGGATCATCATCGGTTGTGAGGGCCCCCACACATTTGAAACCAGCAGCAGGATGATGATGGAGGTCGGGAGGGGGGTGATTTAACTTTCGTGTATTGTCGGGGGCCGCACTAAAGGTCGTCACGGGCCGCCAGTACCCCCCGCGGGCTTTGCAATGAAGAACGCCGGGATAGAGCGTTTCCCCCTCGCACGCAACGCGTGGGTTTGCTCAGGGTGCTCCTGGGAACACAAATAGTTTGTTTTCCCGCTACCGTGTGTAGCACTCCCTGTACGAGGCGTAATCTGTTCATAATAGAGGTTTTGTTTTTATTGGGTTAGATCGCGTAAATATATAAATGTGTCGTTAAAACCCGCCACCACCCGACACAGCCAACTCGTAAGGGTTGTCACGTAAACAGAACATGACCAATTCGTCACTAGTACAGCACTAGTGTATAGTGTAGTGTATAGTGTAGTGTAGTGTGTAGTGTATAGTAGTGTATAGTGTAGTGTACAGTGTGGTGTATAGTAGTGTATAGTGTAGTGTATAGTAGTGCATAGTGTAGTGTATAGTGTAGTGTATAGTAGTGTATAGTGTAGTGTATAGTGGTGTATAGTGCAGTGTATAGTGTAGTGTATAGTGTAGTGTATAGTGTAGTGTATAGTAGTTTAGTGGTATAGTAGTGTATAGTGTAGTGTATAGTGTAGTGTATATTAGTGTATAGTGTATAGTAGTGTATAGTGTAGTGTATAGTAGTTTAGTGGTATAGTAGTGTATAGTGTAGTGTATAGTGTAGTGGTATAGTAGTGTATAGTGTAGTGTATAGTAGTGTAGTGGTATAGAAGTGTATAGTGTAGTGTATAGTAGTGTAGTGGTATAGTAGTGTATAGTGTAGTGTACTAGTACAGCACTAGTGTATAGTGTAGTGTATAGTAGTGTATAGTGTAGTGTATAGTAGTGTAGTGGTATAGTAGTGTATAGTGTAGTGTATAGTAGTGTAGTGGTATAGTTGTGTATAGTGTAGTGTATAGTAGTGTAGTGGTATAGTAGTGTATAGTGTAGTGTACTAGTACAGCACTAGTGTATAGTTTAGTGTATAGTAGTGTAGTGGTATAGTAGTGTATAGTGTAGTGTATAGTAGTGTAGTGGTATAGTAGTGTATAGTGTAGTGTACTAGTACAGCACTAGTGTATAGTGTAGTGTATAGTAGTGTAGTGGTATAGTAGTGTATAGTGTAGTGTATAGTAGTGTAGTGGTATAGTAGTGTATAGTGTAGTGTATAGTAGTGTAGTGGTATAGTAGTGTATAGTGTAGTGTATAGTAGTGTAGTGGTATAGTAGTGTATAGTGTAGTGTATAGTAGTGTAGTGGTATAGTAGTGTATAGTGTAGTGTATAG
This sequence comes from Lethenteron reissneri, assembly GCF_015708825.2. Classification (NCBI taxonomy): domain Eukaryota; kingdom Metazoa; phylum Chordata; class Hyperoartia; order Petromyzontiformes; family Petromyzontidae; genus Lethenteron; species Lethenteron reissneri. The sequence continues at coordinate 4,971,243 of NC_083834.1, forward strand.
TGTAGTGTATAGTAGTGTAGTGGTATAGTAGTGTATAGTGTAGTGTATAGTAGTGCAGTGGTATAGTAGTGTATAGTGTAGTGTATAGTGTAGTGGTATAGTAGTGTATAGTGTAGTGTATAGTGTAGTGTATAGTAGTGTAGTGGTATAGTAGTGTATAGTGTAGTGTATAGTGTAGTGGTATAGTAGTGTAGTGGTATAGTAGTGTATAGTGTAGTGGTATAGTAGTGTAGAGGTATAGTAGTGTATAGTGTAGTGTATAGTGTAGTATATAGTAGTGAAGTGGTATAGTAGTGTATAGTAGTGTAGTGGTATAGTAGTGTATAGTGTAGTGTATAGTAGTGCAGTGGTATAGTAGTGTATAGTAGTGTATAGTAGTGTATAGTGTAGTGTATAGTGTAGTGTATAGTAATGTAGTGGTATAGTAGTGTATAGTGTAGTGGTATAGTAGTGTAGTGGTATAGTAGTGTATAGTGTAGTGTATAGTAGTGTATAGTAGTGTAGTAGTATAGTTGTGTATAGTGTAGTGGTATAGTAGTGTATAGTGTAGTGTATAGTAGTGTAGTGGTATAGTAGTGTATAGTGTAGTGTATAGTGTAGTATATAGTGTAGTGTACTAGTACAGCGCACCGGTTGTGTGTTGGAGAGCCAAGCCACCACATTTACAATCCGAGTACAAAGTTGCGGATGGTGGCGTGTTTTACGACACAATTATATACTTACGCGATCTAACCCCAGAGTAAAAAAACCCCTCTATTATGGATGATATTGATCGCGACAGCCTACTGCGTGTTGAACTGACATAATCTGTTGTTTTGCTTAATTACCCCGAGATGCCATCCACAGATCGTTGACTCGCCAAATGCGAAATCACCGCTCAGACCTTCGCCTAGACACGCGGAGGACTGCTGTTTTACTGCTGCCGTTTGACAGCCTCATATATGGCAGCACATGCACACACACATGGGAATTACATAATGACCTCCAATTATAATACCTTAAAACTCCCCTCCTCTGTTGGAATTTCCTATTAATAACAAAATAGCAGAGCATTTTTTTTTCGTGTCATATATATATTAAACCGGTTTCTTTGCAACGCAGGAACAAAGCCCATTTATGTCCAAGAATTTTTACATTTTGGCTGCTGAGAAAATAAGACATCGCCGTTACAGGAAATATAATCCGGTGTATGTGGATACAGGGAGCGGGTCGTACAATAATAAGTCTTGTTCTGTCGTAACGAGAGAGAGGAAAGTGAGAGGAGAGAGAGAGAGAGGTGGGAGAAAGGGGAGAAAGAGGGGAGGGAGAGAGGGAATTAGAGGGGAGAGAGAAAAAGGGGATGGAATAAGTGTAACCAGTAAAAACTAAGTTTTTCACTATAAATCCTTTATATGCGTGGCGGCTAGAGTCCTCTCGTCCTCTGGCTTGAGATGGCTGCCACCTATGGGTCAGATGATTGCATTGCACCATTAAGCAATTGGTAATTAAATATAATATTTTTGTCCTAAAAAGTGTAACATTTTGGAAAAAAATTTTCACGAACATTAATTGTCACGCACAACGAGTCTTTGTGGAAAATGTCAGCTCGATTGGATCACGGGAAGTGGGTTAAAAAACGACCGAAAGATTTGCACGGTCCTAAGCAAGCAAGCGAACTTAATATAAAGGATAAAAAAAAGGAGAGAGGGGAGAGAGGGGAGAGAGAGGGGAAGGAGAGGGGGGAAAGAGGGGAGTGAGAGGGGTGGGAGAGAAAGAGAGATACAAATATTACGTAGAAAACTTCGCGGTAACATAGACATGGAGTAGGAAGAGAGGGGGTACAGAGAGAGGGGGGGGGGGCGTACAGAGAGAGGGGGGTAGAGAGACAGGGGTATGGAGAGCAGAGCGTGAAATCTTTTATTTAATAAGGGAGGGGAGGCACATAAAGCAAAGCATTAAAAAAACAAAACAAAAACACCGAAATGATGAACGAAGCAAAGTGCCGACTACACCGAGCATCTTCTTGTTTCCTCTGATCGTAAAAAAAGACGAGAGGGGACAGAGCGATAGAGAGAGCTGACCCACTCAGTAACTGGCCTGCACGCCCCACCAACAATAAGCCCCGGCCTCATGGTAATTTTGTTCCATCAAACGCTCCAACGCCTCACCTCCCCATTGGTGAACAGGTGTCTTTTATACAGGTAACAAGCTGAGATAGGAGCATTCCCCTTAAGAGTGCGCTCCTAATCTCAGCTCGTTACCTGTATAAAAGACACCTGGGAGCCAGAAATCTTTCTGACTGAGAGGGGGTCAAATACTTATTCCCAAAATGCAAATCAATTTAGAACATTTTTGACATGCGTTTTTATGGACTTTTTTGTTGTTATTCTGTCTCTCACTGTTCAAATGAACCTACCATTAAAATTATAGACTGATCATTTCTTAGTCAGTGGGCAAACGTACAAAATCAGCAGGGGATCAAATACTTTTTTCCCTCACTGTATCAGTTGTGTGCTCATGACCAGCTCCGGCTTGACAGCAGAGGCTTAATTCCGAAACAGTCGAGCAGAATTATATTTTCATCGGATGCGTAACGCTGTGCGGAAGCTACCTGGTCTGTCGCTCTTCGCTCCACACGAAGCTTCTGGTCTTCTCGGCCACGGTCATGTCCTCCTTTCTATACGCTTGCGAAATGTGGACCCCCCCCTAATGGAACATCTTAATGAGTTAGAAACGTTTAGGCTGGCCTGCCTACGATCCATCCTGTGTTTAACCAGGCTGGATTGTGTGAGGAGCTCACGAATCCTTGATAGATCTGGACAAAGTCCCATCGGTGAGCTCCTCCGTCAGGCAAGGCTGCGTTGGCTGGGTCATGTAGCCCGCATGCCCAGCCACCGCATGTCGAGACAGCTTATGTTCGGCCGGATCGAGGGGTCTAAACGAGCGCGGCACGGGCTAGAGAAGAGATGGAGTGACGTGGTACAGGAGGACGTGGAGCTGAGTGGACTTTGCCGATGGCTGGTACCAGCGGTGTCAAGATCGGCTTCTGTGGAGGAGGCTCGTGAAGGACGCGACTGGGCAGTTGGAGGCAGTCGCCCTCCAGCAACAACAGAGGGCGGAGGAGCGACGCTCAAAACAACGAGCGGAGCGCCGGGTGGATAAAGTACAGCAAGTTGGCAGAGTTGGGGTGACAGGTGGTGCATGGGCAAGTCATTTCAGTCAGTCAACCCGTGGCACCAGGGTCTGTCCCGTGACCCCCTGCCAGCGGGCGAGTTCGACTCTTCACGCGGCCATGAAAGTGCACTCAGCCTGGCACAGGCGCCGCGGCGAAAGGTTGTTCTTTCGGTAGAGTCACGTAGGGACAAAATAAAATAAATCACGACGTTTCGGGCGCAACACAAGCGTTCATCATCAAACGTCGTGATTTATTTTATGTTCATACCGACGTGACTTTACCGAAAGAACCAAAGAGTATGGATTGCTGCAATCAAATCAAGATTGAGGTTGTTTTTGTTGAACACGGGCATGAGGCTTGACGGTAGGGGGCGATGCTTTCCTGCTGCAGGGTGTGATGGCACGTGATGAAAAACTTACGTTTCAAGAGCACGCATCGATTTAACAAATATTGCCCAAAACGCCTTACCCAATCTCAACGAAACTCACCACACAGCTCACCCTCACCAACACTCACCACACAGCTCACCCTCACCAGTCACTCACCACACAGCACACTAACACTCACCACACAGCTCACCCTCATCAGACACTCACCACGCAGCTCACCCTCACCAACACTCACCACGCAGCTCACCCTCACCAGCCACTCACCACACAGCTCACTAACATTCACCACTCAGCTCACCCTCACCAACACTCGCCACTCAGCTCACCCTCACCAACACTCACCACTCAGCTCACCCTCACCAGACACTCACCCTCACCAGACACTCACCACTCAGCTCACCCTCACCAACACTCACCACTCACCCTCACCAACACTCACCACACAGCTCACCCTCACCAGACACTCACCACACAGCTCACCAACCCTCACCACACAGCTCACCAACACTCACCACACAGCTCACCAAAACTCACCATACTTCTCACCAGCAGTGGCGGCTCCTGCAAAATCTCTCAGGGGGGGCAAATGTATGGATGATTGATAAGGATAAGGTCTACCCATGCAATGGATAAATTAACAGCTTAAGCATGTAAAGGCAACTTCACTTCTTTAATATTAATGACAAATAAAGTGACTCTTACAATACATCTTGTTTGTTTCTATACTCACTATTAAAACAAACCACTCAAGTTTCTTTTATTAAAAATTCCACTAGGTGGCCACAAATTATATTGTTGGATGAAACGTGCTTACGTATGATGACGTAAGCACGTATGATGACGTAAGCACGTTAGGGCGAGCCCTCCCGGAAGCCATAGAGAATGCATTGCAGCGCCCGCCGTTCGAAAAAAAACATCTTTGAATGTAAGTCTATGGGGCCACTCGGGGCGATTCTCAGCCAGAGTGAAATCGCCCTAAAAGAGGCGGTACTCCACAGAACGTGACATGACGCTGATTGGACTATATCCAGAGGCTGCAGTGACGGCTAGCGTGACTCTGTGGTTGAATGACATTGGTGGTGCGTCGCCCAATTGCCCTAATGAAGAAACCGCCCCTGCTCACCAGACACTCATCACACAGCTCACCAACACTCACCACTCAGCTCACCAACACGCACCACACAGCTCACCCTCATCAGACACTCAACACTCAGCTCACCCTCACCAACATTCACCACTCAGCTCACCCTCACCAACACTCACCACGCAGCTCACCCTCACCAGACACTCACCACTCAGCTCACCCTCACCAACACTCACCACGCAGCTCACCCTCACCAACACTCACCACACAGCTCACCCTCACCAACACTCACCACTCAGCTCACCCTCACCAACACTCACCACGCAGCTCACCCTCACCAACACTCACCACACAGCTCACCCTCACCAACACTCACCACACAGCTCACCCTCACTAACACTCACCACACAGCTCACCCTCACCACTCACCACACAGCTCACCCTCACCAACACTCACCACTCAGCTCACCCTCACCAACACTCACCACGCAGCTCACCCTCACCACTCACCACACAGCTCACCCTCACCAACACTCACCACTCAGCTCACCCTCACCATACACTCACCACGCAGCTCACCATCACCAACACTCACCACAGCTCACCCTCACCAACACTCACCATTCAGCTCACCCTCACCAACACTCACCACTCAGCTCACCCTCACCAACACTCACCACTCAGCTCACCCTCACCAACACTCACCACTCAGCTCACCCTCACCAACACTCACCACGCAGCTCACCCTCACCAACACTCACCACGCAGCTCACCCTCACCAACACTCACCACGCAGCTCACCCTCACCAACACTCACCACTCAGCTCACCCTCACCAGACACTCACCACGCAGCTCACCCTCACCAACATTCACCACGCAGCTCACCCTCTCCAACACTCACCACGCAGCTCACCCTCACCAACACTCACCACGCAGCTCACCCTCACCAACACTCACCACGCAGCTCACCCTCACCAACACTCACCACTCACCCTCACCAACACTCACCACTCAGCTCACCCTCACCAACACTCACCACACAGCTCACCCTCACCAACACTCACCACACTGCTCACCCTCACCAGACACTCACCACCCAGCTCATCCTCTCCAAGACTCACCACGCAGCTCACCCTCACCAACACTCATCACGCAGCTCACCCTCACCAGACACTCACCACTCAGCTCACCCTCACCAACACTCACCATACAGCTCACCCTCACCAGACACTCACCACGCAGCTCACCCTCACCAGACACTCACCACGCAGCTCACCCTCACCAACACTCACCACTCAGCTCACCCTCACCAACACTCACCACACAGCTCACCCTCACCAGACACTCACCACGCAGCTCACCCTCACAAACACTCACCACACAGCTCACCCTCACCAACACTCACCACTCAGCTCACCCTCACCAACACTCACCACACAGCTCACCCTCATCAATACTCACCAAGCGGCTAACCCTCACCAGACACTCACCACTCAGCTCACCCTCACCACCACTCACCACACAGCTCACCCTCACCAACACTCACCACTCAGCTCACCCTCACCAACACTCACCACTCAGCTCACCCTCACCAGACACTCACCACGCAGCTCACCCTCACCAACACTCACCACGCAGCTCACCCTCACCACCACTCACCACACAGCTCACCCTCACCAACACTCACCACTCACCCTCACCAACACTCACCCTCACCAGACACACCACTCAGCTCACCCTCACCAACACTCACCACGCAGCTCACCCTCACCAACACTCACCACACAGCTCACCCTCACCAACACTCACCACTCAGCTCACCCTCACCAACACTCACCACGCAGCTCACCCTCACCACTCACCACACAGCTCACCCTCACCAACACTCACCACTCAGCTCACCCTCACCAACACTCACCACTCAGCTCACCCTCACCAACACTCACCACGCAGCTCACCCTCACCAACACTCACCACGCAGCTCACCCTCACCAACACTCACCACGCAGCTCACCCTCACCAACACTCACCACTCAGCTCACCCTCACCAGACACTCACCACGCAGCTCACCCTCACCAACATTCACCACGCAGCTCACCCTCTCCAACACTCACCACGCAGCTCACCCTCACCAACACTCACCACGCAGCTCACCCTCACCAACACTCACCACGCAGCTCACCCTCACCAACACTCACCACTCACCCTCACCAACACTCACCACTCAGCTCACCCTCACCAACACTCACCACACAGCTCACCCTCACCAACACTCACCACACTGCTCACCCTCACCAGACACTCACCACCCAGCTCATCCTCTCCAAGACTCACCACGCAGCTCACCCTCACCAACACTCATCACGCAGCTCACCCTCACCAGACACTCACCACTCAGCTCACCCTCACCAACACTCACCATACAGCTCACCCTCACCAGACACTCACCACGCAGCTCACCCTCACCAGACACTCACCACGCAGCTCACCCTCACCAACACTCACCACTCAGCTCACCCTCACCAACACTCACCACACAGCTCACCCTCACCAGACACTCACCACGCAGCTCACCCTCACAAACACTCACCACACAGCTCACCCTCACCAACACTCACCACTCAGCTCACCCTCACCAACACTCACCACACAGCTCACCCTCATCAATACTCACCAAGCGGCTAACCCTCACCAGACACTCACCACTCAGCTCACCCTCACCACCACTCACCACACAGCTCACCCTCACCAACACTCACCACTCAGCTCACCCTCACCAACACTCACCACTCAGCTCACCCTCACCAGACACTCACCACGCAGCTCACCCTCACCAACACTCACCACGCAGCTCACCCTCACCACCACTCACCACACAGCTCACCCTCACCAACACTCACCACTCACCCTCACCAACACTCACCCTCACCAGACACACCACTCAGCTCACCCTCACCAACACTCACCACGCAGCTCACCCTCACCAACACTCACCACACAGCTCACCCTCACCAACACTCACCACTCAGCTCACCCTCACCAACACTCACCACGCAGCTCACCCTCACCACTCACCACACAGCTCACCCTCACCAACACTCACCACTCAGCTCACCCTCACTAACACCACAGCTCACCCTCACCAACACTCACCACTCAGCTCACCCTCACCAACACTCACCACTCAGCTCACCCTCACCAACACTCACCACTCAGCTCACCCTCACCAACACTCACCACTCAGCTCACCCTCACCAACACTCACCACTCAGCTCACCCTCACCAACACTCACCACTCAGCTCACCATCACCAACACTCACCACAGCTCACCCTCACCAACACTCACCACTCAGCTCACCCTCACCAACACTCACCACTCAGCTCACCCTCACCAACACTCACCACGCAGCTCACCCTCACCAACACTCACCACTCAGCTCACCCTCACCAACACTCACCACGCAGCTCACCCTCACCACCACTCACCACACAGCTCACCCTCACCAACACTCACCACTCACCCTCACCAACACTCACCCTCACCAGACACACCACTCAGCTCACCCTCACCAACACTCACCACGCAGCTCACCCTCACCAACACTCACCACGCAGCTCACCCTCACCCCCACTCACCACACAGCTCACCCTCACCAACACTCACCACTCACCCTCACCAACACTCACCCTCACCAGACACACCACTCAGCTCACCCTCACCAACACTCACCACGCAGCTCACCCTCACCAACACTCACCACGCAGCTCACCCTCACCAACACTCACCACTCAGCTCACCCTCACCAACACTCACCACTCAGCTCACCCTCACCAACACTCACCACTCAGCTCACCCTCACCAACACTCACCACTCAGCTCACCCTCACCAACACTCACCACTCAGCTCACCCTCACCAACACTCACCACTCAGCTCACCCTCACCAGACACTCACCACGCAGCTCACCCTCACCAACACTCACCACGCAGCTCACCCTCACCACCACTCACCACACAGCTCACCCTCACCAACACTCACCACTCACCCTCACCAACACTCACCCTCACCAGACACACCACTCAGCTCACCCTCACCAACACTCACCACGCAGCTCACCCTCACCAACACTCACCACGCAGCTCACCCTCACCAACACTCACCACGCAGCTCACCCTCACCACCACTCACCACACAGCTCACCCTCACCAACACTCACCACTCACCCTCACCAACACTCACCCTCACCAGACACACCACTCAGCTCACCCTCACCAACACTCACCACGCAGCTCACCCTCACCAACACTCACCACACAGCTCACCCTCACCAACACTCACCACTCAGCTCACCCTCACCAACACTCACCACGCAGCTCACCCTCACCAACACTCACCACTCAGCTCACCCTCACCAACACTCACCACGCAGCTCACCCTCACCACTCACCACACAGCTCACCCTCACCAACACTCACCACTCAGCTCACCCTCACAAACACTCACCACGCAGCTCACCCTCACCAACACTCACCACGCAGCTCACCCTCACCACTCACCACACAGCTCACCCTCACCAACACTCACCACTCAGCTCACCCTCACTAACACTCACCACGCAGCTCACCCTCACCAACACTCACCACTCAGCTCACCCTCACCACCACTCACCACGCAGCTCACCATCACCAACACTCACCACAGCTCACCCTCACCAACACTCACCACTCAGCTCACCCTCACCAACACTCACCACTCAGCTCACCCTCACCAACACTCACCACTCAGCTCACCCTCACCAACACTCACCACTCAGCTCACCCTCACCAACACTCACCACGCAGCTCACCCTCACCAACACTCACCACTCAGCTCACCCTCACCAACACTCACCACTCAGCTCACCCTCACCAACATTCACCACGCAGCTCACCATCACCAACACTCACCACAGCTCACCCTCACCAACACTCACCACTCAGCTCACCCTCACCAACACTCACCACTCAGCTCACCCTCACCAACACTCACCACGCAGCTCACCCTCACCAACACTAACCACGCAGCTCACCCTCACCAACACTCACCACTCAGCTCACCCTCGCCAGACACTCACCACGCAGCTCACCCTCACCAACACTCACCACGCAGCTCACCCTCACCAACACTCACCACACAGCTCACCCTCACCAACACTCACCACGCAGCTCACCCGCACCAACACTCACCACGCAGCTCACCCTCACCAACACTCACCACTCACCCTCACCAACACTCACCACTCAGCTCACCCTCACCAACACTCACCACGCAGCTCACCCTCACCAACACTCACCACTCAGCTCACCCTCACCAACACTCACCACGCAGCTCACCCTCACCAACACTCACCACGCAGCTCACCCGCACCAACACTCACCACGCAGCTCACCCTCACCAACACTCACCACTCACCCTCACCAACACTCACCACTCAGCTCACCCTCACCAACACTCACCACGCAGCTCACCCTCACCAACACTCACCACTCAGCTCACCCTCACCAACACTCACCACACAGCTCACCCTCACCAGACACTCACCACGCAGCTCACCCTCACCAACACTCACCACACAGCTCACCCTCACCAACACTCACCACTCAGCTAACCCTCACCAACACTCACCACACAGCTCACCCTTATCAATACTCAACAAGCGGCTCACCCTCACCAGACACTCACCACTCAGCTCACCCTCACCACCACTCACCACACAGCTCACCCTCACCAACACTCACCACTCACCCTCACCAACACTCACCACACAGCTCACCCTCACCAACACTCACCACACAGCTCACCCTCACCAACACTCACCACTCAGCTCACCCTCAGCAACACTCACCACACAGCTCACCCTCACCGACACTCACCACGCAGCTCACCCTCACCAACACTCACCACTCAGCTCACCCTCACCACTCACCACGCAGCTCACCCTCATCAACACTCACCACGCAGCTCACCCTCACCAACACTCACCACACAGCTCACCCTCACCAGACACTCACCACTCAGCTCACTTTCACCAACACTCACCACTCACCCTCACCAACACTCACCACTCAGCTCACCCTCACCAGACACTCACCACGCAGCTCACCCTCACCAACACTCACCACTCAGCTCACCCTCACCAGACACTCACCACACAGCTCACCCTCACCAACACTCACCACGCAGCTCACCCTCACCAACACTCACCACTCAATTCACCCTCACCAACACTCACCACGCAGCTCACCCTCACCAACACTCACCACACAGCTCACCCTCACCAGACACTCACCACTCAGCTCACTTTCACCAACACTCACCACTCACCCTCACCAACACTCACCACGCAGCTCACCAGGGTACAGAAATTCGTAGTTTCGGAGTGAGGTTTGAGATGGAAAACTTTCGGAAGAACATTTTTTATTCACGTTAAATATGTAAAGTATGCCTGGAATTAGCAGGATTAACTTGTGTGTGTTTGTGCGTACGTTAGAACGCGGGTCTTGGTGCAAGCTGCAAACACGTGCATATGTTTGCCTTGCACGTATGGGTCTCTATGCAAGTCTATGACTCTCTATATAATTATATTGGTCTCTATGTACGTCTATGGGTCTCTGTGCGAGTATATGGGTCTCTATGAGTCTATGTCCATGGATATGTGGGTGAGTATGTGGCTCTTTGTTTAATTCGATTGTTTTCTGTATGTCTATGGGTCTCTGTGTGAGTATATGGGTCTCTATGAATCTATGTCCATGGATATGTGGGTGAGTATGTGGATTTTTGTGTAATTCGATTGTTCTCTGTATGTCTATGGTTCTCTGTGCGAGTATATGGGTCTCTATGAGTCTGTGTCCATGTATATGTGGGTGAGTATGTGGGTCTTTGTTTAATTCGATTGTTCTCTGTATGTCTATGGGTCTCTATGTGAGTATATGGGTCTCTATGTGAGTATATGGGTCTCTATGAATATATGTCCATGGAAATGTCGGTGAGTATGTGGGTCTTTGTTTAATTCGATTGTTCTCTGTATGTCTATGGGTCTCTGTGCGAGTATTTGGGTCTCTATGAGTCTATGTCCATGGATATGTCGATGAGTATGTGCGTCTTTGTTTAATTTGATTGTTCTCTGTACAGCTATGGGTTTCAATGTTGAGAGTGGTGGTGCAGCGGTTAGCGCTACGAACCCGGCGACCCGGGTTCGATTCCCGCTCACGGCCAACACCCAGTGACGATTCTCTGAACCGGTCCTGGGCCTCCTCTGCTGGGTCGACTCAGCCTCAAATGAGTACCTGGTGCGGTGTATAAACATCGACACTGGGGAGACAAAGGCGGTCGGGCGTGGCGCTGGCCACCCACCCCCTCGTGTACCGGCCTTCATAGGTGCTCGCTAACAGCACTTGCCCCTACAGTCTGATAAGGCTACACGGGGGATCTTTGTAATATTGTTTTGCCACGCAAATATCAATTCGGCGAATTAAAAAGAATAAACACTTCATGATGATTTCGATTTAAAGCTTTCGTGACTGCACGGATTCATATTCTTGGTTCTTTCGGTAAAGTCACGGAGAAGGGAAATAATAAAAAAAAACATACAAAATAAAATAATTAAATGCTCATGACGTTTCGATTGCAACACAAGCAATCATCATCAGGTGTGAAAACCATGATGATGATTGCTTGTGTTGCAATCGAAACGTCGTGAGAATTTATTATTTAATTTTATTTTATTATTTCCCTTCTACGTGACTTTACCGAAAGAACCAAGAATATACTTCATGATGATATTACTTCGTAACAGAAGAGGCTCCATGAAACCCCACACACCCGTGGCGCAAGGCACTCATGTTGTTGTTCCAGTCGAAAGCTTTGGGTGGCTTCCTTTGCTTATACGGCAACCCAACTCGTTTCTCGGTTCGATGGGGAAATCCACGAGACAGACCGCTGCCTGTTTTACCCCGGCTCGAACCCAGGCTTTAAAGATCGAATGCCCATCGCGGTGAAGAGTGTGTGTGTGTGTGTCTGTGTGTTCATCACCCACCAGTCATTCCGTGTCACTGAGATTTCTCAATACAAGTCGTAATTATCATCATGCTGTCATACTTTATTATTAGTGTGTATATAAAAGTTTGGCTGGCTGGCTGGCTGACTGGCAGGACGTCACGTCCAGAGTGAGAGATGGACAGACGGACGGTCACAGCTAAATGAGGTGTGGGTTGCTCGTAGAGACGTCGTGGTGGCTAGGAGATGTTAACTACCTCGCCTGGTGTACATGAGGTCGCGGGTTCGATCCTGACCCTGACGCCTGCTGCTGTATATTCGGAGTTTGCGTGTCTCTCTCTCTCTCATCATCTCCACGGTGGCTAGGAGATGTTAACTACCTCGCCTGGTATACAGGAGGTCGTGGGTTCGATTCCGACCCTGACGCCTGCTGCTGTATATTTGGAGTTTGCGTGTCTCTCTCTCTCATCATCATCACGGTGGCTAAGAGATGTTAACTACCTCGCCTGGTACACAGGAGGTCGTGGGTTTGATCCCGACCCTGACGCCTGCTGCTGTATATTTGGAGTTTGCGTGTCTCTCTCTCTCTCATCATCATCACGGTGGCTAGGAGATGTTAACTACCTCGCCTGGTACACAGGAGGTCGTGGGTTTGATCCCGACCCTGACGCCTGCTGCTGTATATTTGGAGTTTGCGTGTCTCTCTCTCTCATCATCATCACGGTGGCTAGGAGATGTTAACTACCTCGCCTGGTACGCAGGAGGTCGTGGGTTTGATCCCGACCCTGACGCCTGCTGCTGTATATTTGGAGTTTGCGTGTCTCTCTCTCTCATCATCATCACGGTGGCTAGGAGATGTTAACTACCTCGCCTGGTACGCAGGAGGTCGTGGGTTCGGTCCCGACCCTGACGCCTGCTGCTGTATATTTGGAGTTTGCGTCTCTCTCTCTCATCATCATCACGGTGGCTAGGAGATGTTAACTACCTCGCCTGGTATACAGGAGGTCGTGAGTTCGATCCCGACCCTGACGCCTGCTGCTGTATATTCGGAGTTTGCGTGTCTCTCTCTCCGTGGTCACGTGGATTTTCTGCGGGTCCTCCGGGTTTCCCCTCCACTTTGGACTATTTGGCTACCATACATTACCACGTGGTAAGCCACTTCATCGAGCTATAGTTTGTGGCCAGGCAGTTTCTGAAAACACATTCCTGCGGAGGGAGCTGGTAGGAACGTTGGGTTGCTCGGTCAATGGCCAGGGTCAACGGCGGCGTGGTGTATTCCACAAATATGGCCGACTGTGAGGGCGGGCACAAGCCGGCGTGAGTAGGTTAAACGTTGAGTTTGATATGGGTACCTCCCCACCCAGCCCCACCCCTTCCACCCAGCCCCTCCCCACCCTCCCAACCCAGCCCCTCCCCACCCTCCCCACCCAGCCCCTCCCCACCCTCCCCTCTCCACCCAGCCCCACCCCTCCCATTTTTGGATGCACGACGGACGGACGGACACAGTAATTCCCTGTGGGCTGGTGGAACCAGGAGGTTTCTACCAGTAAAAGAGCTACATAGCTCAGAGGGCCTTACTTGGTGTCAAAAAAAAATTGTTTAAAAAACGATTTTGCTGGCCGGCTGATTGGCCGTCACGTCCGGAGGGAAAGAAAGGCGGACGGACGGGCAGACGGACGGACGAGCACCGGCTACTTACAAGAAAACAAAACTGAACTTGAATGAGGACCACTGCCCCGAAACGTCGCCTGTTATATAAATATGAAGGCCACACGGTGCTATTGGACGAATGTGATGATCTGCAGCAAACGCAGAATGCCAGCCACAGCAGAATCAGAATGCGTCTTTATATTGGAGCAATCCTGTGAGCTATGAAGCCCTTTTTCTCACAGATTTGCAGTAGGGTCACGAGGTCAGAACCAGACAATCCAAAAATACGATAGGAGTGTAAAGTGTCGGAAAGGGAAACACGTTACTGAAACATATATGCTCATAAAAACAAAACTACATCTCATCTTTGGTTCTTTCGGTAAAGTCACGTGACTTTACCGAAAGAACCAAATAATAATTCCTGCAGTCACGAAAGCTCCAAAATTAAGATTACATCTTATCATCCCAGGCAAAGCCCACTGATCTGTTAGCTTCTTTTTTCAAAAGTGGCTGATCACGTGGTCATTTGCATCGGCAAAATAATCCGAATAATCTCAACGCGTGTTGCTAAACATCACAGCTGTGGAGGCGGCTGCTTGGGTAGGCCCTCATCCAGCAGTGGATTGAGACTGGCTCATGACGACGACGATGATGACGATGACCTCTTAAAGCCGGGCAATGTAGTTGTCCGTACGTTAATTAATTACTTAAGCCTTCTCCGCTCGTTAACTCCCCCCACGGATTTAATTACCCACCTAAAGTGCCCGCCACCTCCACGTAAAAAAAAAAGAAAAACCCTTAAAAATAAATGGACCCCAGACAGCTTTCAGTCGTAAACCCCAAAACATTCCATGGTCTCGTGAACGGATAAACAATTAGAGCAATAAAAATAAATCAACAAAGCAGGCACGCAAACGCGGAATCGCAAACGCAGTGAATGGCCGATGCTGTTGACAAAACAATCAAAATAAAATTAAGTTTCCAAAGTTCCAACATATTTTTTTATTAATTCATTTCAAATTACGTGTTTTTGTTTACAGAAATATTTTGACACAGCGGCGCTCGCGTTTAAACGAAACTATTTTCTTTACTTGACCAGGTCAAGCCCACTGAGATATTCGCTGTTTTCTTTCAGAAGCGACTTGGCCATACATGATAGCTAAACGAAGTGATTCGTCACGTGGATATTTATCGCAGCTAAATACTCGAAACGTGGTGATGTTGGTTCTGAATATGGAGGGAAAAACCCGAGGACCCGGAGAAAAATCCATGCAAACTCCAAACATACAGCAGCAGGCGTTAGGGTCGGGGTGGAACCCACGACCTCCTGTACACAAGGCGAGGTAGTTAACATCTCCTAGCCACCGTGATGATGATGAGAGAGAGACACGCAAACTCCAAATACACAGCAGCAGGCGTCAGGGTCGGGATGGAACCCACGACCTCCTGTATACCAGGTGAGGTAGTTAACATCTCCTAGCCACCGTGATGATGATGAGAGAGAGACACGCAAACTCCAAACATACAGCAGCAGGCGTCAGGGTCGGGATCGAACCCACGACCTCCTGTACACCAGGCGAGGTAGTTAACATCTCCTAGCCACCGTGATGATGATGATGAGAGAGAGAGAGACACGCAAACTCCAAATATACAGCAGCAGGCATCAGGGTCGGGATGGAACCCACGACCTACTGTACACCAGGCGAGGTAGTTAACATCTCCTAGCCACCGTGATGATGATGATGAGAGAGAGACACGCAAACTCCAAACATACAGCAGCAGGCATCAGGGTCGGGATGGAACCCACGACCTCCTGTACACCAGGCGAGGTAGTTAACATCTCCTAGCCACCGTGATGATGATGAGAGAGAGACACGCAAACTCCAAATACACAGCAGCAGGCGTCAGGGTCGGGATGGAACCCACGACCTCCTGTATACCAGGCGAGGTAGTTAACATCTCCTAGCCACCGTGATGATGATGAGAGAGAGACACGCAAACTCCAAATACACAGCAGCAGGCGTCAGGGTCGGGATGGAACCCACGACCTCCTGTATACCAGGCGAGGTAGTTAACATCTCCTAGCCACCGTGATGATGATGAGAGAGAGACACGCAAACTCCAAATACACAGCAGCAGGCGTCAGGGTCGGGATGGAACCCACGACCTCCTGTATACCAGGCGAGGTAGTTAACATCTCCTAGCCACCGTGATGATGATGAGAGAGAGACACGCAAACTCCAAATATACAGCAGCAGGCGTTAGGGTCGGGATGGAACCCACGACATCCTGCATACCCGGCGAGGTAGTCAACATCTCACCGCCGGGTTAGCAGATTGGTGGCTGTGCTTGACTTGTCTGCCTGCAATCATCCAGCACTGTGGAGGCAGCTGTTAAGGTTGGTGGGTCACACACAGATTACGTTGTGAAATTCCCTTCCTACCCACGAGGGGCCTTACCTCTGGTTTTGCCAGCAGAATGCAGTAAAGTATCGTGTAGACCGATTACCACGTGGAATCACCTGATTATCACCTCATTATCACCTGTGTGGACTGATCAATAATTATCACCGGTGCCTTGTCGCATGGTGCTCCGGTTTGGGGCCGTCCATAAATGACGTCACGCGATTTTGGACGATTTTTGACCCCCCCCCCCCCTTCGTCACACGGCGTCACAAAAAGTCAGACCCCCCCTCTCAAATATGACGTCACAAAGCTCTGCCCCCCCCCAAAAAAAATAATAAAACATGTTTCAAATCGCTTTAAACTATTGTCATTGTAGTGCGTATTTAGTGTGGCGCTGCACTCTGATGTTGTAGGAGGAAACATTTATTAAAAAGTCTATTTAATTAAGTAGAACGTGTTGTCTATATTTATTTAAATTGCGCATTTTGATGTGACGTCACATTTCTCAACCCCCCCACCTCGTCACACATCGTCACAAATGTCTGACCCCCCCCCCAAGGTGTGTGACGTCATTTATGGACGGCCCCGTTCCTCGTCCCACGTGTTTTAAATCGCTCACGAATTGGCGAAAAAAAACATCTTAATATGTAGAGAACTGCAGAGCAATTGTTTAGTAGCGCCAGAGCAAAACCTGTCAGGCTGCCTCCCAGATCGTGTCTGCGGTTCCCACTCAGCGGCGATTATGAGAGTTGCAATTTGCACGGACGACCCCGCTATAGTACAGTGTAACATTAATAATCAGATTCATTTTTATTAAATCCTTTATATTAAGTTCACTTGCTTGCTTTCTTGCGCGCTTACGACCGTACAAATCTTTCGGTCGTTTTTTAACCCACTTCCCGTGATCCAATCGAGCTGACATTTTGCACACAGACTCGTTGTGCGTGACAATTTATTTTCGTGAAAAAAATTTCCCAAAATTTTACACTTTTTATGAAAAAATAAATTATATTTCATTACCAATTGTTTAATGGTGGCAGGCATTCATCTGACCCATAGGTGGCAGCCATCTCAAGCCAGAGGATGAGAGGACTCTAGCCGCCACGCATATAAAGGATTTATAGTGAAAAACTTTGTTTTTACGGGTTAATTTTTGTAACTTTTTGTTAGATTGGATCCACGCCGGCCCAGGGAATCTTCGGGATGTTGTGATGGGACACGGGGGGCGTTGTTCAAGTTCATGTATTAGGTGTAGCCCTGTGAGCCATTCGGCTCTTGAATCGGGTGCAACCGCAACGAACAAAAAAAACATGAACAAGAAAACATCTTAAAGTGAATATGTGACTAAGTGCAAACAGAAAATCCAAGAAAAGACAGCAAAATATTGCAGGAAAAACACCGTACACCAACGCTGTGTGCAAAAATCCCAGTGGGATGCAAGTCAAACAACAACCACAAGACAACTTAGATTAAGGCCATCAGTCTAACTCCGTACTACAACAAACAAACATGGCTAAACCAATTAAACTCTTCTAAATCACCAAAATAAAGCCATGAAAGCAATGAAACAGTGATCATAGGAACTGTGACGGAATTTTCACAATAAACGACATCAACAACATGTACTACCAAAACCCTGCAGCCATAGCTGGCTGCATGAGTCACTCCACAACAGCAGCAGGAGCATTAATCGGAGTATTATAATTTTGGGACAGAGGGCGTTATGATGGGAGCGGGGAACTCCCCCCACTCGATCTTGCCCCTCGCCTCCACCCACACCACCGTTGCGGAACGATGGTGAATGAGTCCGTGTTAATTGGTGGTCATTTCGCATTGCCCTGGCAGGTGGCCTCGGTCACCAAGACACAACGAACGTCCTTGTTAAGTTTGCTTATTTGCTTTTCTGGAGGCTACTCCCCAGTGGTGTAGTAACTACATCATCAGTGGCGTAATAACTACATCATCAATGGCGTAGTAACTACACTATCAGTGGTGTAGTAACTACATTATCAGTGGTGTAGTAACTACATTATCAGTGGCGTAGTAACTACATTATCAGTGACGTAGTAACTACATTATAAGTGGCGTAGTAACTACATTATCAGTGGTGTAGTAACTACATTATCAGTGGCGTAGTAACTACATTATCAGTGGTGTAGTAACTACATTATAAGTGGCGTAGTAACTACATTACCAGTGGCGTAGTGACTACATTATCAGTGGCGTAGTAACTACATTATCAGTGGCGTAGTAACTACATTATCAGTGGCATAGTAACTACATTATCAATGGTGTAGTAACTACATTATCAGTGGCATAGTGACTACATTATCAGTGGTGTAGTGACTACATTATCAGTGGTGTAGTAAGTACATTATCAGTGGCATAGTAACTACATTATCAGTGGCATAGTAACTACATTATCAGTGGCGTAGTAACTACATTATCAGTGGTGTAGTGACTACATTATTAGTGGTGTAGTAACTACATTATCAGTGGTGTAGTAACTACATTGCCAGTGGTGTAGTGATTACATTATCAGTGGTGTAGTAACGTCATTATCAGTGGCGTAGTAACTACATTATCAGTGGTGTAGTAACTACATTATCAGTGGCGTAGTAACTACATTATCAGTGGCATAGTGACTACATTATCAGTGGTGTAGTAACTACACTATCAGTGGTGTAGTAACTATATTATCAGTGGCGTAGAAGCTACATTATCAGTGGCGTAGTAACTACATTATCAGTGGCGTAGTAGCTACATTATCGGTGGCGTAGTAGCAACATTATCAGTGGCGTAATAGCTACATTATCAGTGGTGTAGTAACTACATTATCAGTGGCGTAGTAGCTACATTATCAGTGGCGTAGTAGCTACATTATCATACATTAAAGCATTTGAAGCAGCAAGCACAATTCAGAACCATACTAAACCCTTTTAAGCAATAACGTTTGGTAAATTGTAATACATGTGCAGTATCGTCTGTGCGTGCGGGTGGTGTGCATCGCACACACAGTCAGCCGGAGATGAGGTGGTTGCAGGGGGCACCGCTCCTTTCTTATTGTTGTTGTTGCCGAGCTCACGCCACCACACGACCCCGTTGCCACACGACCCGTCCCAGACACGAGCCTGTCCGCGTTGCACCGATGGCGTCGACCGAGACAGCCAACAACTGTCCGGCCGCGCAATGATCGGGCGACGGCGGCGACGACGACAGCGACGACGAGACAAGTCCATATTTTTAGGTTTTTTCGGTAAAGTCACGTAGGTAAAACATTAAAATTAATAAAAGTAAAATAAAATAAAAATAAAAATCACGACGTTTCGGAGGCAACACAAGGTTCCACCTGAAGACGGAAGCTTGTGTTGCCTCCGAAACGTTGTGATTTTTATTTTTATTTTATTTTACTTTTATTAATTTTAATGTTTTACCTACGTGACCTTACCGAAAAAACCTAAGAATATGAATCCTTGCAGTCACGAAAGCTTAAAATCTAGAGACAAGTCCACTTCCAGAACCGGCAGCCAGGAGCTCTCGCTCTCCGCTGCTTTTATTCCCCTCGGCGCGGCTTGGCTCCGCCCTAGCCGCGCCTCCCTTCTCGAACCATCTAGAGCAGTGGTCCCCAACCTTTTTGGCACCAGGGACCAGTTTCGTGGAAGACAATTTTTTCACGGACCAGGGTGGGGGGGGGGGGGTTCATCATTGGGTCGTTCCACCTTTTCAAAGAAGCTCTCCAGCGACGTTTTATTTCTACTGATTGTGGCTACTGGGGGTTAGCAGCTTGTGGGCTTACCAAAACTGCGACTGAGACAAGTGCGTAGTGCGGGAAAAAGAGGCGGGGACGGAAGTGGTAAATAAAAAAATGGGCGGCCCACGCGCGGACTAAACTAAGTGTCGGATTCTGACTTCTCATAAGGAGCGCGCAACCTAGATCCCTCGCATGCGCAGTTTACAGTCGGGTTTGCGCTCCTATGAGAATCTAATGCCGCCGCTGATCTGACAAGAGGCGGAGCTCAGACGGTAGTGCGAGCGATGGGGAGCGGCTGTCAATACAGATGATGAAGCTTCATCTGTCAATACAGAAGCTTCATCTGTCATGACAGATGATGATGCTTCATCATCTGTCAATACAGATGATGAAGCTTCATCTGTCAATACAGATGACGAAGCTTCGCTCGCTCGCCCACCGCTCACCTCCTGCTGTGCGGCCCGGTTCCTAACAGGCCACGGACCGGTCACGGTCCACGGCCCGGGGGTTGGGGACCCCTGCTCCAGAGGGTTCCAGGGGCTTCCACACGAGGTCTATAATGACCCTTGCCCCAGTTCCTCCGCCCTGCCGGCACATCCGCGTATATGCTCAGCGGCGTGTGCGCTAAGTGACCACCTGCAGTTGCTGCTGCTGTTCAACAGTCAGCGCTATGTCATTACATCACCCCCCTCCATTAAAAAAACAGCCGTCCCGGCTGTTAACACAGCAGCAGCAACCGGCGGCAAGCAAGGAACCAAGGAACCTAAATGACAAAAAAACCCAAAATCCCTCACAATCCCGTTACAATCGCAACATCTCCCGCATCAATAACACGTACCACTGCTCCACAGTGCCACCGATAACAACCCAATACTTACTTACATGGCGTCGTGAACCGGTGACTCCCTCACAGCCCCCCATGCACGAATCGGCGACACCCCATACACACGAGGCATCCACAAATTCACAAATCGGTGACTCTCTCACAGCCCCCCATCCGCAAATCGGCGAATCCGCTAACACACACGTGACACCTAGTCTCAAAAGGTGTTAGACCAAAGCACGCCAAAAGGCGTCATCTGGTCTAACACCGTAGAGGTTAGTCAGTTTAACACGTAGGCTTTCGCGACTCAAATTGTAAATGTTGTGGCTTCAACACACCGGTGGGCTAAAGCAGTGAACTATTTGTATTTTGTCAATGTGACACTTTTTTACTGATTGGCCGTGTCGGGTGGTGGAGGGTTACGACACATTTATAAATAACGCGATCTAAACCCAAAAACGTTGATTATGTGGTCTAACACCGTTTGAGTCTCGGCTCCAAAGAAAGCTGTTTCTGGTGTGGACCAATCAGTTTCAAAGACAATGCAAATATTATCAGAGTGTTTTTTTTGTTTTCATTCTGACCACAAGTATTGTGGTTAATGCAGACATGATTCCTTGTAAAAAGGTTTCAGTTTGGTGTTTTAACATCTTAACACAACTGTTTTGTTGCCAGAAAAAATGGGAAAACCTATTCTTATATTTTGGTACTGGCAAAGGAGGCCCCATGATGTAACATTGTAATTGTTTATTCTTTAAATTAACATATTTCTTTTACATAACTATTAATATTTACATTTATATTATTCTTCTTTGAGATGAGATTTTAAAAACTCGATCGAGAACCCTGAATTAATTGAGGCGACAAAACATTAATAATTGATGAATGCTCAAATATTACACCTGCGAATCTGAATTTAATACGGTCCTTAATTTATTTCAAAAGATAATTCACGGATGCATGATTTAATGTTTATAATGGAAGCCAATTTGAACATTTGTTAAAAAACATGTAATAACCATTTCTGATGTGTTAAAATAAATAAAATAAGCCGATGTGTCGTGCCTTTCAGGACAACCTGTATGGGTTTAAAGTTTTACATGGCCCTGGCCTACAGCCTAGTGGTATGTTAAGGTAGAACAGTTTAAAATGTACCTATCATTTTGTTTATTGTTGCGACACGTTTGAGTTTGTTTCGGTAACGTAATTAAACATTTGCAATCACCACCTATCACTGTTGAAAAAAATAAAGTGTGTGTGTGTTTGTAAGAGACAGCTTGTATTGATGTAAGACTTTAAAATAAAATTAATAAAAATTAGTTCCCATACCGGGAATTGAACCCGGGCCGCCTGGGTGAAAACCAGGAATCCTAACCACTAGACCATATGGGAAGGTAACAGCTTCAGTACATACAAGCCTTACATAGCCACCGTTGTCTACCCAATTCGCGTGGTTGCACGGATACGATTATTTTGTAGAAAAATAAAATTCATCTTCTTGGTTCTTTCGGTAAAGTCACATGACTTTACCGAAAGAACCAAGAAGATGAATCCCTGCAGTCACGAAAGCTTTAAATCGAAAAATAAAATTGTTAAAACGGCCACGTATGAATATGCCAGATGTCGTTAAGATACACGTTGACAAACGTGTACGTTTACAAACGTGTATTATAAATGTAAAAAAAAATGATTGGCGATGCTGTTGCTGATTTGGTAATGGGGCACAAGCAGAATTAATGAATAATTTGAAATAACTAAACGCACTCGTAACTACGTGGCCTTAAAAGAAAACAATAGAGGAATGGCGACGTTTCTGGCAATAGCCGCTCTTCGTTGCACATGCGAGAAATGCTGACAAGAAATGCCAATGCCCAACACGTTGCCTATATGATACACACACATGCTTTTTTCGTTTAAGGTTGCAGTGATATGCAATTGTTGTATAGAGTGACCCTTTATAGGGCGGTATTTTCCGAGTGCGTACGTGGCAGTTTCCGTAGTGTAGTGGTTATCACGTTCGCCTCACACGCGAAAGGTCCCCGGTTCGAAACCGGGCGGAAACATTTTTTGATTTTATTTTATTTAACATTTTATTTTACATTTACCAAAACATTTTTAAAACCTCTTTTTAAAAACCTTTTCCAATAAACAAAACATTTAAATATACGTGTATCACATTATGCGAAGCGTTTATTTATTTCTCAACTAAACCGTCTTGCGATTGGCTTCATATACGACACCGGTCTCTCAGCTGAGCATCTGGGGGGTATAGCTCAGTGGTAGAGCATTTGACTGCAGATCAAGAGGTCCCCGGTTCAAATCCGAGTGCCCCCTCTATTTTATTTTTTTAAATTCTCTCAATCCAAATCAAATACTTGCAAACGAATCTCATTCGATGATAACCGCGCGCGCGGCAATCAACGTAACGCAATGTTGACGTTGCGACGTTACACATTCCTTAATGGGTCTTATTCTCAGGAAATGTCAGCTGAGAAGACGCGGACGTGCTTACACGGATCTTACGATAGAGGGCAGAGCAGCACTGGTTGTGTGAAATCTTCACTTAAAGCTTTCGTGACCGCAGGAATTCATACTGGTAGGAGCTCCTGGTTACACCAGCCCACAGGGGATTATTGTGTCCGTCCGTCCGTCGTGCATCTAAAAATGAGATGGGTGGGGCTGGGTGGAGAGGGGAGGGTGGGGAGGGGCTGGGTGGGGAGGGTGGGGAAGGGCTGGGTGGGGAGGGTAGGGAAGGGCTGGGTGGGGAGGGTAGGGAAGGGCTGGGTGGGGAGGGTGGGTAGGGGGCTGGGTGGGGAGGGTGGGGAGGGGCTGGGTGGGGAGGGTGGGGAAGGGCTGGGTGGGGAGGGTGGGGAGGGTGGGTAGGGGGCTGGGTGGGGAGGGTGGGGAAGGTGGGGAGGGGCTGGGTGGGGAGGTTGGGGAGGGGCTGGGTGGGGAGGGTGGGGAGGGTGGGGAGCGGCTGAATGGGGAGGGTGGGGAGGGGCTGGGTGGGGAGGGTGGGGCTGGGTGGGGGGTGGGAGGGATGGGGCTGGGTGGGGAGGGTGGGGAGGGGCTGTGTGGGGACGATGGGGCTGGGTGGGAGGTGGGAGGGGTGGGGCTGGGTGGGGAGGGGCTGGTCACCCCGTGGTGCCCTTATAAAACTCAACGTTTAACCTACTCACGCCGGCTTGTGCCCGCCCTCACAGTCGGCCATTTTTGCGGAATACACCACGCCGCCGTTGACCCTGCAGGCCATTGACCGAGCAACCCAACGTTCCTACCAGCTCCCTCCGCAGGAATTCATATTATTTGGGACTTTCGGTGAAGTCAGGTGGATAGGTTCAAATAAAATAACAACAAAATAACAAAAACTACGACGTTTCGATCACAACAAAAGCGATTTCCTCCTGATGACGATCGCTTGTGTTGTGTTCGAACCGTCTTCGTTTTTTGTTTGCTATGTTTTGTTATTTTCTTTGAACCCATCCACGTGACTTTACCGGCGTGTGTACAACAACCATTCGGTGCTGGGCCTCCCCTAGGTCGACTCAGCCTCAAATTAGTACCATGAGCGACAAAGGCACTTGCCCCAAAAAGTATTTTGAAGCTCTACGGGGGATCTTTGGCTTGGTCACAATAAAGGGGCCGTCCATATATGACGTCACGCGATTGTGGACGATTTTTAACCCCCCCCCCCTCGTCACACGGCGTCACAAAAAGTCAGACCCCCCCCCTCAAATATGACGTCACAAAGCTCTGCCCCCCCCTCCCCGTGACGTCACATCAAATGCGCAACTTTAAATAAATATAGACGACGCGTTCTACTTAATTAAATAGACGTTTTAATAAATGTTTTCTCCTACAACATCAGAGTGCAGCGCCACATTAAATACGCACTACAATGACAATAGTTCAAAGCGATTTGAAGCATTTTTATTTTTTGGGGGGGGGGGCAGAGCTTTGTGACGTCATATTTGAGGGGGGGGGGTCTGACTTTTTGTGACGCCGTGTGACGATGGGGGGGGGGGGGGTCAAAAATCGTCCAAAATCACGTGACGTCATTTATGGACGGCCCCTTTATTGTGACCAAGACAAAGACCCCCCGTAGGGCTTCACCAGACTTTTTGGGGCAAGTGCCTTTGTCTCTCTTGGTACTAATTTGAGGCTGAGTGGACCTAAGGGAGGCCCAGTACCGAATGGTTGTTATCGTTTGTGGCGAGGTCGCTTCCAACAAAAAGCCCCCACATCGTTCAGGGGGCCCTTGCCTGGTAACAAGAAAATGATTTCGTTCAGATTTAAATCATATCCAATTAATTATTGAGGTTTGCTGGGTTTTTTCCCACCGCGTTCTAACGGAAACTCGCTCAGAAATCGACACGGTAATGACAATTTTTGACGTCTCATTGGGCTCTCAGTTGATTATTACACAAAAGTAAAACTACTTAATTGATTGATGATGCAATCTGCCCTCCCACAATCCCCTTTAACCCTTTGGGAAGGGGTGAAAAAGAAACTGATGAACCCTTTCCACACTGCACACACAACACGTGCGGGTCACGGGCGGTGTTAGTGACTAGGGTAGTGTTAGTGACTAGGGTGGTGTTAGTGTGTGAGGAGCTCACAAATCCTTGAAAGATCTGGGCAAAGTCCCATCGGTGAGCTCCTCCGGCAGGCAAGGCTGCGTTGGCTGGGTCATGTAGCCCGCATGCCCAGCCACCACAGTGGCTAAACGGGGGCTCTGGACGGGTGCGAGGGGCTGGTAACCCCTCCACCTTCAATTCATTACCACGAAACTACGAATTAAACATAATATGTAACAAATAAGCTTGTGCCGGAGGCCCCGGGGGGACAGGCGTTTATGACGTCTCCTGGCCAAATCCCAATTGGCGGAGCCAGGAGATTGAATCTTCACCCTCGGGGCTCCTCCAGAAACAACGACAAGCCACTACGGATGACCATGTGGAATGTTCGAAACGGGCGCGGTACGTGCTAGAAAAGAGATGGAGTGACGCGGTACAGGAGGACATGGAGCTGAGTTGACTTGCCGATGACTGGTACCAGCGGTGTCAAGATCGGCCTCTGTGGAGGAGGCTCGTGAAGGACGCTACTGGGCAGTTGGAGGCAGTCGCCCTCCAACAACAACGGAGGGCAGAGGAGCGACGCTCACAACAACGAGCGGAGTGCCGGGTGGCTACAGCACAGCAAGTTGGCACAGTAGGGGGCACAGGTGGTGCATCAGCCAGTCATCTCGGTCATCTCAGTCAGTCGACCCGTGGCACTTGGGTCTGGCCCGTGACCTCCTGCCAGCGGGCGTTCGACACTTCACGTGGCCTCAAGGTGCACATGGCCTGGCACAAGCGCCGTGGTGACGTCACCGCCACTTAGTGGCGAATGGCGGTTGTTGTTGTTGTTGTTAGTGACTAGGGTGGTGTTATTGACTAGGGTGGTGTTAGTATTATGTCAATGTTTGGGTTTTTTCCGTGCCATTAGAAACGTGGAATTTCCACCACTGTTTCCGAGGCCACGCACAGCGATGAGTGAGAGTGCTCATTTGATCACTGGGGTCTCTAAGACTTAAACTAGAAACCCTCTATTTGTATATTTGTATTATGAATGTGAATCACAGATATAGATGCACATTAAGAGGCTTTAAAAAAATAATAACATCCTTACCTCGGGAAATTGGTTTAATATCAATTTGCGATATTTTTCGCGGACACGTTTCAAATATTTTCACATTATCGTTGTCTTTCGCTGCGAGGTGTAATGGCTCTGAAGTTAAATCATGCGTTAAACACCCGGCGCTGCTTATGCAGTACCGTGGCTTTGCATGATCCCATTTCTGTTTGATAGAACGATCAATTCCCCGCAGTGTGTGGGAAACAGCGTGTATTGCGTGCGCTTGCATGTGTCGTAAACATCGCCACTGGGGAGACAAAGGCGGCCGGGCACGGTGCTGGCCGCTCACCCCCCCTTTGTGCCAACCTTCATAGGTGCTCGCTAACAGCACTTGCCCCAACATGCTGTTAAGGCTACACGGGGGATCTTTGTCTTTTGCGTGAGTGCGTTTGTTGTTTGTGGGGAGCGGTGGCGCAGCGGTTGCCGTGCTTTTGCTGTGAAAACACCAGTGACGTTATTTCCACTGGTACCGGGCCTCCCCTAGTTCGACTCGGCCTCAAATGAGCACTCGGTGTGGTTTTTAGGCATCGCCACTGGGGAGACGAAGGCGGTCGGGCGTGGTGCTGGCAAACCCACCTCTTCATTTACCGTTCCGGCCTTCATAGGTGCTCGCTCACAGCGCTTGCCACGTCATTATGTTAAAGTTATACTGGTGGGGGGTATGGGGGGGTCTTTGTCTTTGTGCGGTGGAGCAATCACAGTGCGGAAGAGGCAACGCTCGTGGTGGCGCCGTTAAAATTCGCTTTCAAATTAACGGCTCGGCCATTAAATCGAAAGTGTGAGTTTTCTACGTAAATAATGAAATATCATCGCACATTGAAACGAAGCAAGCTTAATTTGTATTAATACGCATAATGTCCCGTCTTTCGTTTTTGACTTCAGCACGTATTTAAAATAAAATTAAAAACTAATTAAAAAAAGGTAATTTTCAACACATCCCATCAGCCAGCGCTGCATCTTCGTCAGCAGAATCGGCTCAGGACCAGCCCACATGGGATTATTGTGTCCGTCCGTCCGTCGTGGATCCAAAAATGGGAGGGGTGGGGCTGGGTGGAGAGGGGAGGGTGGGGAGGGGCTGGGTGGGGAGGGAGGGGCTGGGTGGGGAAGGGTTGGGTGGGGAGGGGCTGGGTGGGGAGGGAGGGGCTGGGTGGAGAGGGGAGGGTGGGGAGGGGCTGGGTGGGGAGGGAGGGGCTGGGTGGAGAGGGGAGGGTGGGGAGGGGCTGGGTGGGGAGGGAGGGGCTGGGTGGGGAAGGGTTGGGTGGGGAGGGGCTGGGTGGGGAGGGAGGGGCTGGGTGGGGAAGGGTTGGGTGGGGAGGGGCTGGGTGGAGAGGGAGGGGCTGGGTGGAGAGGGGAGGGTGGGGAGGGGCTGGGTGGGGAGCGTGGGGAGGGGCTGGGTGGGGAGCGTGGAGAGGGGCTGGGTGGGGAGGGGCTGGGTGGGGAGGGTGGGGCTGGGTGGGGGGTGGGAGGGGTGGGGCTGGGTGGGGAGGGTGGGGCTGGGTGGGGGGTGGGAGGAGTGGGGCTGGGTGGGGAGGGGCTGGTCACCCCGTGGTGCCCTTATAAAACTCAACGTTTAACCTACTCACGCCGGCTTGTGCCCGCCATCACAGTCGGGCATATTTGCGGAATACACCACGCTGCCGTTGACCCTGGCCATTGACCGAGCAACCCAACGTTCCTACCAGCTCCCTCCGTAAGGAATGTGTTTGTGTGCGTACGCTAAATGCGTGTAGGTCGACCCAGCCTCAAATTAGTACATGCTGCGGTGTGTAAACATCGCCACGAGGGAGACAAAGGCGGTCGGGAGTAGTGCTCGCCACACACCCGATCGTGTGTATACCGGCCTTCATAGGTGGTCGCTAACAGCACTTGCCCCAACAGTTTGTCAAGGCTATATGGGCGATCTTTGTCTTTTTATTCATAGGGGAACGGTGGCGCAGTGCTTAGTGCACTGCGCTACGAACCCGGTGACCCGAGTTCGATTCCCGCTCACGGAAACCACCACCGGACCTTGGGCTCACCCCATCGATTATAGCACTTGTCTCTACTGTGTGTGAAGGCTGTACAGGGGAGCTTTGTCTTTGTATTCGCATGCATTGCCACCGCATGCGCGAGCAGCTTATGTTAGGTGGGATATCGGAGGCTAAACGGATCGTTTGGTTTATTGCTAGAGCTGGAATTTATCAAAATTATATTTTTTGTAAATTGTGCAAAAATTTGGCAGGACACGTCGAGATTTCGTTTTTAAATCCTTTATATTAAGTTCGCTTGCTTGCTTGCTTGCGTGCTTGCGTGCTTGCTTGCTTGCGTGCTTGCGTGCTTGCTTGCTTACGACCGTGCAAATCTTTCGGTCGTTTTTTAGCACACTTCCCGTGATCCAATCGAGCTGACATTTTCCACACAGACTCGTTGTGCATGGCAATGCATTTTCGTGAATTTTTTTTCCAAAATTTTACACTGTTTAGGGAAATTTATTTAAAATATTTAATTACCAATTGCTTAATGCTGGCAGACAATCATCTGACCCATAGGTGGCAGCCATCTCAAGCCAGAGGACGAGAGGACTCTAGCTGCCACGCATATAAAGGATTTATAGTGAAAAACTTTGTTTTTACGGGTTAATTTTTACTGGAGTGAAGTCGCGTAGTGAAATATGAAAAAAATATATAGAAATTTTGATGATTATTAATCGTGAATAAAACTCGTAACTGCATCAGAGAATGCAACCATAGTCTGTGTGTTTCTTGACGGACAGACGTGTCGACTACACGTTCCAAATCGGACACAGTGCCACATTAAGCTAGTGCGGGGCCTGTAGCATATGTTATGAAGGGGCCCTAATGAATAAAAACACGTAAATATTAAAACAATAATTTGTTTAGTTGCATAGTGAAGTGATCGCATTTTTTCATTCGCTACACAGCCAGATAATACGACAAATCGCTAACCTTAAACACCCAGTCGTTCGTAAAAGTTGAAGGTGGTATAGTACTATAGTAACAGAGCAAGTGCAGAATCACTGAACCGGAGTTGATAGCTTGAAAGCATTTAGCGCGGGGCCCTTGAAAGTGCGGGGCCCGTAGCATCTGTAGCTACTACACATGCAGCTACTACACGTGCAGCTACTACACATGTAGCTACTAATACACATGCACCTACTACACGTGTAGCTACTACACGTGCAGATACTACTACACATGTAGCTACTACACGTGTAGCTACTACACGTGTAGTAGCTACACGTGTAGCTACTACACGTGCAGCTACTACACATGTAGCTACTACTACACATGTAGCTACTACACATGTAGCTACTACACGTGTAGCTACTACACGTGCAGCTACTACACGTGTAGCTACTACACGTAGCTACTACACATGTAGTTACTACACATGTAGCTACTTTCGCTACTACGATAATCCGACATTGATCGGACACAATTCTCTGTGCAGGAGATTTAAGTATTCAGATCTCTATCAGACAGAGAGAGAGAAAGAGGGAGACATCGAGAGAGAGAGACAGTCTTACGACAGTACCCAACATTAAAATGCAAACGGTGACTTTGAATCAATTCCCTTCGGTACAATAATAATGCTACTACTAATCGTGATAGCTGGGAATGGAAAACGATTTCAATTATAAGCGGCGTTGAGTTTGGCAAGTCGCGGGAACGGACTGTAGTTGTGAAGTGAAGTGTTAAACCATCACAGGCAGTTTTCATGTGAAGCTATGCCCAAGGGTCTGGGAATTGACGTAACAAGAAGTGGCATTTTTTTTCGTTGTCGAATTCGGTACGAAAAAATAAACCCTACTCAATATATTCTTGGTTCTCTCGGTAAAGTCACGTAGAAGGGAAATAATAAAATGATTAAAAATTAAATAATTTGATTGTTTTATTACTATATTTGTAAAATTTTTATTAATATTTTATTATTTCCCTTCTACGTGACTTTACCCAAAGAACCGAGAATATGAATCCCTGCAGTCACGAAAGCTTTAAATCGAAACCCAACTCAATATTTCAAGAGCCGCAATGCACGCGATGAAAACGAGACGGTGGTGGTGGTGGTGCTTAATAAGCGGTATGCTGCTCTGGGTCCAGGTTGACGACCCCTGCCCATGGTAAACTGGACTCCCATGGTAAACTGGACTCTCATGGTGAACTGGTCATCCATGGTAAACTGGGCTCCCATGGTAAACTGGGCTCCCATGGTGAACTGGTCATCCATGGTGAACTGGGCTCCCATGGTAAACTGGTCATCCATGGTGAACTGGGCTCCCATGGTAAACTGGGCTCCCATGGTAAACTGGGCTCCCATGGTGAACTGGGCTCCCATGGTAAACTGGTCATCCATGGTAAACTGGGCTCCCATGGTAAACTGGGCTTTCATGGTGAACTGGGCTCCCATGGTGAACTGGGCTTCCATGGTAAATTGGTCATCCATGGTAAACTGGTCTTCCATGGCAAACTGGCCTTTCGTGGGTCAGGGGTCGGCCACCAATATCACAAGAGGCATTTTTTTCGAATTCGATATAAAATAAAACCCCCACACAACTCAATATTTCAAGACCAGCGCTCCTTAAAGAGCCACACGCGGCTCCGCAGAAGCAGGCTGTCGACCGCCTGTCAGAGGTGGGACAAAGTCATTGTTATGCAAGTCCAAGTCGAGTCTGAAGTCATCAAATTCATGACTCGAGTCTGACTCGAGTCCAAGTCACATGACTCGAGTCCACACCTCTGCCGCCTGCGCTACACGGATTACTTTCGCACGGAGGCATCTCAAGCGGTTTGGCTCACTCATTGAAGAGACGGCATGGAAGGCTTCAATTCGTCAACTTCAGCTACTACACGTGCAGCTACTACACACATAGCTACTACACGTGTAGCTACTACACGTGTAGCTACTACACGTGTTGTAGCTACTACACACATAGCTACTACACGTGTAGCTACTACACGTGTAGCTACTACACGTGTAGCTACTACTACTACACGTGTAGCTACTACACGTGTTGTAGCTACTACACGTGTTGTAGCTACTACACACATAGCTACTACACGTGTAGCTACACGTGTAGCTACTACACGTGTAGCTACTACTACTACACGTGTAGCTACTACACGTGTAGCTACTACACGTGTTGTAGCTACTACACACATAGCTACTACACGTGTAGCTACTACACGTGTAGCTACTACACGTGTAGCTACTACTACTACTACACGTGTAGCTACTACACGTGTAGCTACTACACGTGCAGCTACTACACGTGCAGCTACTACACGTGCAGCTACTACACGTGCAGCTACTACACGTGTAGCTACTACTACTACTACACGTGTAGCTACTACACGTGTAGCTACTACACGTGCAGCTACTACACGTGTAGCTACTACACGTGTAGCACTACACGTGTAGCTACTACTACTACACGTGTAGCTACTACACGTGTAGCTACTACACGTGTAGCTACTACACGTGCAGCTACTACACGTGCAGCTACTACACACGTAGCTACTACACGTGTAGCTATTACACGTGTAGCTACTACACGTGCAGCTACTACACACATAGCTACTACACATGCAGCTACTACACATGCAGCTACTACACGTGTAGCTACTACACATGCAGCTACTACACATGCAGCTACTACACATGCAGCTACTACACATGTAGCTACTACACATGCAGCTACTACACATGTAGCTACTACACACATAGCTACTACACATGTAGCTACTACACATGCAGCTACTACACGTGCAGCTACTACACGTGTCGCTGCTACACGTGTAGCTACTACACGTGCAGCTACTACACGTGCAGCTAGTACACGTGCAGCTACTTTTGCTACTACGATAATCTGACGGTGATCAGACACAAATCGCTGTACAGGAGATTTAAGTATTTAGAAGAAGATGGCTGAAGTTGAATAATTTAAATAACGCGATCCGAGCAGCGCTTTGGGGCGGATAAGTAGACGCTTTTTTATTTTGTCATCTTAGTATTCTTTCGTGTAATGATGTTGTGATTGTCATCCATCCATCATCATCATCGTCAAGAAATTAGTGTTATAATCTGATGAACTAAGATCACAGCATAACATCATCATCATCATGGCAATGTCATGTTTAGGGTATTGCGTGGAAGATGGGGGGGTGGAGCATTCCCATAAGGCGGTGATGATAATGACAAGATGATGATAATGCTGATGTGATCATAACAATTATGTAATGATGATAATATTTATCATCATGCCGTCATCTTGATATGAATATTATATAGTAGTAGGTTTTTACACTTTCAACTGGTACAAAACTGACACCTTTATACAAGGCATCATGTTTGCAATAACCACAACACAAGCAGTCAAAATGCAAACAAAAAGAAACAACTCTGATGATGATAATGATATGCACTGTCCTTGAAGTTGATTGATCCACACCCGAGACAGCTTTTCTTAGAGCCTCGTCTCCATTGGTGTTGGACCAGATGACGCCAAAAGGCGTACAACTCATGATAATTGAAATCAATCACCACAATGGGGCGAGCAACAAAATCAACTTCTGGTGTGTAGTAGAGCGGACGCTGGGTGTATTGATGGTGAGAGGCGGTTGTGCTGGAGGCTTGGGGAGGCTATCCTCTAACAGTGGACCAGGGGCGGTTTCTTCATTAGGGCGATTGGGCGGCGCACCACCAATGTCATTGAA
The DNA here is from genome assembly GCF_015708825.2 of Lethenteron reissneri. NCBI lineage: Eukaryota > Metazoa > Chordata > Hyperoartia > Petromyzontiformes > Petromyzontidae > Lethenteron > Lethenteron reissneri. The sequence continues at coordinate 5,004,926 of NC_083834.1, forward strand.
CCACAGAGTCACGCTAGCCGTCACTGTGCCTTTGGATATAGTCCAATCAGCGTCATGTCACGTTCTGTGGAGTACCGCCTCTTTTTGGGCGATTTCACTCCGGCTGAGAATCGCCCCGAGTGGCCCCATAGACTTACATTCAAAGATGTTTTTTTTCGAACGGGGGCGCTCCCATGCATTCTCTATGGCTTCCGGGAGGGCTCGCACTAACGTGCTTACGTCATCATACGTGCTAACGTCATCATACGTAAGCACGTTTCATCCAACAATATAATTTATCGCCACCTAGTGGAATCTTTAATAAAATAAACTTGAGTGGTTTGTTTTAATAGTGAGTATAGAAACAAACAAGGAGATGTATTGTAAGAGTCACTTTATTTTTCATTAATATTAAAGAAGTGAAGTTGCCTTTACATGCTTAAGCTGTTAATTTATCCATTGCATGGGTGGACCTTATCCTTATCAATCATCCAGACATTTGCCCCCCCTGAGAGATTTTGCAGGAGCCGCCACTGCAGTGACTGACCATGGCTAATGACGATGTTCGTATTCATCTTCTTGGTTCTTTCGGTAAAGTCACGTAGAAGGGAAATAATAATATAAAAAAAAATTCTCACGACGTTTCGGCCACAACGCAAGCAGCCGTCCTCAGGTGAAGAACAGGTCTGTCGGGAAGACAGCGTCTGAATGAAACACCACCACCAGGCTTGGAGCGTATGCAAATTCTTTTGTCAAGGCGCTCTTCCCCCTCCAACCCAGCTTAAATAGACGCTCCAAGCCTGGTGGTGTTTCATTCAGACGCTGTCTTCCCGACAGACCTGTTCTTCACCTGAGGACGGCTGCTTGCGTTGTGGCCGAAACGTCGCGAGAATTATTTTATTATTTTATTTATTTTATTATTTCTCTTCTACGTGACTTTACCGAAAGAACCAAGAAGATGAATCCCTGCAGTCACGGAAGCTTTAAATCGAAAGATGTTCGTATTGTGAACTCGGGTAGCTTTGGCGTCTCTCTCTCTCTGTCGCTCACTTTACATTGCTTGCTGTTAAGTAGGTGCTGTTAAGGACGATGCCCTTATAATTGTTTTTTTCTTCTTCTTCTTCTTGTTCGTCCATCAAAGTTGATGATGACCAAGGCACGTTTGTCATTTTGTTGGGTTTTGATGAGTGCGCAGATGGCTGAAGAGGCCAATCCGAGCCCGGAATTCCCTGTGGCACACTGGACAGGTCAGGGAGGATGTAGAGCTCTGAGGTGCAGCCACACGTCCTTCCTTGGTAGATTTGCGCTGCTGCCTCTTCAAGATGGCACAGGAGCTTCTCCTACTCTCACAGAGGACTGCACCGTCCTGTACTTTTCTTCTCCAGGCAGGTCGGTCCTGTGCTAGGGATTCCCAGTTTTTAAGGTCGAATCCAAAGCTCTTCAAGGAAGCTTTCAGGGTGTCCTTGTACGCTGTTGTGGTACAGCAAAGGTATTAAGTAAGCCGTTGTTGCGTGCCTATGTCTGGGCAGATTACCTAGATTCGAGAAACCTTAGCCGCTGCTTGAATGATTCAACTTGGACAAAGTATTCCCCACGTCACCGCCGTTGTTTCTTGCAAAGAGGAGTAATGAATCAGAGTTGTCTCTCGCCTGGGCGACATCGAACTCAAACCCTGTTCGAAATGAGAATAAAAAAGCCCCAAGCCCCCCAGCGTGCATTTAACTAAAGCACCGCGTTCTTTGATGAATAGTTTGCGGTGGCAGAGTGAACAATGCGCAACAATTGGCGCCTGCATTGCTCCTCGCTCTCGTTGAGAGAACGAGGGAGCGAGGGCGACTCAGAGAGAGAAAGGACGACTCAGAGAGAGAGGACGACTCAGAGAAACAGAGAGAGAGGACGACTCAGAGAGAGAGAGAGGACGACTCAGAGAGAGAGGGGACGAATCAGAGAGAGAGAGAGGACGACTCAGAGAGGGAGAGGGCGACTCAGAGAGAGAAAGAGAGAAGACAACTCAGAGAGAGAGGACGACTCAGAGAGAGAGGGCGACTCAGAGAGAGAGCGACTCAGAGAGAGAGAGGGCGACTGAGAGAGAGAAAGGACGACTCAGAGAGAGAGGACGACTCAGAGAGAGAGAAAAAGGACGACTCTGAGAGAGAGAGGACAACTCACAGAAAGAGGACGACTCAGAGAGAGAGGACGACTCAGAGAGAGAGAGGACGTCTCAGAGAGAGAAAGGACGACTCAGAGAGAGAGGACGACTCAGAGAGAGAGATAAACCAGAAACAAGGAGCGCGCAGTCAGCAGTAGCGGTGGCGAGGAGGCGGCGCTACCAACGATTGCCCGAGTTTATGTGGTCCTCTATCTATGTAGGTGTTATCGGCTCAATGAACGAGTGGTCAAACACGCGGGAGGAAACCGGATGGCCTTGAGAAAAGCCCACGCTTGTTTGCGAGCGAGGGGGAAACGCTCGATGCCGGTGTTCTGCATTGCAAGCCCCCCAGCCGGCCCCTAACGTGTGCCCCCCCCCGACAATCACACAAGTGAGAACACTCCCTACCCCCCATCATCATCATCATCACACCCCCACCCCATCATCATCACAACCCCCCCATCATCATCATCATCACACCACCCCCGCCCCCATCATCATCACAACACCCCCGCCCCCATCATCATCACCCCTCCCCCCCCCATCATCACCACAACACCCCCGCCCCCATCATCATCACCCCCCCCATCACCACCCCCCCCCCCCATCATCATCACCACCCCCGCCATCATCAACACCACCTCCCCCTATCACCATCACCCCCACCATCATCATCACAACAACCCCCATCACCATCATCATCATCGTCACCGTGCTGTTGAAAGTGAAGTACCGGTGAGGACGCTTGACACCGAGATGGAGGCACACGTGTATTTATTGTACAGTACAACAGTGGGCATATAACACTCGAGGGGTATTCGGCCCCCTCACCCGTATAACTAGGAATACACCCCTAGCTATCCCTGTCCTACCCCCGAGTCCTCCACTATGGGCTAGGGGAGGCTATCTGGCCCAACACTGGTAAGTCGGGCCCGGTACCCGGAGTCCCAGACCAGCTCTTACAAGAGCACCGGCTCTGGCTTTCGGGACCACGCCGCTGGCTCAGTCCTGTTCGGCCCTGATAAGGACATCGAACTAGGGGAGTCCAGAGCTCTACCTAAGACGTCTTCAGTCTTCTCTGGTTAGCTTTTAACTGACTCCCGAGCCCTTTGATACATCCCCTTTTATACTCAACCCTTCCCTGAGGGGTGGGGCCCCGGGGGATCATAACGTTCGAACCAGCCCCCCCCAGGGTGCCTGGCTCGGACGTCGTAGAGGGCACCTCCCCGTGCACTTACGTAGCCCCGCCCACTGTGTTTGTTTGCCATAGGCTGCCATGCATAACGGCTCTCTCTCTAACACCCCTACAAAAGCAACGCTTTCAAATGTGTTGCGGCCCTCACACCGACGATGTCTTATCGGCGAGAGTGTCCCCCGCCCAGGCCTCCCCTGAGAATGAGTGAACAACACTTGACTATCACACACGGGCTGAACACGTGGAGGTCCACGCGTTTCAAGTCCTGCACCGCCATCTCCTGCCGAGTCAGGGCTACCCACACCTTCCCGACGCCGATTCCACGTGGAACGGGAAGCAGTTTACAACATCATCACCATCTGCGTGTGGTCCATCAACCCTCTCTGCCTGCTGTCTCCACCATGCTGGGGAGATCATGATTACAAGCGACCACTTGCGGAGTGGTAGCCACCACCACCACCACCACCACGTGTGGTTGGTTGTGCTGTCAAAAATGTGCCGCTAGTTCTTAATATCACGGCAATGGCATTCGAATCGGAACATTTATTTATACCGGACGATAAATCCGGTGAGCTGTAAAGCTCTTTCATCACAGATGCCCCCCCCTCCCTCCCCTCCCCAGGGGCGGGTATGAGCGTGACAATGTTCGCGCCCTGCTTCATGACACGAGGTGCGGTCAAACTCATTTGAATGGGTCGCGCTGTTGAACAAACGCACGCCCGGATGCGGTAATTAGTTGCAAAATTATAATAACGAATCCCGTGGGGTGATGGATGAAATGCCATTTCCAATGGTGTCCCGGTGGGTCAGGAGGTCAGGGGTCACCGCAGTCGGCGTCGCTGAGACATCAACGTGTTTCAAAATCTGGGGGTTCATCAAATCTGAAAATGACGAGAAATTCTAATAATCGCAACAGAACGGGGTGGCCAACGGTGACGAGGAGATGTTAACTCCCTCGCCGGGTGTGCAGGCCAGGGAGTTGAAATGTCGTGGGTTCCATCCCGAACCCTGACGCTTGCTGTATGAATCTTGACTTGAAGCTTTCGTGACTTACAGGAATTCATGTTCTTGGGGTCTTTCGGTAAAGTCACGTAGATACTCTTAGGTTTTTTCGGTAAAGTCATGTAGGTAAAAAATAAATAATAATAAATAATAGAAAAAAATGTAGAAATAAAATAAGAAGTCACGACGTTTCAGAGGCAACACAAGTTTCCGTTGCCTCCGAAACGTCGTGATTTATTATTTTATTTCTATAATTTTTTCTATTATTTATTATTATTTATTTTTATTTATTTTTTACCTACGTGACTTTACCGAAAAAACCTAAGAGTATCAATTATTGCAGTCACGAAAGCTTCAAATCTAAAATCACGTAGAGAGGTTCAAAGAAACTAACAAAAAAATAGCAAAAAGCTACGACGTTTCGATCACAACACAAGCGATCGAAACGTCGTAGTTTTTTGTTATTTATTTGCTATTTTCTTTGAGCCTATCTTCGTGACTTTACCGAAAGACCCAAATAATGTGGCTTGCTCTATATTTGGAGGCTGAGTGTATCTCTCTCTCTCTCGCCACGGTGGCTTGGATTTTTCTCCGGGTCCTCCCGTTTTTTTTCTCTACACATTCATGATCAAGGTGCCTTTAGATTCATTTGGCCTCTGCTATAAATGTTCACGTGATAAGCCACTTCGTTGAGTTATTACGTGTGGATAGATCAGGCCTTACCTGATCAAATAAAAATAGTTTAGTTTTTAGCATACAAAAAAAGCACCCAGCCTCTGTGTACTATGCAAAAACCATCAGCAGGTCCAGAATCTCAGTTGTTGTTTTAGCTCATCATTGACAATGACCTTTCATCAAATGTGCCCGACCGACAGGCAGCGGCGGCAGTGATACTGAGACAACTGAGGGACCGGTTTCGTCCCTGTTAGGACTCATCAGCACGTTATGGTCAACAATTCTCATCGCTGCAATGTCTGCCTCTGGAAAACGCCCCCTACACTTTTGGAGTTCATGCGCCACGCATGAAGCACTGCCGGTCCTGGTGTCGATGTGTAAACGTCGCCACTGGAGAGACAAAGGCGGCCGGGGATGTGTGGTTCTCTGGCCACCCACCCCCTCCTTGTGTGCCGCGCTGGCCTTCATAGGAAGCTGCACACTATCAGCGGTTGCTCCAAAGGGTATACGGGGGAGGGGGGTCTTTGTCTTTTTGTCGGCTCGATATCCGCCGAGAGGAAATTATATTTTCATAAAAGTATCAGAAAGAAGCACTACAATGAGATTGTTTCTGTACTTTTGGGGCAACTGTTAAGCCGGGCAAGTTTCTATTCGATACACTAGAAAAATTAAACCCACACTGCAGACTTTTTTTCTTTCAGGAATACAATTCTTCATATATAGACACACACACAGCAAGAAAGGCCAGTCAATGCACACATTAAGAGAATGGGGTTATGGAGCGTGGAATTCTCTCGGGGTTGCTGCATTAGGGGTAACAATGGTGTAATTTCGCCAATGTTCGTCCGAATAAGATTTAAGTGCTGTCATTCTTTGTGATTAATCGGTGAGTTCGAGGCGCGTAACGGGTAACGTTGACGTGGTTTCTTCATAACGCCCGTGTTTTCACACGTGTGTGTGTGTGTAGAGATATTTTGAGGTGTATACATATACGTGGGCGCGTGTGTGTGTGTGGAGTCATTAATGTGTGCGGGGAGCGGTGGCGCAGTGGTTGCCGTTGCTGCGCTACGAACCAGACGTCAGCGTCACTTGCCTTGCCCCTGACGTCACGGGATTTTTAACGTCAGCTGTGAGTGACGGTATGACACACGTGATGGTTTCTTGAGCAATATCAGCCGTGATAGAGGTGTTTTTATTTTTAAATCCTTTATATTAAGTTCGCTTGCTTGCTTGCGTGCTTGCGTGCTTGCGTGCTTGCTTGCTTGCTTACGACCGTGCAAACCTTTTGGTCGTTTTTTAACCCACTCCCCGTGATCCAATCGAGCTGACATTTTGCACACAGACTCGTTGTGCGAGACAATTAATGTTCGTGAATTTTTTTTTCCAAAATTTAACACTGTTTAGGGAAAAGTAATTAAATATTTAATTACCAATTGCTTAATGCTGGCAGACAATCATCTGACCCATAGGTGGCAGCCATCTCAAGCCAGAAGACGAGAGGACTCTAGCCGCCACGCATATAAAGGATTTATAGTGAAAAACTTTGTTTTTACGGGTTATACTTATTTTGTGGGTGGATTTCGATCGCGTAAATATATAAATGTGTCGTTGAAACCCGTCACCACCCGACACAGCCAATTAGTAAGGGAGTAAGGGTTGTCACGATAACAGGGCTCGCGTAATGCGCATGCATAATGTGCGTTGACTCATTAATCTCCCACCTCCCCTCACTTTTTTCTAGATTGGAAGCTTTCGTGACTGCAAGGATTCATATTCTTAGGTTTTTTCGGTAAAGTCACGTAGGTAAAAATTTTAAATTAATAAAAGTAAAAAAAAAATACAAAAAAAAATCACGACGTTTCGGAGGCAACACAAGCTTCCGTCTTCAGGTGGAACCGTCACAGCCCGACAGCTGTATCACTTTGCACAAGAGCACAGAAGCGTGGTCACAACATCCACGCCTCTATGTAAGGAACGAAACAGGTGGATGTCTCCACAAATCTGGCTGTCGCCTGATGAAGCTGGTTGTAATTACTGGCGAAACGTCGTGCTCGGATTGTAAATGTTGTGGCTTGGCTCTCCAACACACAGCCGGTGTTGCTGTACTAGTACACTACACTATACACTACTATACACTACACTATATACTTCTATATACTACACTATACACTACACTCTACTACTACACTACTATACACTCCACGATACACTCCTATACACTACACTATACACTACACTACTATACACTACACTACTATACAATACACTATACACTACACTATACACTACACTATACACTACTATACCACTACACTACACACTACACTATACACTACACTATACACTAGTGCTGTACTAGTGACGAATTGGCCACGTTCTGTTTACGTGACAACCCTCACTAGTTGGCTGTGTCGGTTGGTGGCAGGTTTCACGACACATTTATATATACGCGATCTAACAAAACAAAAAAACTCTCATGTATTACGGTTAATGCAACCGCAGTAACTAGTTAAATATTTAATTTACAACTAAGTAATATATCGCGCATTTTTTAAATTTGTTAACTTTTTTTCATTGCTGTATTTATTGTATTCATAATTTTTATGCGACCTATTTCAAACGTTGTGCTTTTAATTTTACAGTTATTTTGTTTTGTTGATGAAACCCGATTCAAGAGCTCCTAAATGAACTGTTCAAACAAACTGTTCAAATTCATATTCTTATGTTTTTTCGGTAAAGTCACGTAGGTAAAAACATTAAAAAAGTAAAATAAAATAAAAATAAAAATCACGACGTTTCGGAGGCAACACAAGCTTCCGTCTTCAGGTGGTACCGTCACAGCCACGACAGCTGTATCAAGTAAATGAGAGATTGCAGAAGCCACCACTCCGTTTATATAATGGTTGGAGGAGGTGGTGGGGCAAGGGCCGCATACTTATTATAAATATGGTAAGGTGAGGCTTGAGACTAAGAATAGACTGCATAACAAAGGCTGAGCCTTTGTTATGGAGAGGTGCGGTTTGTGACTCAACCTGTAACAAGAAGACCACCACTAAACATGGTAAAACAGTAATGGTTGTCTGTCAAATTATTTTACTTTTTAATGTTTTTACCTACGTGACTTTACCGAAAAAACCTAAGAATATGAATCATTGCAGTCACGAAAGCTTCAAATCTAGAAAACTGTTCAAACTGTACACGACTATGACTACTAAACACATTTTAAACAAATGATTTTACCAGGTATGGCCCACTGAGCCACATTGATATTTTTCAGAGGCGACTTGGCATTCACAAATGATAGCTCAAACAAGTGGGCTTATCATCGCGTGGAAATTTGTGGCAGCCAAACATTCTGAGCGCGTGATGTTGGTTCTTAATATGGAGGGGAACAATCGGAGGACCCTGGAAAAAATCTACACCACCGCCACGGGAAGAGAGACACACAAACTCCAAATAGACAGCAGCAGGCGTCAGGGTCGGGACCGAACCCACGACCTCCTGTATACCAGGCGAGGTAGTTAACATCTCCTAGCCACCTTGATGATGAGAGAGAGAGACACGCAAACTCCAAATATACAGCAGGCGTCAGGGTCGGGACCGAACCCACGACCTCCTGTATACCAGGCGAGGTAGTTAACATCTCCTAGCCACCGTGATGATGAGAGAGAGAGAGACACACAAACTCCAAATAGACAGCAGCAGGCGTCAGGGTCGGGACCGAACCCACGACCTCCTGTATACCAGGCGAGGTAGTTAACATCTCCTAGCCACCTTGATGATGAGAGAGAGAGACACGCAAACTCCAAATATACAGCAGGCGTCAGGGTCGGGACCGAACCCACGACCTCCTGTATACCAGGCGAGGTAGTTAACATCTCCTAGCCACCGTGATGATGAGAGAGAGAGAGACACGCAAACTCCAAATATACAGCAGCAGGCGTCAGGGTCGGGACCGAACCCACGACCTCCTGTATACCAGGTGAGGTAGTTAACATCGCCTAGCCACCGTGATGATGATGATGAGAGAGACACGCAAATTTCAAATATACAGCAGCAGGCGTCAGGGTCGGGATCGAACCCACGACCTCCTGTATTCCAGGCGAGGTAGTTAACAGCATTGTTGTTCACTGATTTTCAGAGGGGAGGAGGCCACTTTCACCGATTAGACATCATCAGTAGTGTGAGGAGGGCCGCCTCACATTTGAAACCTTTGTGGTTTGACAGCAGCACGATTGGTGATGATGATGATCATCATGGGGCCTCACTAAAGACCACCAGGGGCAGCCAGTGGCTCGCGGACCCTGCAATGAACAACAACTGCTCTTGAGAATGAGACTCATCACAACTGGTCTCATGAGTTCTCACCTGGCTAACAAAATATAACTTCTGTCTACTCGACAGACCTGCTCTCCACCCTGAGGACGGCTGCTTGCATTGTGGCTGCTTGCGTTGTGGTCGAAACGTCGTGAGAATTATTTATTATGTTTTATTTGTATTATTTTATTATTTCCATTCTACGTGACTTTACCGAAAGAACCAAGAAGATGAATCGCTGCAGTCACGAAAGATTTAAATCGAAATTCATTATTTAGTTTTGGGAAGGATGGGGTGGTGTCGATAAAACCGGTACCAGTTTTGTTGAAATTCATCAGTGGCCTCTCAAGTGGTTAGGACATGCCCCTGCCATAGCGATGTGGAATTCCCACCTTTGGGATGTCCGTTTCAACCCCAAATGCGCTCATGTTCCAGCCTGGAGCCACCGATATATTAAAATAATAGATATTGCTTCGGACGGTAATGTCCGTCGAAATTTAAATAAATGAAACGCGAGCAACGCGTGACAATTTTAACAAGACAAGGTGACCTTTAAGCGAGTGAAATAGTCAGAAATAAAAGGATGGAAATTGAAAAGGCAAAATAGAAAAGCAATTTCAAAAAAAGCAGTGAGCATATTTATTTATTTATCTCCTCCCCCCGCTAATGTTGCTGTGATTTTGGTTTACTGCTATGGATATAACGATGCATTACATCACCACCACCACCATCACCAGCAGCAAAGACAACTATCCCCCGAATAGCCTCAACAGACTGTTGGGGTAAGTGCTGTTAGCCGGAATGGTACACGAGAGGGTTGGGTGTCCAGCACCACGCCCGTCCGCCTTTGTTTCCCAAGTGAAGATATTTGCTACACACCGCACCAGGTACATAAGTCGACCTCGGGGAGGCCCAGGACCGGTTAAGATAATTGTCGCAGTTGTTGGTGGCCGTGAGAAGGAATCGAACTCGGGTCGCCGGGTTCGCAGCACAGCGCGCTGACCGCTACACCACCGCTCCCCAGCACCAGCACAACCACCAAAAACAACAACAAAAACCGCCGTTCGCCACAAAGTGGCAGTGACGTCCCCACAGCATTATTGCCAGTCTATGGGCAGTGCTGAGTCTATGGGCAGTGTTGAGTCTATGGGCAGTGTTGAGTCTATTACGGGCAGTGTTGAGTCTATTATGGGCAGTGTTGAGTCTATGGGCAGTGCTGAGTCTATGAGGCAGTGCTGAGTCTATGGGCAGTGCTGAGTCTATAGGCAATGCTGAGTCTATGGGCAGTGCTGAGTCTATGGGCAGTGCTGAGTCTATGGGCAGTGTTGAGTCTATGGGCAGTGTTGAGTCTATGGGCAGTGCTGAGTCTATGGGCAGTGTTGAGTCTATGGGCAGTGTTGGGTCTATGGGCAGTGTTGAGTTTATAGGTAGTGCAAGAGTCTATGGTCAGTGCTGAGTTTATGGGCAGTGTTGAGTCTATAGGCAGTGCTGAGTCTATGGGCAGTGTTGAGTCTATAGGCAGTGTTGAGTCTATGGGCAGTGTTGAGTCTATGGGCAGTGTTGAGTCTATAGGCAGTGCTGAGTCTATGGGCAGTGCTGAGTCTATGGGCAGTGCTGAGTCTATGGGCAGTGTTGAGTCTATGGGCAGTGTTGAGTCTATGGGCAGTGCTGAGTCTATGGGCAGTGTTGAGTCTATGGGCAGTGCTGAGTCTATGGGTAGTGTTGAGTCTATGGTGCAGTGCTGAGTCTATGGGCAGTGTTGAGTCTATAGGCAGTGCTGAGTCTATGGACAGTGTTGAGTCTATGGGCAGTGTTGAGTCTATGGGCAGTGTTGAGTCTATAGGCAGTGTTGAGTCTATGGACAGTGTTGAGTCTATAGGCAGTGCCAAGTCTATGGACAGTGTTGAGTCTATGGGCAGTGTTGAGTCTATGGGCATTGCTGAGTCTATGGGCAGTGTTGAGTCTATGGGCAGTGTTGAGTCTATGGGCAGTGTTGAGTCTATGGGCAGTGCTGAGTCTATGGGCTGTGCTGAGTTTATGGGCAGTGTTGAGTCTATGGGCAGTGTTGAGTCTATGGGCAGTGTTGAGTCTATGGGCAGTATTGAGTCTATGGGCAGTGCTGAGTCTATGGGCAGTGTTGAGTCTATGGGCAGTGTTGAGTCTATGGGCAGTATTGAGTCTATGGGCTGTGCTGAGTCTATGGGCAGTGTTGAGTCTATGGGCAGTGTTGAGTCTATGGGCAGTGTTGAGTCTATTATGGGCAGTGTTGAGTCTATGGGAAGTGTTGAGTCTATGGGCAGTGTTGAGTCTATGGGCAGTGCTGAGTCTATGGGCAGTGTTGAGTCTAAGGGCAGTTTTGAGTCTATGGGTAGTGTTGAGTCTATGGGCAGTGCTGAGTCTATAGGCAGTGCTGAGTCTATGGGCAGTGTTGAGTCTATGGTGCAGTGTTGAGTCTATGGGCAGTGTTGAGTCTATGGGCAGTGTTGGGTCTATGGGCAGTGCTAAGTCTATGGGCAGTGCTGAGTCTATAGGCAGCGCTGAGTCTATGGTGCAGTGCTGAGTCTATGGTGCAGTGTTGAGTCTATGGGCAGTGCTGAGTCTATGGGCAGTGTTGAGTCTATGGGCAGTGTTGAGTCTATAGGCAGTGCTGAGTCTATGGGCAGTGTTGAGTCTATGGGCAGTGTTGAGTCTATGGGCAGTGTTGAGTCTATGGGCAGTGCTGAGTCTATAGGCAGTGCTGAGTCTATGGGCAGTGTTGAGCCTATGGGCAGTGTTGAGTCTATAGGCAGTGTGAGTCTATGGGCAGTGTTGAGTATATAGACAGTGTTGAGTCTATGGGCAGCGCTGCTCAATGTGCAGGGGAAGTTGATTCCAGTGGAGGGGTACAAGGAGAGAGAAGAACCGAGCACGACGTCTGGGTTAAGGGGGAAGCGGGGACAGAGAGACACACAGAGAGAGAGACGAAGACGGTGAGCGCAGGAGACAAGAAAAGAGATGACTGGCAGATGCACCACCTCTGCCCCCCACTGTGCCAACTCGCTGCGTTCAATCAGCCTGAGCACTCCGCTCGTTATCGCGAGCGTCGCTACCTCCGCCTCCAGCTGTTGTTGTTGGCTCAAGACCCGGCAGCCACAAAACTGATGGGGAACACCACACGGAGCCGGAGCTCGAACACAGCCGATCGAGACCTCGCGGGCAATCACCAGCGTCTTGCATCCGTGAGGATGTCATCTTCAGCAGGAACCTATAAAACCTTGTAAGGCGCACTTAGCGAAATAGCGATTTTTTTCTCTCTCGATAGCTCAACGAAGTGGCTTATCACGTGCACATCTGTAGCAGGCAAACACTCGAAACGCGTGATGTTGTTGATTCTTAATGTGGAGGGACAAACCGGAGGACCTGTAGAAAAATCCACGCGACCACGGGGAGAGAGAGAGAGACACGCAGACTCCACATATACAGCAGCAGGCGTCAGGGTCGGGATCGAACCCACGACCTCCTGTATACCAGGCGAGGTAGTTAACATCTCCTAGCCACCATGATGATGATGAGAGAGAGAGACACGCAAACTCCACATATACAGCAGGTGTCAGGATCGGGATGGAACTCACGACCTCCTGCGTACCAGGCGAGGTAGTTAACATCTCCTAGCCACCGTGATGATGATGAGAGAGAGAGAGACACGCAAACTCCACATATACAGCAGGTGTCAGGATCGGGATGGAACTCACGACCTCCTGCGTACCAGGCGAGGTAGTTAACATCTCCTAGCCACTGTGATGTTGATGATGAGAGAGAGACACGCAAACTCCACATATACAGCAGGTGTCAGGATCGGGATGGAACTCACGACCTCCTGTGTACCAGGCGAGGTAGTTAACATCTCCTAGCCACCATGATGATGATGAGAGAGAGAGACACGCAAACTCCACATATACAGCAGGTGTCAGGATCGGGATGGAACTCACGACCTCCTGTGTACCAGGCGAGGTAGTTAACATCTCCTGGCCCCCGTGGCGCCGTTGGCATTCACGATGCCAGCGGCGCGACGCGAATACGAATCGGTGCCCGCCGCCTGAACCCTGAGCCACAAATACAAATGTCCCCCGTGTAGCCTCCAACAGACCGTTGGGGCAAGTGCTGTCAGCGAGCATCTATGAAGTCTTACACGGCGGACGACCAGGGGTGGGTGGCCAGCACAACGCCCGGCTGCCTTTGTCTCCCCAGTGGCGACGTTTTACACACCACACCAGGTGCTCGTTTGAGGCCGAGTCGACCTAGGCGATGCCCAGGACCGAGTCAAATAGCCCCCCCCCCCCCCCACCGATGTCGACCGCGAACGATGAATGAACCCCCGAGCGACCGGGTTCGTGGCCGGGTTCTTAGCCCCGGCGCGCTAACCGCTGCACCACCGCTCCCCAGCGCACACGACTCCCAGACGCACAGTGCGCCGAACCCGTAGCCGCGGTGATCGCGTCACCCGCTTCGCTGGGACTTCTGTGAGTTCGACGAGACGAATCAACTCATCCTGATGCCAGTCGTGGTGGTTACTCTCGTTCGAAAGAGTTCGTGCGTCGGACCAGGAACCATTGCTGAGAGGGAGGGAGGGGAGGGTGGAGAGGGAGGGAGGGGAGGGAGTGGAGGGTGGAGAGGGAGGGGAGGGAGGTGAGGGAGGGGAGGGAGGGAGGGGAGGGGAGGGAGGGTGGGGAGGGAGGGATGAAGGGGAGGGAGGGGAGGGAGGGGAGGGTGGAGAGGGAGGGAGGGGAGGGAGGGAGGGGAGAGAGGGAGGGGAGGGATGAAGGGGAGGGAGGGAGGGAGGGAGGGAGGGGAGAGAGGGAGGGGAGGGAGGGGAGGGTGGGGAGGGGAGGGAGGGTAGGGAGGGAGGGAGGGGAGGGAGGGAGGGTAGGGGAGGGATGAAGGGGAGGGAGGGGAGAGAGGGAGGGGAGGGAGGTGATATTAATGTACATAGAAAACAGGGTGAATATAGACATAGAAGGGGTAGAGAGAGACGGGGGGGGGGGGGGGGTAGAGAGAAAGAGAGAGGAAAGGGGTAAGAACGAGGGGAGCAGAGCGTGAAATATTTCGTGAAATCTTTCATTTAAACAGGGGTGGGGTGGGGTGGGGGGGGGGGGGGCACATAAAGCAAAGCATTGGAAATAAAAAAAACGAAATGATGAACGAAGCAAAGTGCCGACGACACCGAGCATCTTCTTGTTTCCTCTGATCGTAAAAAAGAGAGGGAGGGAGGGCTGGGGAGGGAGGGAGGGAGGGCAGAGGAGGGATGGAGGGGAGGGAGAGAGGGAGGGGAGGGGAGGGATGGAGGGGAGGGAGAGAGGGAGGAAGGGGAGGGAGGGGAGGGAGGGCAAAGGAGGGAGGGAGGGGAGGGATGGAGTGGAGGAAGGGGAGGGGAGGGGAGGGAGAGAGGGGGGAGGAGGAGGGAGGAGAGGGAGGGAAGGGAGGGGAGGGATGGAGGGGAGGGGAGAGAGGGAGGAAGAGGAGGGAGGAAGGGGAGGGAGGGGAGGGAGGGGAGGGGGTCCTTTCTTTGTCTCGATTGAGGAGCGGTCCCGTCTCTCACGACGATTCACTTACTCAGCCAGGGACAGACACCCTGAGTCGTGGAGTTATACTGGTAGGAACCTCCTGGTTACACCAGCCCACAGGGGATCATTGTGTCCGTCCGTCCGTCGTGCAGAGAGGGGCTGGGTGGGGAGGGAGGGGCTGGGTGGGAAGGGGAGGGTGGGGAATACACCACGCCGCCGTTGACCCTGGCCATTGACCGAGCAACCCAACGTTACTACCAGCTCCCTCCGCAGGAATGTGTTTTCCTTCACTCGGGGTCGGGCCGACGCTGCTACATGTTGTTTCTGTTCGTAAGATGTTTTCAGGTAATCCAACACGAGCGGTGTTTATTATTCCAATAAGACGCCGATTTACCTATTCCCCTTAATTGGAGTCGTTTCAAAAGACGTCTTCACCCCATGAATGCAGACTCGCCTGAAGCCCCACACTTGAATCGCCGAGAGAATGTTCATTCCTTTCTTCTTATCCGCAGCCTTTCAGCTGTCGCCTCCACCTGCCCTCGAAATCAGTGGGCTCTGCCTGGTAAGATGAAAAAAATAGTTTAGTTTTATTTGTATACATTTTAAAAGTCATTCGTTCATATCCTTGGTTCTTTCGGTAAAGTCACGTAGATCGTTTTTGTACTTCTAGATTTGAAGCTTTCGTGACTGCAAGGATTCATATTCTTAGGTTTTTTCGGTAAAGTTACGTAGGTAAAAAAAATAAATTGTAACGTTCTGACCCGCCACTACTGAACATCTGTCATAAAGAGCTTCATAGCTCATCGGATTCCTCAAGCGTAAATATTCGGATTATCATAAACCCACGCATTGAGCGAGGGAGCAACGCTCTATCCCCCGTACGGATGGAATAAACAGATAGCGATTAGTCCACACGTTTGTTGTCCGGTCTTCCTCCTCGACGCGCACGGGATCTGGAGTTCCACAGGGACGTCTGCGGTGACCCACCAACCCTCCCTGCTGCCTCCACTCTGCTGGATGGCTACAGGCAGCCAAGCGAGATGTTAACTACCTCGCCTGGTATGCAGGAGGTCGTGGGTTCGATCCCGTCCCTGACGCCTGCTGTATGAGTTTGCGTGTCTGTCTCTCGTCATCATCATGGTGGCTCGGAGATGTTAACTTCCTCGCCTGGTATGCAGGATGGCGTGGGTTTGATCCTGAACCTGACGCCTGCTGCTGTATATTTGGATTTTGCGTGTCTCTCTCTCAAATCATCAACATCACGGTGGCTAGGAGATGTTAACTGCCTCGCCTGGTGTACATTAGGTTGTGGGTTTAATCCTGACCCTGACGCCTGCTGCTGTGTGTTTGGAGTTTGCGTGTCTCTCTCTCTCTCTCTCCCCGTGGTGGCGTGGACTTTTCTCCAGGTCCTCCGTCTTTATTCCCCTTCACACTTAGAAACACGCCCTTGGAGTGCTGCTTCTGCTCTAAATGTCCACGTGACAAGCCACTTCGTTGTTGAGATATAAATTGCGGCCAGCTCACTTCTGACAAAGAGCGGCATAGTTCAGTGGTGGCTTACTTGGTACAATAAACCCAAAACATAGTTGATCTGATGTGAAGCTTTCGTGACCGTAGGGAATCCATACTCTTTGGTTCTTTCGGTAAAGTCACGTAGGTATAAAATTAAAGAAATCGCGCAACACAAGCGTCCGTCATCAGGTGGGAAACGTCGTGATTGATTTTATTTCATACCTACGTGACTTTACCGAAATAACCAAAGAGTTTTGTTTATCTCTCGGCTTGAAAGCTTTCGTGAGTGGGGGAATTCGTACTCTTTGGTTCTTTCGGTAAAGTCACTTAGAAAAATACTAAAATACAAGAAAAAATCACTAAGTTTCGATCGCAACACGAGAAATCGTTTTCAGGTGAAAAAATACAGCAGGCGGACTGCTTAGGCAGGAGAAATATTTTTTTCACCTTGAAGACGATGGCTTGTGTTGCGATCGAAACGTCGTGATTAAAAAAAAGTTCTACCTCCGTGACTTTACCGAAAGACGCAAAGAGTCTACGCAGTTTTTACTGGTAGGAACCTCCTGGTTACACCAGCCCACAGGGGATTATTGTGTTCGTCCATCGTGCATCCAAAAATGGGAGGGGTGGGGCTGGGTGGAGAGGGGAGAGTTGGGAGGGGCTGGGTGGGGAGGGGCTGGGTGGCGAGGGTGGGGTGGGGCTGGGTGGGGAGGGTGGGGCTGGGTGGGGGGTGGGAGGGGTGGGCCTGGGTGGGGAGGGGCTGGTCACCCCGTGGTGCCCTTATAAAACTCAACGTTTAACCTACTCACGACGGCTTGTGCCCGCCCTCACAGTCGGCCATATTTGCGGAATACACCACGCCGCCGTTGACCCTGGCCATTGACCGAGCAACCCAACGTTCCTACCAGCTCCCTCCGCAGGAATGTGTTCGTTCGAATATCGTGTCCAGAAGTGCTGTTTGCGTAGCAGCCAATACCCCTGGCGGGAAGAGACCCAATCGATGTAAAAAAAAAGAAAAACCCTTGAACTTGTTACGTGGATGGACAGACTAATAACGGGAAAGGTAGCGAATTAAAAGTGTTGTTTATAGTCTCTACAAGGCCAACCAATGGTTAGTTTATGTCTCGCACGTGTGTGTGAGTTGTGTGTTGTGTTCTGCATGTGCGTGTGTGTACGTGTGTGTGTTGTGTTCTGCATGTGTGTGTGTACGTGTGTGTGTGTGTTGTGTTCTGCATGTGTGTGTGTGTACGTGTGTGTGTGTTGTGTTCTGCATGTGTGTGTGTGTACGTGTGTGTGTGTGTGTTGTGTTCTGCATGTGTGTGTGTGTACGTGTGTGTGTGTTGTGTTCTGCATGTGTGTGTGTGTACGTGTGTGTGTGTGTGTTGTGTTCTGCATGTGTGTGTGTGTACGTGTGTGTGCGTGTGTAAGGCCAAGACAAAGACCCCCCGTGTAGCCTTAACAGACTGTAGGGGCAAGTGCTGCTGGCGAGCACCTATGAAGGCCGGAACGGCACACGAGGGGGTGGGTGGCCAGCACCACGCCCGACCGCCTTTGTCTCCCCAGTGGCGATGTTTACACACCGCACCAGGTCCTCATTTGAGGCTGAGTCGACCTAGGGGAGGGCCCAGGACCGGCTCAGACAATCGTCACTGGTGTTGGCCGTGAGCAGCGGTAGTCTAGCGGTGAGCGCGCTGCGCTATGAACCGGTCCTGGGCCTCCCCTAGGTCAACTTAGCCTTAAATGAGTACCTGGTGTGTTGTGTAAACATCGCCGCTCGGGAGACAAAGGCGGCCGGGCGTGGTGCCGACCACCCAACCCCGGCCTTCCTAGGCGCTGCTGGCTGACAGCACTTGCCCCGCAAGTGTGTGAAGGCTATGGGGGGGGGGGTATCTTTGTATTTTGTGTGTGCAATGACACAGGTTATTAACAAAGCAAATGACGGCTCGGCCACAGCATCTCGTCCCGTGCTGTTTTCCCAGCGTGAGACTCACTCCGAATTGTCATCTCCACTCCATTAGCCCATCCTGCCATCGTGCGTCTCGCTGCGTGTGCACGTGTGTGTGTGCGTGCGTGTGTCTGTGTGTGCGTGTCTCTGAGTGCATATGTGTCTGTGTGTGCGTGTGTATGTGTGCACGTATGTGTCTGTGTGTGCGTGTGTCTGTGTGCACGTGTGTGTGTGCATGTGTCTGTGTGCACGTGTGTGTGTGCGTGCGTGTGGCTGTGTGTGCGTGTGTCTAGTGGGGAGCGGTAGTGAAGCGGTTAGCGCGCTGCGCTCCGAACCTGACGACCCGGGTTCGATCCCTGCTCACAGCCAACACCAGTGACGATTATCTGAACTGGGCCTCCACTAGGTCGACTCAGCCAAAAATGAGACTTGTATAAACCAGTAGGCCTACAACAAAGACACATAGACTCGCATAGATTGAAACCTAATTTGTTTGTAACTGATCATATAATTGTTGTGTTTATTATTTTCTCCTCTACCGGCACATCCGATCAACACGGTTGGCTAATGTACGGTGCGAAAGAAGTTCAACATGCATACATACATACAACACACACACATGTACAAACAACATACGTACACGTGTACAAACAAACATTATTGCACCACCTCCTCCTGGCCGTGACTTTCCTCCTCGACGACACCCAGCCTGGTACACGGCTGGCGTGGTGTAGGGCACTACCCACGCGCGGCCGCCTTTGTCTCCCCAGTGGAGGTTGTTTACACACCGCGCCATTAACCTAATTTGAGGCTGAGTCGACCTAGGTGAGGCCCAGGACCCACGCAGCGCGCGAACCGCTTTCACTATCATACAAAGACACACACACACACACACAGTCAAACTCACACACAGTCAAACTCACACACGCGAAGACGCAGACCGCACCCAGGTACTTTTGATTAGTACGTTCGGCCACGTACGGTGTGAAAGAAGTTCGACTCGGCGAGAAATTATGACGTCCTACAGAACCCCACATTACGGCGAGGGTATTTTTGGACAGGAGAGCCGAATGAATGTGCAAGTCGGCGGTGCGATTTCTCGCGTTTAATTTCCATGGGGAATTATTCGCAAGCGTTACCGTCTTGCCTGGGAGGGGATTTAAAAGATCTCGACAAAGCTTTCATTAGCAGGAAGTGAGACGACACGGGTGGTGGGTGTCGCGTGCTCTCATGATAACGAGCGGAGCGCAGGGCGGATAAAACACACCAAAGTTGGCACTCTGCGGGAGCACAGGTGGAGAATCTTACAGTCAACTCAGTCAGTCAACCCATGGCACCTGGGTGTGTCCCGTGATATCTCCTTGCACCTAGCCTGACACAGCAGTCAACCCATGGCACCTGGGTCTGTCCCGTGAACTCCCCCTGCACCTAGCCTGGCACAGCAGTCAACCCATGGCACCTGGGTCTGTCCCGTGATGTCCCCTTGCACCTAGCCTGGCACAGCAGTCAACCCATGGCACCTACGTCTGTCCCGTGATGTCCCCTTGCACCTAGCCTGGCACAGCAGTCAACCCATGGCACCTGGGTCTGTCCCGTGATATCCCCTTGCACCTAGCCTGGCACAGCAGTCAACCCATGGCACCTGGGTCTGTCCCGTGATATCCCCTTGCACCTAGCCTGGCACAGCAGTCAACCCATGGCACCTGGGTCTGTCCCGTGACCTCCTCATGCACCTAGCCTGGCACAGCAGTCAACCCATGGCACCTGGGTCTGTCCCGTTATCTTCTCCTGCACCTAGCCTGGCACAGCAGTCAACCCATGGCACCTGGGTCTGTCCTGTGATCTCCTGCACCTAGCCTGGGAAAGCAATCAACCCATGGCACCTGGGTCTGTCCCGTGAACTACTCCTGCACCTTGCCTGGCACAGCAGTTAACCCATGGCACCTGGTTCTGCCCCGTGATTTCCCTCTGCACCTAGCCTGGCACAGAAGTCAACCCACGGCTGTCATAACCAGGGCCTAAAATAGGCTTGATGTTGATTTTTATGCTTGACTCCGTTGTTATCTCAGATGTCGGATTCCTCCTCACTCCAAGAAGCATCTTAACGAGCTCACCAAATAAAATCTCTCTTCGCAGATCGAAGCAACATGAACTCTATAATCCGTCTATACTCAAGTTTTAATTGCATTGGTATCATCTGGTGGGACAATCTACCTACAGTATCCTTCATCCCCGCTCCTAAGTACGGTGCGAAAAAAGTTTAACATTTCTAACGCACACAGGAAGCCCCTGAAACCCTCTGGTAGGTTCGAGAAGGGAGGACGCGGCTAGGACGGAGCCAAGCCGCGCCGAGGGGAATAAAAGCAGCGGAGAACGAGAGCTCCTGGCTGCCGGATCTGGTATTCAACTCTTGTCGTCGTAGCTCTCGTCGCTGTCGCTTTCGTCCGATCATTGCGCGGCCGAACAGTTGTTGGCTGTCCCGGTCGATGCCGTCGGTGCAACGAGGCTAAGGGTCGTGTCTAGGCTGGGTCGTGCAGCGGTGTGGTCGCGAGAGAGGGGGCCGGAGTTAGTGGCCTGAACGCAACAACGAAAGGGGAGGACGGTGCCTCCTGCGACTGAGTGTGTGTGTGCAACGCACGCCACCCGCACACACACACACGCACAAGCCTCGAGCAGAAGGAAGGAAGAGACCTACGACACGACACATTGTTCTGATTCTGACACTCACACGGACACATTTCTGAATGAACAAAGCTATTTTAATTTTAACAGGTGAGGCCCACTGAGCTAAACCACTTTTTCAGAAGCTACCTGGCCACACGTGATAACTAAACGAAGTGGCTTATCACGTGGAAATGTATAGCAGCTACATACGCGTGATGTTGATTCTGAATGTGAAAGGAAAAACCGAAGGAACCGGAGAAAAAACCACGTGATCACAGGGAGACAGAGAGACACGCAAACTCCAAATATACAGCAGCAGGCGTCAGGGTCGGTATAAAACCCACGACCTCCTGTATACCAGGCGAGGTAGTTAATATTTCCTCGCCACCGTGATGATGATGAGAGAGAGAGAGACACGCAAACTCCAAATATACAGCAGCAGGCGTCGTCAGGGTCGGGATTGAACCCACGACCTCCTGTATACCAGGCGAGGCAGTTAACATTTCCTAGCCACAGTGGTATAAATAACTATGAGCACACGCGTGCGGGCGGGGGGGGGGGTCTTCTCATTAGTGAGCACTCTAAGGAGGAAATGTGAGAGGTAAATTAATAAAGTGCCTTCCGTAAAGCGAAAGACGTGGATTGAGAGGGCACGACCAGAGGGTTCAAACGGGGTTATGGTCGGAACGCACCCACAAGACAAAGATCCCCCGTATAGCCTTAACAGACTGTAGGGGCAAGTGCTGTTAACGAGCACCTATGAAGGCCGCAACGGTACACGAGGGGGTGGGTGGCCAGCACCACACCCGACC
This sequence comes from Lethenteron reissneri, assembly GCF_015708825.2. Classification (NCBI taxonomy): domain Eukaryota; kingdom Metazoa; phylum Chordata; class Hyperoartia; order Petromyzontiformes; family Petromyzontidae; genus Lethenteron; species Lethenteron reissneri. The sequence goes on from NC_083834.1 coordinate 5,026,716, forward strand.
GCCTTTGTCTCCCTAGTGGTGATGTTTAAACACCGCACCAGGTACTCATTTGAGGCTGAGTCGACTTAGGGGAGGCCCAGGACCGGTTCAGATAATTGTCACTGGTGTTGGCCGTGAGCGGGAATCGAACTCGGGTCGCCGGGTTCATAGTGCAGCGCGCTAAACCACTACACTACCGCACCCACACACACTCAGAAACGTAGACACACACGTACACACACGCAAACACATACACACGCACGCACACGTGCACACACGTGCACAAACGCGCGGACATGTAAAAAGACATAGACGCAGACTTGTATGCAGGACGAGCTCACTGATGGAAACGTGTCCAGGTCTTTCAAGGATTTCTGAGCTTCTCTGCCCTCTATTATAGCTGGCGGGCAACTGCCCATGAACCAGTCCTGGGCCTCTCCTAGTTCGACTCAGCCTCAACTGCCCAGTATCGTCCTTCACGAACCGCCAAAGACGCCGATCCTGACACCGCTTGTACCGGTCATTGGCAATTCCACTCAGCTCCACATCTTGCTAAAATCGAGAATGATTATAACCACAAAGACAAAAAATCTTTTAAAAATCCCACATTTGGACTGAACAAACTGTTGGGGCAAGTGCTGTTAACGAGCAACTATGAAGGCCGGCACTGCTACATTAATATTAGCTGCCCAGCCCATCTCTAAACCTTTATAAAGAGCTTGCCCTCAGAGGCTAACCTCCCTGTTCTTGATGACGACCGCTTATGTTGCGATCAAAACGTCATGATATATTTTTATTGTTTTGTATTCACTTTATTTTCAATATTATTTCCGTTCTACGTGACTTTACCGAAAGAACCAAGAATATAAATCCATGCAGTCACGACAGCTTTAAATCGAAACATATTTATTGTTATTATTTTTTCTATCTACGTGACTTTACTAAAAGAACCATATAAGATGTCAATTCTAAATGTGCAGGGAAAGACCGGAGGACTCGGAGAAAAATCCACGCGACCACAGTGAGAGAGAGACACAGCAGGCGTCAAGTTCGTGATCCAACCCACGACCTCCTGTATACAAAGAGAGGCAGTTAACATCTCCTACCCACCGTGAAGATGATGAGAGAGAGAGAGAGAGACGCAAACTCCAAATATACAGCAGCAGCAGGCGTCAGGGTCAGGATCAAACCCACGACCTCCTGTATACCAGGCGAGGGAGATAACATCTCCTAGCCACCGTGATGATGATGATGATGAGAGAGAGACACGCAAACTCCAAATATACAGCAGCAGGCTTCAGGGTCAGGATCAAACCAACGACCTCCTGTATACCAGGCGAGGTAGTTAACATCTCTAAGCCACCGTGATGATGATGAAAGAGAGAGAGACATGCAAACTCATACAGCAGGCGTCAGGGTCAGGATCAAACCCACGACCTCCTGTATACCAGGCGAGGGAGATAACATCTCCTAGCCACCGTGATGATGATGATGATGAGAGAGAGACACGCAAACTCCAAATATACAGCAGCAGGCTTCAGGGTCAGGATCAAACCAACGACCTCCTGTATACCAGGCGAGGTAGTTAACATCTCTAAGCCACCGTGATGATGATGAAAGAGAGAGAGACATGCAAACTCATACAGCAGGCGTCAGGGTCGGGATCTAACCCACGCCCTCCTGTATACCAGGCGAGGGAGATAACATCTTCTTAGCCACCGTGATGATGAGAGAGAGACACACACAAACTTCAAATATACAGCAACAGGCGTCAGCGTCGGGATGGAACCCACGCCCTCCTGTATACCAGGCGAGGTATTTAATTTCTCCTAGCCACCGTGATGATGAGAGAGAGACACGCAAACTCATACAGCAGGCGTCAGAGTCGGGTTCAAACCCACGACCTCCTGTATACCAGGCGAGGTAGTTAACATCTCTAAGCCACCGGGATGATGATGAAAGAGAGACACGCAAACTCCAAATATACAGCAGCAGGCGTCAGGGTCGGGATCGAACCCACGCCCTCCTGTATACCAGGCGAGGTAGTTAACATATCTAAGCCACCGTGATGATGATGATGATGAAGAAAGAGAGAGACACGCAAACTCCAAATATACAGCAGCAGGCGTCAGGGTCAGGATCAAACCAACGACCTCTTGTATACCAGGCGAGGTAGTTAACATCTCTAAGCCACCGTGATGATGATGATGAAAGAGAGAGAGACACGCAAACTCCAAATATACAGCAGCAGGCGTCAGGGTCGGGATCGAACCCACGCCCTCCTGTATACCAGGCGAGGTAGTTAACATCTCCTAGCCACCGTGATGATGATGAATGACAGAGAGAGACACGCAAACTCCAAATATACAGCAGCAGGCGTCAGGGTCGGATCGAACCCACGCCCTCCTGTATACCAGTCGAGGGAGATAACATCTTCCTAGCCACCGCGTTGCCGCGCGTCACGTGAACAGATGACCCCCATACGCTAAAAGCTTTACGACATCTCAATAGTAAGAGAACAAACACATCAATTGACAAAGACGCGCAAGGCCATTCCGATTTCCTCACAATGCACGGACGCATTTTCAACCTATTGACGAAGACGTGGAGGACGATGCACCCCCCTGAAGGTCGTTTGCGAGTAGCGCCTCTGAAGGTCGGAAAGGAATATACGTAACGGGGACACGGGGGTGGGTGGGGGGTGGGGCAGCACCCCGCGCCCGGCCGCCTTTGTCTCCCCAGTGCGAATGCTTACGCACTGCGCCAGGTAGGATACTCATTTAAGGCTGAGTCGACCTACTAGGGAAGGCTCAGGCCCGGTACGGATGTTCATCTTTGGCGTTGATGGCCGTGAGCGAAAGTCGAACTCGGGTCCTCGGGTTCGTAGCGCAGTGCGATCACCACTGCACCGCCGTTCTCCCCACAGACACGCACACGACGACACAATTGTGCAATTGCCTACGCACACGGATACACATACGCGCACAATAACGCACAAAGGCAAAGATCCCCCCCCCCGGTATAGCCTGCGACATCCTTTTGGGGCAAGTGCTGTTAGCGAGAACTTTTGAAGGATTGTACGACGCTCACACACACACACAAACCCGCCCACACAGACAAACCCACGCACGCACTCACGTCAGCACACACACTCACAAAGACAAAGCTCGCCCGCATAGCCTTTAAGAGACTGGCGGTGTTGTTAGCGAGCAAGTGCTGTTAGCGAGCACCTATGAAGGTTCAGAATTATACACGAGGGCATGTGCGGCCAGCACCACGCCCGACCGCCTTTGTCTCCCCAGTGGAGATGTTTACACACCACACAAGGTACTCATTTGAGGCTGAGTCGACCTAGGGGAAGCCCAGGACCGGTTTCAGATAATCGTCACCGATGTTGGCCGTGAGCGAGAATCGAACTCGGGTCGCCGGGTTCGTAGCGCAGCGTAGCGCTAACCGCGACACTACCGCTCCCCACAACGACACGCGCACACACAGCCCCATACATATACACACAAACACACACACAACCCCATCCACACACACAAACCCTGATACATGGGCCGGGGTAATCCTTTCAATGGAATATGTTCACATGTAGCTCGGGGGCTTTTCAGATCCTGTCATTGCAATTTAACTCATGTCCGTCGCTTATTTTCCGTCTTCCCCCGCCTCCCGCCCCCCCGTTTCGGCCTTTGTATTCCTTTATAATAAATAAATATTCGTATTTATTTATTTTCTTGCTCTCTGTTGTTGCTTTGCAGGCAGAGTAGGAGAGAAAGAGAGAGAGAGAGGAATACAAAAACAAATCCCGCCCAAAAGGATTTCAAAGCCGTTGCTCTAAACGGGCAATTCGCCTACTTGCTGTGGAGATGTTTCGGTGACTCGGTGAGCCACGTGATTGCCCAGCCGATCACAGTGGAGACGCTCGGCCTCGACTTCCACAAACACGTGGCGATTTCATTGAAGGATCCACAATCGAGTTTTATTTTTTTGGGTTAGATCGCGTAAATATATAAATGTGGTGGCGTTAAAGCCGCCACCACCCGACACGGCCAATTAGTAAGGTTTCATTCTAGATTTGAAGCTTTCGTGACTGCAAGGATTCATACTCTTAGGTTTTTTCGGTAAAGTCACGTGGGTAAAATTTTTAATTAATAAAAGTAAAATAAAACAAATTAAAAAATTCACGACGTTTCGGAAGCAACACAAGCCTCCGTCTTCAGGTGGAACCGTCACAGCCACGACAGCTGTATCAAGTGAATGAGAGATCACAAGAAATACTACCCCGTATATACAATGGTTGAGGGGGGAAGGGCCAGGAACGGCACACTTTTTTATTTATATGGTAAGGTGAGGCTTAGTAAGGTTTGTCATCGTTAACAGAACGTGGCCAATTCGTTGCTAGTGTAGCGACGTATATATTGAGTCACTACGGCGTTTAGCGCCAGTTACTGATCGAAGAGTGGAGCTGTGCGTCTTGAGCCTCTCTCTGGCACCAGAGTTTGTATGGCATAGAAGCGGGCCCCAGGGGGCATGGTTCTGGTGACTTTCAGAGAGAGGGCAGTTGAGGACGTGACAGTCTAGGTCAGGGGTCGGCAACCAAAATAACAAGAAGAGCCATTTCTTTCCAATTCGGTACAAAATTCAGTATTTCAAGAGCCGCAATGCATCTGAGTACATACGTACTCATCGTCAAGAAGCAGCCCGTAAAGAGCCGCATGCGGCTCCGGAGCCGTAGGTTGCCGACCCCTGGTCTAGGTGAACCCAGGAGGGCACATGACTAAGACAGGATACATCATCTTGGTTCTACGTGACTTTACCGAAAGAACCAAGAAGATGAATCCCTGCAGTCACGAAAGCTTTAAATCGAAATTTAAGACAGGATAATGAGGGGGGCCAAAAGGTGGCTATAGGGACACGTGACATATAGCCCAGAACCTTCTGGTAGGATCCAAAAGGAGGCGTGGCCGAGGGCGGAGCCAGGCCAAGCTCAGGGGAATAAAAGGGAGGTCCCGAGAGCCAATCGAGGCTGTCTGTTGGAATGGAACATCTCTTCAATCCTCAGTCTTCGGTCTTCGGTCTTTACGCTCGGCATCGCAGGACAGGCAGTGTGTTACTGACTAACCCGGTTACGTAGTTACCCCGTTGTGGTCTAGTTAACCTGTTGTACGTTCATGTAGTTACCCTGTTGGGGTGTGAGAATTAACGTATTGCCTCCAAGTTAAAGTATGTGCCTCCGTGGACCGACTAAACTAGTACAGCAACACCCGTGTGCGTTGGAGAGTCAATCCACAACATTGACATTTTGAGTACGACGTTTCGCCACTAATTTACAATTGAGATCATCAGGGGAAATCCAGATTTGTGGATCAATCCTCGCGTTATGTTCTTTAACTAGAGGGGAGGGGGGGGGTTATTGAATGCATATTCGTGTTAAACTGATCACTGAAGGAGATGGTCAGGGTGCTGCGTCTCTCCGACACGGCCATTACGAACCCTTTGAGCGAGCTGAGAGAGACACACCCAGGCCCAGGGCTTGAACCCGGGATTTCAGCCGTCCTAGCTGCGTGTCTATGGCACGGCCATTATGAGCCCACACAGAGAAGGAGAAACACCCAGACCCAGGGCTTGAACCCAGTTGTTCAGCCGTTCAGGCTGCATGTCTATGGCACGACCATTATGAACCCACACAGAGAAGGAGAGACACCCAGACCCAGGGCTTGAACCCACGATTTCAGCCGTCCTAGCTGCGTGTCTATGGCACGACCATTATGAACCCACTCAGAGAAGGAGAGACACCCAGACCCAGGGCTTGAACCCAGTTGTTCAGCCGTCCTAGTTGAATGTCTTTGGCACAGCCATTATGAACCCACACAGAGAAGGAGAGACACCCAGACCCAGGGCTTGAACCCAGTTGTTCAGCCGTCCTAGTTGAATGTCTTTGGCACAGCCATTATGAACCCACACAGAGAAGGAGAGACACCCAGACCCAGGGCTTGAACCCAGTTGTTCAGCCGTCCTGGCTGCATGTTTATGGCACGGCCATTATGAACCCACACAGTGAAGGAGAGACACCCAGACCCAGGGCTTGAACCCAGGATTTCAGCCGTCCTAGCTGCGTGTCTATGGCACGGCCATTATGAACCCACACAGAGAAGGAGAGACACCCAGACCCAGGACCTGAACCCAGGATTTCAGCCGTGCTGGCTGCATGTCTTTGGCACGGCTATTATGAACCCACACAGAGAAGGAGAAACACCCAGACCCAGGGCTTGAACCCAGTTGTTCAGCCGTACTGGTTGCGTGTCTTTGTCACAGCTATTATGACCCCCCCCCCCCCACATCCTCGCGACCAACCTCACAATGTTTCTAGATTTAAAATGGGGACGAGAGTGGGGATTGAGAAACACGACGCAATAATCGTGTGGCTTTCAGGCACGCGTCCAAATTACAGCCCGGCTTTTACTTCGCTCTTTATCGCACAAACACTGGCCAGGCATTTTTCCTACCCTCCAATAGCGTTGACATTGTGACGGAAATTGCTTACGGGAAATTGTGGAGGGTGGGTGGGTGGGTAGAGGCATGGTGAGAGGCGGGTGAGGATTGAATTCAAATGGAGATCGTAGGGCGAAAATTGACGGGACACAAGCAGCGGCAGCAGCAGTAGCAGCAGCAGAGCCGCGGTTACGAACGACCCTAATCATTGCCATTAACGTTCATTTAAATTACTTGTGCTGTGCGCTGCATGCAACGTACGCGCGAGTAGAGTGGAGGGAGCGGAGAGAGTGAGAGGCTAGAGCAGGAGATGGTGTGCATGGGTGCGTGTGTGTGTGTTTGTTCAGAGAGAGAGAGCGGTCATGTCGTGCTGAGCACGCTGCGCTACGAACCTCTCGCCATCCCGGGATCAATTCCACCGGTGAAGATTCTTTGAACGGGTCCTGGGTCTCTCCCCTAGGTTGAATCAGCCTCAAATGAGTAATTGGTGCGGTGTGTAAACATCGCCACTCGGGAGACAAAGGCGGCCGGGCGTGGTGATGGCCTCGTGTGCCGTGCCGACTTTCATAGGTGCTCGCTAACAGAACTTGCCATTATAATCTCTTAATGTTATATGGAGGATAGAGAGGAGAGAGAGAGACAGCGAGGGTTCTGTGAATTTCACCCCAAGACGCAAACACAAACCCATTTGGCTTTCGTTTTTTTTCTCTCTCAGTCGTGAACACAGAATGAATAAAAACCGTGCACACGCATTCTGATTTTGCCTACTGCGGCAGCAGCGGCAATGTTGTTCAGGAGAAAGATGCCGCCAATGTGTGTACTGTATGCACTTTGGACTTCTTTCGCACCCTACTTAACCCACAGTGCTAATAGGAGGTGCGGGGAAAGGACAGAAAACTAAAACACAAAACGTAGATCTATAGAATTGGCTTTCAATTTAGATGATGATTTTAAAGTGCCTTAGCTCGAGTGGCGTCAGAATATCGGAAGGAAGAGCGTTCCAGACGACGGCAATAAGCGCGTCAAAGCTAAAAACATATTTGTAAAACTGTGTTTATTTTAAAAGGTAAGGCCCACTGAGCTATATAGATCTTTTGTCAGAAGCAACCTGGTCACTAACGATAGCTCAACGAAGTGGATTATCACGTGGACATTTATAGCAGCCGATAATCTTCTTGGTTCTTTCGGTAAAGTCACGTAGAAGGGAAGTAATAAAATAATAAAAATAAAACATAATAAAATAATTGTATTATTTTATTACTTCCCTTCTCCGTGACTTTACCGAAAGAACCAAGAAGATGAATCCCTGCAGTCACGAAAGCTTTAAATCGAAGCAGACAAATACTCTAAACGCGTGATGTTGATTCGAAATGTGGAGGGAAAATGGGAGGACCCGGATAGAATTCCACGCGACAACGGGGAGACTTTTGACTTTGAAACAACTTTAATTGCCGCCAGCAGCAACAGCACTGGACGCGATTCCGATATGAAACACACAAAGTCACCAGAAAACAAATGAAATATAAACGCTAAAAATCCACGCGCTGTTGCGCTAAAAGCCCCGCGCACAACACGAAAGAAAAGTCACGTGGTGGTGGTGGTTGTGGTAGTGGTGGTTGTAGTGGTGGTGGTTGTGGTGGTGGTGGTTGTGGTGGTGGTGGTGTCATCGCGCACGCCACGGTGACGAGCGAGCGCTTCAGAAGGTGAACACCACGAGGGTGCCGTCCACGCTGGTGCAGAGAGGGGCTTGTCCGGCTCCCCAGCGTTCGAAGAAGACGCACTGCACATCACCGACACGTGTGTGTCACGTGGCGTGCTCCAGCGCTGAGCCGCGCCTTGAGCAGAGAGAGACAGAGACACAGAGAGAGACAGAGACACATCACCGGCACGTGTGTGGTACATGGCGTGCTCCAGCCGGAGCCGCGCCTTGAGCAGAGAGAGACAGAGACACAGAGAGAGACAGAGACACAGAGAGAGACAGAGACACAGAGAGAGACAGAGACACATCACCGACACGTGTGTGGTACATGGCGTGCTCCAGCCGGAGCCGCGCCTTGAGCAGAGAGAGACAGAGACACAGAGAGAGACAAAGACACAGAGAGAGAGACAGAGACACAGAGAGAGAGACAGAGACACAGAGAGAGAGACAGAGACACACAGAAGAAGACGCGCTGCACATCACCGACACGTGTGTGGTACATGGCGTGCTCCAGCCGGAGCCGCGCCTTGAGCAGGCCTCTGAACACTGGAAGTCCAGTGCAGCCGTCATATGTCGTCTGCGTAAGCTTGATGACCGCGTTCTCAGGTCTCGGGACTTTGAAGCCAGACAGATTTCGTCTCAGGTGGCGTAGCAGTGGCTCAATAGACAGGGTGTAAAGCAGCCCCGAGAGGGGGCATCAATGTCTGACCCCTTCGTCACAGGGAAAGGTTCGCTGAGCCGCTGGTTGATCTTCAAGGGGCTGGATGTGCCCCGTGTACAGGAGCCTGGCGTGCGAGATGAAGGCCTGGCCGAAACCGAGTGACGTTAGGAGTCTGTCCAAGTACTCGTGGCACACCCTGTCGAAGGCATTCACCTGATCCAAGAAGAGGAGGCCCAAGTCCATGTTGTGCGCTTCTGCAAGGGAGATTATGTCTCTGACCGTACCGATGTTGTCGTATATGCACCGCCCGGGGATGCAATACGACTGTTCCCGGCAGGATCAGCTGACCCAGCGCCGTCTTGAGACGTTTTGCCAGCACCTTGGAGAAGATTTTGTAGTCGGCGCACAAGAGGGACGCGGGTCGCCAGTTCTCGACGAGGTGCAGGTCTCCCTTCTTGGGCAGCAGGGAGACCGCGGAGAAAGCGCGGAGAAAGCGCGGGGAGAGCGAGAGGAGAGCGTGGGGAGAGCGAGAGGAGAGCATGGGGAGAGAGTGGGGAGATAGTGGGGAGAGAGTGGGGAGAGCATGGGGAGAGCGTGGGGAGTGGGTGGGGAGAGCGAGGGGAGTGGGTGGTGAGAGCGTGGGAAGAGCGTGGGGAGAGCGAGAGGATAGCGTGGGAAGAGAGTGGGGAGATAGTGGGGAGAGAGTGGGGAGAGCGTGGGGAGAGCGAGAGGAGAGCGTGGGGAGAGAGTGGGGAGAGAGTGGGGAGAGAGTGGGGAGAGAGTGGGAAGAGAGTGGGGAGAGAGTGGAGAGAGAGGGGAGAGCGAGGGGAGAGAGTGGGGAGAGAGTGTGTAGAGCGTGGGGAGAGCGTGGGGAGAGCGTGCTGGGAGTCTTGTGAGAGCGTGGTGAGTGGGTGGTGAGTGGGTGGTGAGTGGGTTGTGAGAGCGTGTGTAGAGCGTGCTGGGATGGTTGTGAGAGCGTGGGGAGAGCGTGGTGAGTGTTTGGTGAGTGGGTGGTGAGAGCGTGGGGAGAGCGTGCTAGGAGTGTTGTGAGTGGGTTGTGAGAGGGTTGTGAGAGCGTGGTGAGTGGGTGGTGAGTGGGTGGCGAGTGGGTGGTGAGAGCGTGGGGAGAGCGTGCTGGGAGTGTTGTGAGTGGGTTGTGAGAGGGTTGTGAGACCCGTGGAGAGATTCTCGCGAATTGAGAGTGTGAGTTGTGGCAATGGGGAGCTGGGGTCACGCCGAACACCGACTTTGTCTTGCCGGCACCACCAATGCCGTCCATCTCAGAACGAATTTTCTCTAATTGCGTTTGGCGAGATGATAAAAAAATAAAAAAAATAAACGAAACATTATTTTAACACTCGTGTATGACGAGGCTAATTGCTACCCCCTTTCAAGAAAAATAAAAGCACGGAATGCACAAAAGACAAAGATACCCCGTATAGTCTTGACAGACTGTTGGGGCAAGTGCTGTTAGCGAATAGCACCTTTAAAGGCCGGCACGGCACACGAGGGGGTGGGTGGCCAGCACCACGCCCGGTCGCCTTTGTCTCCCCAGCGGCGATGGCTTAACGCACCGAACCAAGTACTCATTTGAGGCTGAGTCGACCTAGGGGAGGACCCACATTTACATAAACACACTCGCACACGCTCACACGCCACCGATAAAACCACAGCACTTATACCACTCCCGGATTAGAATCACGGAAGGGGGTGAGAGTCGGGGGGGGGGGGGGGGTTGAGAGGATGGGACGCGTCACTCCTGAGGATGCAGTGGCTGATTGATTCATCACCAGGCCACGCAAAATGCCTCTGTCTCTCTGCCGGGTGTCCGTCCACCCGTCCGTTCGATCACCACGAAGACGGCGAGACTGTGTTTTGTGTTTTGTGTCTTCCGCAGAATCACACAACGCACCCATCCAGATGCTGCAGTTGCTGCTGCTGTGTCCGTGGTTGTGTGACGTCCACGGCCACCAGTGACGATAATCTGGTCCTGAGCCGCCACTAGGTAGGCTCAGTGTGAAATTAGCACCTGGCGCGGTTTATAAAACACCACCGCCGGGGAGACAAAGGCGGTCGGGCGTGGTGCTGGTCAGCCACCCCCTCGTGTGTCGTTCCGGCCTTCATAGGTGCTCGCTAACAGCACTTGCCCCTACAGTCTGTTAAGGCTAAATGCGGGATTTTTTTACTTTTTTGCGGTTATAACAATTCTGGATGTTAGCAAGATGTGGAGCTGAGTGGAATTGCCGATGACCGGTACAAGCGGTGTCAGGATCGACGTCTGTGGATGTTCGTGAAGGACGCTACTGGGCAGTTGAGGTTGAGTCGAACTAGGGGAGGCCCAGGACTGGTTCAGGGGCAGCCACCCGCCAGCTATAATATAGGGCAGAGAAGCTCAGAAATACTTGAAAGATCTGGACACATTCCCATCAGTGAGCTCGTCCGGCGGGCAAGGCTGCAATGGCTGGGTCATGTTGTCCGCATGCCCAGCCACCGCATGCCCCAAGCAGCTTCTGTTTGGCCGCATAGAGGGGGCTTAACGGGCACGACACGGGCTGGAGATGAGATGGAGCTGATGCTATACGGGAGGATGTGGAGCTGAACTTGCCGAAGATCAGTAACAGCGGTGTCAAGTTCGGCCTCTTGTAATGAGGTTCGTGAAGGAGGTTACTGGGCAGTTGGAGACAGTCTCCCTCCAAAAAACAGAATAGGGCAGAGGAGCCAGGCTCACAACAACGAAGGGAGCACCGGGCGTATAAAACGCAGTGAGCTGGCACAATGGGGTGCACACAGGTGATGGATCTGTCAGCCATCTTAGTCAGTCAATCCATGGCACCTGGGTCTGTCCCATAGACTCAACACTGCACCATAGACCCAACACGGCCCATAGCCTCAATACAGCCCATAGACTTAACACTGCCCATAAACTCAACACTGAACCATTGACTTAACACTACCCATTGACTCAACACTGCCCATAGACTCAACACTGCCTATAGACTCAACACTGCACCACAAAGACTCAACACTGCACCACAGAGACTCAACACTGGCCATCGATTCAACACTGCCCATGGACTCAACACTGCCCATAGTCTCAACACTGCACGATAGACTCAACACTGCACCACAGAGACTCAACACTGGCCATCGATTCAACACTGCCCATGGACTCAACACTACCCATAGTCTCAACACTGCACCATAGACTCAACACTGCACCACAGAGACTCAACACTGCCCATAGACTCAACACTGCACCATAGACTCAACACTGCACCACAGAGACTCAACACTGCCCATAGACTCAACACTGCACCATAAAGTCAACACTGCCCATAGACTCAACACATATACTTAACACTGCCCATAGACTCAACACTGCCCATAGACTCAACACTGCCCATAGACTCAGCACTGCCCATAGACTCGGCACTGCCCATAGACTCAACACTGCCCATAGACTCAAAACTGCCCACAGACTTAACCCTACCCATAGACTCAACACTGCCCATAGCCTCAACACTGCCAATCGATGATGACAATAAGTGCGATAGCGATGACGATGACGGTTGTTACATTTTATCACGCAGCTCAAATCCCGGAAAGTGGCCTGGCCCTTAGATTGGCGTCCCCGAAAACGCCTCGATCACACGGAGCCCCGATCGCTGCTATCGATCCACGGCTCCCATCGTGCGAGCGACAGATCGATGAACGGGGACCGGACGGAGCTAAAATGAAAACAGAAAGCGTGAGCGGAGAGAATGAAGGGGTGGGGGGGGATGGAACGACAGTGTTCCCTGAGGGCTAGTTTACACGTTGGGCGGAGGAGGGAGGGTGCTGGTCCAGGTGAGAGTGGGGATGGTGGGGGGGACTATTTCAACACTGCACCACAGAGACTCAACACTGCCCATAGACTCAACACTGCACCACAGAGACTCAACACTGCCCATAGACTCAACACAGCCCATAGACTCAGCACTGCCCATAGACTCAGCACTGCCCATAGACTCAACACTGCACCATAGACTCAGCACTGCACCATAGACTCAACACTACCCATAGACTCAACACTGCCCACAGACTCAACACTGCACCATAGACTCAACACTGCCCATAGACTCAACACTGTCTATATACTCAACACTGCCCATAGACTCAACACTGCCCATAGACTCAACACTGTCTATATACTCAACACTGCCCATAGACTCAACACTACCCATAGACTCAACACTGCCCATAGACTCAACACTGCACCATAGACTCAACACTGCCCATAGACTCAACACTGCCCATAGACTCAACACTGCCCATAGACTCAACACTGCCCACAGACTCAACACTGCCCATAGACTCAACACTGCCCATAGACTCAACACTGCCCATAGACTCAACACTGCACCATAGACTCAGCACTGCCCATAGACTCAACACTGCCGACAGACTCAACGCTGCCCATAGACTCAACACTGCCCATAGACTCAACACTGCCGACAGACTCAACGCTGCCCATAGACTCAACACTGCCCATAGACTCAACACTGCCCATAGGCTCAACACTGCCCATAGACTTCCACCCCCGCAGTAACATGTCTAAACGAGAGATATAGATGTAGCGATACTGTGTGTACGTTAAGTTTTTTTCACACCGTACGTATCCAACGGTGCTAATCGTGTGGGCGGTGGAAGGACAACAAACTAAACATTAAAAGTAGTTGCGAAGAAATGAGCGTTCGATCTAGATGATGTAAAAGCTCACATCTCCATTCGATTCTTAATAACGGATGGGAAGAGCGTTCCAGACGGCCGCAGATGCGGTGACCACCGCCTTTGTTCCATGGCTGAGCCACCCTTTTTTGGCCCCTCTCTCCCGATACTTTCCATTCATTGGCTACCACATTCTGATGAGCCCCCCCCCTCTCCTCCCCCCTCAACTCGCTTTTAAGGGATTACATCTTGAATCATTGCCTCACTTGATGCAGCTGATCTGGCTGTGACTGTCCCACCTGATGACGGAGACTTGTGTTGCCTCCGAAACGTCGTGATCTTTATTTTTATTTTATTATTTTTTATTAATTTTGATGTTTTACCTACGTGACTTTACCGAAAACACATAAGAATATGATTCCTTGCAGTCACGAAAGCTTCAAGTCTAGAATTGAGCCAAAAGTCTCTTCTGCTGCTGCTGCTGCTGCGATGATCGGAGTTGGCGTGATGATGATGATGGTGTATCGATCCTTGACGAGATCAGCGAGGTATCGTGGTGCGTTTGTGGCAATCACCGCGTGTGTAATGACCCTGTTCTCAAGCCAACATGTGTTCGTTCCCCGATGTTCCACCGAAACGAGAGACGAAACCATTTAGAACGGGTCGCAGTTGTGTGACCAGCAACACTGCTCAATCTTAATTTTGGAGCTTTCGTGACTGCAGGAATTATTCTTTGGTTCTTTCGGTAAAGTTACGTATAAAGATAAAATAATAAATTAAACAATAACATACGACGTTTCGATTGCAACACAAGCAATCATCATCAGGTATAATGAAATAGCGACATAAAATCTAACCAGAAAACTATAGACAGACATATAAGCAGACAGATATCACCAAAATACATAGAGAGAGAGTAACACAGGTACAGAGAGGGGTGATCGTCTCTGTGGGGTGGCCTTAAATAGACAGAGGGGGGGGGGCGAAGGCAGAGAGAGGGAGGGGGTTAGAGAAAAAAATTATATGTCAATGAGTACGAAGAGACGCGTAGTAAAGTACGCAGGCTTAGAGGGCTCAATCTCCACCCATCCTGGTGCCATCTCACGGTGAGAACAGACTGGGCTCCCCCTGCATCTCACTCCGTGTCAAACTCTCCCCGGCTTTCTCGCTCTCTGTGTTTTTTACGATCACAGGAAACAAGAAGATGCTCGGTGTAGTCGGCACTTTGCTTCGTTCATCATTTCGTTTTTTTAATGCTTTGTTTTATGTGCCCCCCCCCTCCTCCTCTCCTGTTTAAATGAAAGATTTCACGCTCTGCTCGCCTTACCCCTTTCCTCTCTCTCTACCCCCCCCCCCCTCTCTCTCTCTCTACCCCATCTCTCCCTACTCCATGTCTATGTCCCACCTATGTTTTCTATTTAATATTTGTAATAATATTTTTTATATTTTTTTTATTACGACAAATTCTGCATCTCTCATTCGCTCTCTCTGTCTCTCTCGTTCGCTCCCTCTGATTATTATTTTTTATTTTTTTATATAAGTTAACTTGCTTGCTTGCTTGCGCGCTTACGACCGTGCAAATCTTTCGGTCGTTTTTTTAACCCACTTCCCGTGATCCAATCGAGCTGACATCTTGCACACAGACTCGATGTGCGTGACAATTTATTTTCGTGAAAATTTTTTTCCACTTTTTAGGAATTTTTTTAAAAATATTTTATTTAAAATACCAATGTGATAAAAATGAAACTCTTACTCAAGAAAAACAGAAATGAATAATAAAATAAAACCGATGCCACGCATATAAAGGATTTATAGTGAACAACTTTGTTTTTACGGGTTAATTTTTTTACGATCAGAGGAAACAGGAAGATGTTCGGTGTAGTCCGGCACTTTGCTTCGTTCATCATTTCGGTTTTATTTTTCTCTGTCTCTCTCGTTCGCTCCCACGTCCTCTCCGTCTCCGCTTCGTGTAGCAAAGCCAGGGCCCTTTTTGATTCGGAATCAGAGAGAAGTCTTCGGAATTACTGCCGGCGGAGATGCGAGAGGATACGTGGTGGTGGTGGGGGTGGTGGGGGGCTGGGCGGAGGCTACGCGGGAGGGGGGGGCTGGGGGGGACGAGATGGGGAGGGCTGGGGAGGGGGCCTATGGGGGGGTAGTGGGGGGCTGAGGGAGGGGGCTATGGGGGGTAGTGGGGGGCTGAGGGAGGGGGCTATGGGAGGGGTAGAGGAGGCTCAGCGAGGGGTCTATGGGGGGGTAGTGGGGGGCTGAGGGAGGGGGCTATGGGGGGTAGTGGGGGGCTGAGGGAGGGGGCTATGGGGGGGAGGTAGAGGCGGCTCAGCGAGGGGTCTATGGGGGGGGGGTAGAGGGTGTTGAGGGAGGGGGCTTTGGGGGGAGGGTGTTGAGGGAGGGGGCTATGGGGGGAGGGGGGTAGAGGTGAATGAGGCAGGGGTTTTTAGGGGGAGGGAATAAGGGGGGATAAGGAAAGGGGCTATGGGGAGAGGGGGAGTAGGGGGTTGAGGGAGGGGGCTATGGGGAGAGGGGGAGATTGAGGGAGGGGGCTATGGGGGGAGGGGGGAGTAGGGGGTTGAGGGAGGGGGCTATGGGGAGAGGGGGAGTAGGGGGTTGAGGGGAGGGGGCTATGGGGAGAGGGGGAGATTGAGGGAGGGGGCTATGGGGGGAGGGGGGAGTAGGGGGTTGAGGGAGGGGGCTATGGGGAGAGGGGGAGTAGGGGGTTGAGGGAGGGGGCTATGGGGAGAGGGGGAGATTGAGGGAGGGGGCTATGGGGGGAGGGGGGAGTAGGGGGTTGAGGGAGGGGGCTATGGGGGGAGGGGGGAGTAGGGGGTTGAGGGAGGGGGCTATGGGGGGAGGGGAGTAGAGGGGGATGAGGGAGGGGGCTATGGGGAGAGGGGGAGTAGGGGGTTGATGGAGGGGGCTATGGGGGGAGGAGGGGCGTGAGGGAAGGGGCTATGGGGGGAGGAGGGAGGGGGCTGTAGGGGGATAATGCTTCACGCTGTTGGAATCGGAGTCACGGTGCGTTTGTGATAGTGGAGAGAAACGTGGTTTGGAAGACAAAATTCAACACCCACTCCCAACAACAACAATATATACACACACGCGCACGCACGAACAAGCAGACAAAGAACGTGCTAAACATTATTATGATCGTTTTTTATTTATATATAAAAAATTGTATTGACTTTTTCTCCGACCGCACAATCACATTCCAGCAGTGAAAAAAAAAAACCCATCACGTATCGATTGATGATTGATTTTTTGTTGTTGTTCGCGGTCAGATGAAATGTGTGTCGTGAACACCGCCACCACCCGACACAGCCACGTGACGAGCAGCAGCAGCAGCAGCAGCAGCAGCAGCAGCAGCAGCAGCAGCAGCAGCAGCAGCAGCAGCAGCAGCAGCAGCAGCAGCAGCAGCAGCAGCAGCAGCAGCAGCAGCAGCAGCAGCAGCAGCAGCAGCAGCAGCAGCAGCAGCAGCAGCAGCAGCAGCAGCAGCAGCAGCAGCAGCAGCAGCAGCAGCAGCAGGGCTATGCATTTTGAGAGCCACAAAGACAAAGGTCCCCCTCGTAGCCTTAGCAGACTTTTCGGGGCAAGTGCTGTCAGTGCGCCACGCGGAATAGCACCGTCGGGATACAATTTTGATATAAAACAACAATAACCACAACCACAACAATAAACATTAAATGCGAAGAAAAAAAGCCTGCCTTTGTTATATTATATATTATAGTTTGCCTTCAATACGCCACCAGATTCAGCTTACAAATCAGAAATGTCCCCTGGGTACCGGCGGCACTCAGCAGGAGCAGGAGTGTGAATCACTCCGTTTTAATTGATTCTTCATTATTAGTTTGGTATTCGTGGCTTTTTTACGAGGATAACAACATTCAAAAATAAAAAAATAAAACATCCAAAATCGCATCGGCGCGCGGTGGCGAGGCCGTGACGCGTGACAGCCGGTCACAGCTGCTGCCCAAATAGTCATTCATCTGCGGCGATAAATAAAAATATGAACGTTGTATGTTTCCAATAATAATGTTTTTTTTTCCAATATAAATATTTCATCGTACTGCTTGATTTTCACTTCATGTGCGCCATAGCATGTTTATATATTTTTCGCTGGGCGGTTGTGGTACGCTGCGAAGTCGATGTCACTAAATCATCCAGCAGTGTGTGGGCAGCAGCCAGGGTATGTGGATCACACGCAGATGGCGATGCTGTGAAAGTCTCTATCCACGTGTGCCCGCGTGTGCGCGCTTGCGTGTGCAGTGAAGGCGGAGTGGTGGTGGAGCGGTTAGCGCACCGCCGCTACGAACCCGGCGGCCCAGGTTCCATTCCCGCTCACGGGAAAAAGCAGGGACGATTATCGGAAGGTGTCTCGGTCATCCCCTAGGTCGACTCAGCCTCAAATTGATTAGCTAGTGCGGTGTGTTAAAGCGTCGCCACTGGGGAGACAAAGGCGGTCGGGCGTGTTGCTGGCCACCCACCTCCCTGTCTATCGGTGCGGCCTTCATAGGTGCTCACTAAGGGCACTTGCCCCAAAAGTCTGTTGGGGCTTTATGGGGGATCTTTGTCTTTGAGTCTCCCGCTCTGCCTGTCTCGATGATTCCTTCTTCACATGTGTGCGTGTCTCCGTGCTGTGGCACAAGACCACGGCCCTCCAGCCTCCTGCTTGACTACTCACCAGAGTCAACCGCTCACTCGCGCACTTCGTCTGGCACGGGAAGAACCGGCTCAGGCCGGGCGTTCTCTGCCAGCCGGTGGACAAGGATGGCCAGGGTTTGGTGGACGTCGCCGCCAGGGTCATGAGCTTTAGGCGGCTGCTGTACGACCGGGAGGAGCTACCCTGGAAGTCGCCGGCCCTCGCCCTGCTGAGGAATGCAGGGCGGTGCCTGGGGTACGGAAAGGAGCTCTTCCTGATGGACCTGAGTCTGGTCGACTACACGAGGCTGCCAGGTTATCACCAGAGCCTCTGGGACGCGTGGCGCTGGAGGCGCCGGGGGATGGTGGCTGGCCTCTCCCTCCCCTCCTCCTCCTTCCTGGAGTTGTGCTTCTCCTGCACGCAGCCCTCCGGCCACAGCGACTCCGGCAAGCTACTGAAACTCCGAGGCTGCAGGAACGTGCCCCTCAAGAGTGCCACAAACACAGCGCTCTACACGTGCTGTGTCAAGGCGCTCTACACGTGCTGTGTCAAGGTGCTCTACACGTGGCTGTGTCAAGGCACTCTACACGTGCTGTGTCAAGGCGCTCTACACGTGCCGTGTCAAGGCGCTCTACACGTGCTGTGTCAAGGCGCTGCATTCCCGGGATCTGGCCGACCTACCGGACACAAAACGGAGAGACCATTTCTCTCCCCTCATTGCGGCCGCCCCTCAGTGGAAACAAATGTACAAGTCTCCCCCGTAGCCAAACGCTGCGGTGACCTCCAGTGGAGGTTGGCACACTGCACGTTGCCATCGGCCGTGTGGCTCAGCCGAATCTTGCCAGGGGTAACAGACTTGTGCATTTCCTGCGGTGCCAGGGAGGATCTGCCCCACCAGTACTTACACTGCCAGCGGCTCAAACCAATGTTCCGCCTTTTGGGGGACATCTTCAGGAAACTGGGGGTACCCTTCTACAACAGAAGCTTCGAATATGGGGGGGTGCCTTACCTGGCTAACAAGCGCCATGACCTCGCCAACTTCGCCTGTGCTCAGTCGAAGATGCACGACTATGTGTCTCTATCCTAGCATGTCTCCGTGTCTCTCTCTCTCTCTCTCCATGTCTATGTGTCTCTATCCAAGCATGTCTCCGTGTCTCACTCCGTCTCTCTCCATGTCTATGTGTCTCTATCCAAGCATGTCTCCGTTTCTCTCTCTCTCCATGTCTATGTGTCTCTATCCAAGCATGTCTCCGTGTCTCACTCTCTCTCTCTCCATGTCCATGTGTCTCTATCCAAGCATGTCTCCGTGTCTCGCTCTCTCTCCATGTCTATGTGTCTCTATCCAAGCTTGTCTCCGTGTCTCTCTCTCTCTCTTCATGTCTATGTGTCTCTATCCAAGCTTGTCTCCGTGTCTCACTCTCTCTCCATGTCTATGTGTCTCTATCCAAGCATGTCTCCGTGTCTCTCTCTTCATGTCTATGTGTCTCTATCCAAGCTTGTCTCCGTGTCTCACTCTCTCTCCATGTCTATGTGTCTCTATCCAAGCATGTCTCCGTGTCTCACTCTCTCTCTCCATGTCTATGTGTCTCTATCCAAGCTTGTCTCCGTGTCTCACTCTCTCTCTCTCCACGTCTATGTGTCTCTATCCAAGCATGTCTCCGTGTCTCTCTCTTTCTCTCCACATGTCTATGTGTCTCTATCCAAGCTTGTCTCCGTGTCTCTCTCTCTCTCTCTCTCTCTCCATGTCTATGTGTCTCTATCCAAGCATGTCTCCGTGTGTCTCTCTCTCTCCATGTCTATGTGTCTCTATCCAAGCTTGTCTCCGTGTCTCTCTCTCTCTCTCCATGTCTATGTGTCTCTATCCAAGCTTGTCTCCGTGTCTCTCTCTCTCTCTCCAAGTCTATGTCTCTCTATTCAAGCATGTCTCCGTGTCTCACTCTCTCTCCATGTCTATGTGTCTCTATCCAAGCTTGTCTCTGTGTCTCAATCTCTCTCCATGTCTATGTGTCTCTATCCAAGCATGTCTCCGTGTCTCACTCTCTCTCTCCATGTCTATGTGTCTCTATCCAAGCATGTCTCAGTGTCTCACTCTCTCTCTATGTCTATGTGTCTCTATCCAAGCATGTCTCCGTGTCTCACTCTCTCTCTCCATGTCTATGTGTCTCTATCCAAGCTTGTCTCCGTGTCTCACTCTCTCTCTCTCCATGTCTATGTGTCTCTATCCAAGCATGTCTCCGTGTCTCTCTCTCTCTCTCCATGTCTATGTGTCTCTGTCCAAGCATGTCTCCGTATGTCTCTCTCTCTCTCCATGTCTATGTGTCTCTATCCAAGCTTGTCTCCGTGTCTCTCTCTCTCTCTCCATGTCTATGTGTCTCTATCCAAGCATGTCTCCGTGTGTCTCTCTCTCTACATGTCTATGTGTCTCTATCCAAGCTTGTCTCCGTGTCTCTCTCTCTCTCTCCATGTCTATGTGTCTCTATCCAAGCTTGTCTCCGTGTCTCACTCTCTCTCTCCATGTCTATGTGTCTCTATCCAAGCATGTCTCCGTGTCTCTCTCTCTCTCTCCATGTCTATGTGTCTCTGTCCAAGCATGTCTCCGTGTGTCTCTCTCTCTCTCCATGTCTATGTGTCTCTATCCAAGCTTGTCTCCGTGTCTCTCTCTCTCTCTCCATGTCTATGTGTCTCTATCCAAGCATGTCTCCGTGTGTCTCTCTCTCTACATGTCTATGTGTCTCTATCCAAGCTTGTCTCCGTGTCTCACTCTCTCTCTCCATGTCTATGTGTCTCTATCCAAGCATGTCTCCGTGTCTCTCTCTCTCTCTCCATGTCTATGTGTCTCTGTCCAAGCATGTCTCCGTGTGTCTCTCTCTCTCTCCATGTCTATGTGTCTCTATCCAAGCTTGTCTCCGTGTCTCTCTCTCTCTCTCCATGTCTATGTGTCTCTATCCAAGCATGTCTCCGTGTGTCTCTCTCTCTACATGTCTATGTGTCTCTATCCAAGCTTGTCTCCGTGTCTCTCTCTCTCTCTCCATGTCTATGTGTCTCTATCCAAGCTTGTCGCCGTGTCTCTCTCTCTCTCCATGTCTATGTGTCTCTATCCAAGCTTGTCTCCGTGTCTCTCTCTCTCTCCATGTCTATGTGTCTCTATCCAAGCTTGTCTCCGTGTCTCACTCTCTCTCCATGTCTATGTGTCTCTATCCAAGCATGTCTCCGTGTCTCACTCTCTCTCTCCATGTCTATGTGTCTCTATCCAAGCTTGTCTCCGTGTCTCACTCTCTCTCTCTCCACGTCTATGTGTCTCTATCCAAGCATGTCTCCGTGTCTCTCTCTTTCTCTCCACATGTCTATGTGTCTCTATCCAAGCATGTCTCCGTGTCTCACTCTCTCTCTCCATGTCTATGTGTCTCTATCCAAGCATGTCTCCGTGTCTCTCTCTCTCTCCATGTCTATGTGTCACTATCCAAGCATGTCTCCGTGTCTCTCTCTCTCTCCATGTCTATGTGTCTCTATCCAAGCATGTCTCCGTGTCTCTCTCTCTCTCCATGTCTATGTGTCACTATCCAAGCATGTCTCCGTGTCTCTCTCTCTCTCCATGTCTATGTGTCACTATCCAAGCATGTCTCCGTGTCTCTCTCTCTCTCCATGTCTATGTGTCTCTATCCAAGCTTGTCTCCGTGTCTCTCTCTCTCTCTATGTGTCTCTATCCAAGCATGTCTCCGTGTCTATCTCTCTCTCCATGTCTATGTGTCTCTATCCAAGCATGTCTCCGTGTCTCTCTCTCTCTCCATGTCTATGTGTCTCTATCCAAGCATGTCTCCGTGTCTCACTCTCTCTCTCCATGTCTATGTGTCTCTATCCAAGCATGTCTCCGTGTCTCTCTCTCTCTCCATGTCTATGTGTCTCTATCCAAGCAGGTCTCCGTGTCTCTCTCTCTCTCCATGTCTATGTGTCTCTATCCAAGCATGTCTCCGTGTCTCTCTCTCTCTCTCCATGTCTATGTGTCTCTATCCAAGCATGTCTCCGTGTCTCTCTCTCTCCCCATGTCTATGTGTCTCTATCCAAGCATGTCTCCGTGTCTCTCTCTCTCTCCATGTCTATGTGTCTCTATCCAAGCATGTCTCCGTGTCTCTCTCTCTCTCCATGTCTATGTGTCTCTATCCAAGCTTGTCTCCGTGTCTCACTCTCTCTCTCCATGTCTATGTGTCTCTATCCAAGCTTGTCTCCGTGTCTCACTCTCTCTCTCCATGTCTATGTGTCTCTATCCAAGCATGTCTCCGTGTCTCACTCTCTCTCCCCATGTCTATGTGTCTCTATCCAAGCATGTCTCCGTGTCTCACTCTCTCTCTCTCCATGTCTATGTGTCTCTATCCAAGCATGTCTCCGTGTCTCTCTCTCTCTCCATGTCTATGTGTCTCTATCCAAGCTTGTCTCCGTGTCTCACTCTCTCTCTCTCCATGTCTATGTGTCTCTATCCAAGCATGTCTCCGTGTCTTTCTCTCTCTCTCTCTCCATGTCTATGTGTCTCTATCCAAGCTTGTCTCCGTGTCTCACTCTCTCTCTCCATGTCTATGTGTCTCTATCCAAGCATGTCTCCGTGTCTCTCTCTCTCCCCATGTCTATGTGTCTCTATCCAAGCATGTCTCCGTGTCTCTCTCTCTCTCTCCATGTCTATGTGTCTCTATCCAAGCATGTCTCCGTGTCTCACTCTCTCTCTCCATGTCTATGTGTCTCTATCCAAGCATGTCTCCGTGTCTCTCTCTCTCTCCATGTCTATGTGTCTCTATCCAAGCAGGTCTCCGTGTCTCTCTCTCTCTCCATGTCTATGTGTCTCTATCCAAGCATGTCTCCGTGTCTCTCTCTCTCTCTCCATGTCTATGTGTCTCTATCCAAGCATGTCTCCGTGTCTCTCTCTCTCTCTCCATGTCTATGTGTCTCTATCCAAGCATGTCTCCGTGTCTCACTCCGTCTCTCTCCATGTCTATGTGTCTCTATCCAAGCATGTCTCCGTGTCTCTCTCTCTCTCCCATGTCTATGTGTCTCTATCCAAGCAGGTCTCCGTGTCTCTCTCTCTCTCCATGTCTATGTGTCTCTATCCAAGCATGTCTCCGTGTCTCTCTCTCTCTCTCCATGTCTATGTGTCTCTATCCAAGCATGTCTCCGTGTCTCTCTCTCTCCCTCCATGTCTATGTGTCTCTATCCAAGCATGTCTCCGTGTCTCTCTCTCTCTCCCCATGTCTATGTGTCTCTATCCAAGCATGTCTCCGTGTCTCTCTCTCTCTCCATGTCTATGTGTCTCTATCCAAGCTTGTCTCCGTGTCTCACTCTCTCTCTCCATGTCTATGTGTCTCTATCCAAGCTTGTCTCCGTGTCTCACTCTCTCTCTCCATGTCTATGTGTCTCTATCCAAGCATGTCTCCGTGTCTCTCTCTCTCTCCCCATGTCTATGTGTCTCTATCCAAGCATGTCTCCGTGTCTCACTCTCTCTCTCCATGTCTATGTGTCTCTATCCAAGCATGTCTCCGTGTCTCTCTCTCTCCATGTCTATGTGTCTCTATCCAAGCATGTCTCCGTGTCTCTCTCTCTCTCTCCATGTCTATGTGTCTCTATCCAAGCATGTCTCCGTGTCTCACTCTCTCTCTCCATGTCTATGTGTCTCTATCCAAGCATGTCTCCGTGTCTCTCTCTCTCTCCATGTCTATGTGTCTCTATCCAAGCAGGTCTCCGTGTCTCTCTCTCTCTCCATGTCTATGTGTCTCTATCCAAGCATGTCTCCGTGTCTCTCTCTCTCTCTCCATGTCTATGTGTCTCTATCCAAGCATGTCTCCGTGTCTCTCTCTCTCCCTCCATGTCTATGTGTCTCTATCCAAGCATGTCTCCGTGTCTCTCTCTCTCTCCCCATGTCTATGTGTCTCTATCCAAGCATGTCTCCGTGTCTCTCTCTCTCTCCATGTCTATGTGTCTCTATCCAAGCTTGTCTCCGTGTCTCACTCTCTCTCTCCATGTCTATGTGTCTCTATCCAAGCTTGTCTCCGTGTCTCACTCTCTCTCTCCATGTCTATGTGTCTCTATCCAAGCATGTCTCCGTGTCTCACTCTCTCTCCCCATGTCTATGTGTCTCTATCCAAGCATGTCTCCGTGTCTCACTCTCTCTCTCTCCATGTCTATGTGTCTCTATCCAAGCATGTCTCCGTGTCTCTCTCTCTCCATGTCTATGTGTCTCTATCCAAGCATGTCTCCGTGTCTCTCTCTCTCCATGTCTATGTGTCTCTATCCAAGCTTGTCTCCGTGTCTCACTCTCTCTCTCTCCATGTCTATGTGTCTCTATCCAAGCATGTCTCCGTGTCTCTCTCTCTCTCTCCATGTCTATGTGTCTCTATCCAAGCTTGTCTCCGTGTCTCACTCCGTCTCTCCTCCTCTCTCCGTGCCAGACTCCGGATCCAGAAGTTATTTCGGTAAAGTCACATAGAAGGGAAGTAATAAAATAATAAGAATAAAAATAATTAAATAATTCTCACGACGTTTCGGCCACAACGCAGGCAGCCGTCCTCAGGTGAAGACCAGGTCCCTGCAGTCACGAAAGCTTTAAGCGAAATTTAGACGTGTTGTTGTTTTATTTCGATTTAAAGCTTTCGTGACTGCAGGGATTCATCAACATAATAAATCTAAGAATTTTTTTTCATGTTTTATTTTTATTATTTTATTATTTCCCTTCTACGTGACTTTACCGAAATGACCAAAAAGGCATGTTGTTGTTGTTGCTGTCTTTGAACAAAATAGTTCGCTCGTACGCAATCACAGACACAGCGGGTGTACAGCAGGCGACGACACCACACTCCGACTCAAATCAACTAAACAGGCGATGGAATAAGCTGCGTCCGTTTCGTTTTTTTGTTTCTCGCAATGGGGCATCCAAAGAGCCCCAAAGGGGGCAGCAAAAGAGCCACGATGAAGGCAGCAAAAGAGACGCATGCGGCTCCTGAGCCGCAGGTTGGTGACCTCTGCTCCGGCTCGCGTGAGATATGAACCAGCAGCTGGTGACTGACCACATTCAGTGATTTCCATTTTGTATCGATCCCAATAGGGATTATTATTATAATGATGATGATGAGCCGATTCGGTGACCCACTCACCGGCAAATTTGAACTGTGATCGCGAGATGGATGTGAACGCAGATTCTATTTTCATTGTTTGCCGTTTGGAATGCGGCTGCCTTTACAACCGCAACCGCAATCAATTTCACGGGCACACAATGGCAAAGACAAAGCCCCCCCAACTCCCGTGTAGCCTGCTCCGTGTGCAGGGGCAAATGCGGTCAGCCATTGGCGCGCGAAGGGATGGGTGGCCAACCAACACCACGCCCGGCCGCCTGTGTCTTCCCATTTGATGCTGAGTCGACCTAGGGGAAAGGACGAGGACCGGTCTCGATAATTCGTCACCGTTGGTGGCCGTACACGGGAATCGAATTCGCGTCTGCTGTGGTTCGTAGCGCAGTGCCGCGCTAACCACTGCGCCACCACTCCCAATAAAGACAAAGATCCCCCGTATAGCCTTAACAGACTGTAGGGGCAAGTGCTGTTAGCGATCACCTATAAAGGCCGGCAGGGCACACGAGGGGGTGGGTGGCCAACACCACGCCCGGCCGCCTTTGTCTCCCCAGTGGCGATATTTCCGAATCGCACCAAGTACTCATTTGAGGCTGAGTCGACCTAGGAGAGGCCCAGCACCGGTTCAGATAATCGTCACTGGTGATGGCCGTGAGCGGGTCGCCAGGTGCACAGCGCAGCGTAGCGCTACACCACCGCTCCCCACTACACAAAGACAAAGATCCCCCGTATAGCCTTAACAGAATGTAGTGGCAAGTGCTGTTAGCGAGCACCTATGAAGGCCGCAACGGTACACGAGGGGGTGGGTGGCCAGCACTACGCCCGACCGCTTTTGTCTCCCCAGTGGCGATGTTTACACACCGCACCAGGTACTCATTTCAGGCTGAGTCGACCGAGGGGAGGCCCAGGACCTGTTCAGATAATCGTCACTGGTGTTGGCCGTGAGCGAGGAATCGAACCCGGGTCGCCAAATTCATAGCGCAGCGTGCTAACCGCTACACCACCGCTCCCCACAACACAAACGAACACACAGACACGGACCGCGCACTCACTCACGCTCACAAACCATCACTCCCACGCTTCCCTGTAGCCGTGCCGTGGTGTTCGTGTACCCCCCGCGCTAATTGCCCCCTCTCTGCGACGACCTCCCGTCACCCGATGTCCCGCCGATTCTCGGGATGAGAAGAGACGGTGACAGGGTACGCGGTAGGAGCCAGTTTCAGCAAAACTTGGGGGGGGGGGAGGGTGGGGGGGTGTGTGACATTTTTGTAACATTTTTATTTATTTTCATTTTTTTTTTACATTTTTTGTCATAATCGGTTTTGACGAAGCCTGCCATCGGCAAACCCCCTCTCCCCAAAGTCGTTGTCTACGTCTTGACTTAAGATGTGGGAGGCGAGGGGGGCAAGGGGGGCGATGGGGGCGAGGGGGGGCTGGAACGAGGGAGGGGAGGGTCTCGGATCACGGTTCTGCACCCAAACTAACAAGCAGAGCATTTCTTTTTTGGTAGAATTCGGTAAGTAAAGACAACGATTTATTTTTCTTCTTCTTGGTTCTTTCGGTAAAGTCACGTAGAAGGGAAGTAATAAAATAATAAAAATAAAACAATAAAATCAAATAGAATAAGTATTATTTGATTTTATTATGTTTTATTTTTATTATCAAATAAAATAAGAATTATTTGATTTTATTATGTTTTATTTTATTATTGTATTATTTCCCTTCTACGTGACTTTACCGAAAGAACCAAGAAGATGAATCCCTGCAGTTACGAAAGCTTTAAATCGAAATTCAACGATTTATTTTTAAGAGCCGCGTTGCACGAGATGAATAACACTGGTCAACAAAAAAAAATCAGCTGTTTTAGACTAATTTCAGGGTGCTGATTCCAAATCTGATCTCAGATTTGCTCTATCACATCTCATTTTTATGCTACCGTCATACCCCATTTAATTGATTTTACCCGAAATTAACTCTGTCACTTATGATTGCAAGTTGTTGCGAGTCAATGACTGCTTTAGTGTTAAAATATGGTGCTGTATTTTTAGGATAGTGTGTTTATAATATCATTTTATGTAGATATCAACATTTATTTAATATTTTTCTTCAGCAGTTTTTATTGAAAATGTAATATTTGATATCTCAAAAACCTGATGTGATAGACAAAAACTGATGCCAGATTTGGAATCAGCACGCCGAAATTACATTAAAACCTGTTGGAATACCTTATGCCAGAAAACGTGTGTTGACCAATGTAAGTGCGCCGTTCCTGGCCCTTCCCCCCTCAACCATTATATATACAGGGTAGTATTTCTTGTGATCTCTCATTTACTTGATACAGCTGTCGTGGCTGTGACGGTTCAACCTGAAGACGGAGGCTTGTGTTGCTTCCGAAACGTCGTGAATTTTTTTATTTTGTTTTATTTTACTTTTATTAATTACTTTTTTTTACCTACGTGACTTTACCGAAAAAACCTAAGAATGTTGACCAGTGTAATAAACCACGTGACGGAGCGGGACCTGTATGGGGCGGTCTCGAGCGCGACCCCTGGTAGAGACCACTTCAGCCAGCAGTGGCACGAGATGGCAATTGCAGGGCTGCACCTGAACATCTGAGCTAGACTCTAGAGCAATTTTTTTTTTGCCAGATGCGACCTGGCTACCAAAAAATGAACCCGTAAAAACAAAGTTTTTCACTATAAATCCTTTATATGCGTGGCGGCTAGAGTCCTCTCGTCCTCTGGCTTGAGATGGCTGCCACCTATGGGTCAGATGAGTGCATTGCACCATTTAGCAATTGGTAATTAAATATCATATTTTTGTCCTAAAAAGTGTAAAATTTTGGAAAAAAATGTTCACGAACATTAATTGTCACGCATAACGAGTCTGTGTGGAAAATCTCAGCTCGATTGGATCACGGGAAGTGGGTTAAAAAACGACCGAAAGATTTGAACGGTCGTAAGCAAGCAAGCAAGCACGCAAGCACGCAAGCAAGAAAGCAAGCGAACTTAATATAAAGGATTTAAAAATGGTAGCTAACAACGAAGAGGCTCATCGTCACGTGGACATGTGTAGCAGTGAAATACGCTGAACGCGTGATGTTGATTGCAAATTCTAGATTTGAAGCTTTCGTGACTGCAAGGATTCATATTCTTAGGCTTTTTCGGTAAAGTCACGTAGGCAAAACATTAAAATTAATAAAAGTAAAATAAAATAAAAATCACGACGTCTCGGAGGCAACACAAGCTTCCGTCTTCAGGTGGAACCGTCACAGCCACGACAGCTGTATCAAGTAAATGAGAGATTACAAGAGCTACCACTCCGTTTATATATAATGGTTGGAGAGGGGGGAAGGGCCAAGTACGGCACACTTTTTATTAATATGGTAAGGTGAGGCTTAAGAGGCTGAGCCTTTGTTATGGAGAGGTACGGTTTGTGACTAAGCCTGGCCTACGTAACAATTAGTGTGAAAAAAGAAACAAACTAATCATGGTTAAACAAGCCTGGCTGTCTATCAGTAATCTGTAATAGTTGTCTGTCAAATAAGATGGTCCAAATAAGTGTAGTTAAATCTTTTTTGCATGGTTAATCACATCTTTCCAATGATTACTCAGTTTGTAACCATCATCACGGTTGAAATTACGTCTGTGTTTGTATATTTAGTCACAAACCGTGCCTCTCCATAACAAAGGCTCATCCTCTTGAGCCTCACCTTACCATATTAATAAAAAGTGTGCCCTACTTGGCCCTTCCCACCTCTCCAACCATTATATATACGGAGTGGTAGCTCTTGTAATCTCTCATTTACTTGATACAGCTTTCGTGGCTGTGACGGTTCCACCTGAAGACGGAAGCTTGTGTTGCCTCCGAAACGTCGTGATTTTTATTCTATTTTACTTTTATTAATTTTAATGTTTTACCTACGTGACTTGATTGCAAATGTGAAGGGAAAAGCAGATGACTCGGAGGAAACATCCAAGCGACCACAGGGAGAGAGAGACGCACACACACACATTACACATATACAGCAGACGCCAGGGTCGGCATCGAACCCACAACCTCATGTATACCAGACGAGGTAGTTAACATCTGCTAGCCACCGTGATGATGATGAGAGAGAGAGACACGGAAACTCCAAATGTACAGCAGCAGGCGTCAGGGTCGGGATCGAACTCACGACCTCCTGTATACTAAGCGAGGTAGTTAACATCTGCTAGCCACCGTGATGATGATGAGAGAGAGAGACACGCAAACTCTAAATGTATAGCAGCAGGCGTCAGGGTCGGGATCGAACCCACGACCTCCTGTACACCAGGCGAGGTAGTTAACATCTCCTAGCCACCGTGATCATGATGAGAGAGGGAGAGAGACACGCAGACTCCAAATATACAGCAGCAGGCGTCAGGGTCGGGATCGAACCCACGACCTCCTGTATACCAGGCGAGGTAGTTAACATCTCCTAGCCACAGTGATGATGATGAGAGAGAGAGAGACACGCAGACTCCAAATATACAGCAACAGGCGTCAGGGTCGGAATCGAACCCACGACCTCCTGTAAACCAGGCGAGGTAGTTAACATCTCCTAGCCACCGTGATGATGATGAGAGAGAGAGAGACGCAAACTCCAAATGTACAGCAGCAGGCGTCAGGGTCGGGATCGAACCCACGACCTCCTGTGTACCAGGCGAGGTAGTTAACATCTCCCAGGCACCGTGGCACGAGATGACAGGGACAGTGCTGCGTCTTTGCCTTCATTTTTGGCTAAATGGATCTCGGGTATCAGATGTTTAATTCATGGCTGAATGAACATCTGCGATACGCGACTTATTGGTGCGTTCATTATCGCGTTTTTAGACGGTGGGAATTTAAAATTAACGTCCACATTTTGTATTTTTTGTATCAAAGCGTGCGTCAAAATGTATTTCATTTTAGTTTTGTACCATCCATCCGAGCCGCAGACGAATGTTTCAAATGTTTGTTTGATCCTTTGAGTGCAAACGTAAAATAATAATAATATATACAGATATAAAAACACACGTAATCCACCCCACCCCCCCCCCCCCCCGAAAAAATATAATTCCAAACATGAAGCCAGCTCACTGTGGTGATTATTTAATATGCGGAAAATATGCAAGGAATATCGCCTTCAAAAGGCAGACACAGCTGGCTTTTTAAGCAGTGGTTAATTGCACAAAAAAAGTGGAGGAATGTTCTTTTTTCAGTATATTTAGTTATTTAATTTCGAACGTGATCTAAAATAAATTATTGAAAGGTATTTTATTTTCTCTCTCGCTCGCTCGCTCGCACTCTCTCTCTCTCTTGTAGCCAGTTTCACGGTGAGTCATAGCCACAAGCATCTCCCTCCCTCCCTCTCTCCGTCTCTCCGTCTATCTCTCTTTGTCTCTTTTTTTTCTTCTACGATCACACGAAACAAGAAGATGCTCGGTGTAGTCGGCACTTTGCTTCGTTCATCATTTCGTTTTTTTTTACAATTCTCTCTATCTCTGTCTCTCTGTGTGTGTGTCTCTCTGTCTCTCTCTGTGTGTCTCTCTCTGTGTCTCTCTCTGTGTCTCTCTCTGTGTCTCTCTCTGTCTCTCTCTGTCTCTCTCTGTGTCTCTCTCTGTGTGTCTCTCTGTCTCTCTCTGTGTCTCTCTCTGTGTCTCTCTCTGTGTCTCTCTCTCTGTGTCTCTCTGTGTGTCTCTCTCTCTGTCTCTCTCTGTGTCTCTCTCTGTGTCTCTCTTTGTGTCTCTCTCTGTGTCTCTCTGTGTCTCTCTCTGTGTCTATCTCTGTGTCTCTCTCTGTCTCTCTCTGTGTCTCTCTCTCTGTCTCTCTCTGTGTCTCTCTCTGTGTCTCTCTCTCTGTGTCTCTCTCTGTGTCTCTCTCTGTGTCTATCTCTCTGTGTCTCTCTCTGTGTCTCTCTCTGTGTCTCTCTCTGTGTCTATCTTTCTCAAGCGCAGGTTGTGTCCATCTCTCCCTGCAACAACCACAAAAACCCTGCTTCCTTTCAATCAATTCATTTGCACAATGAACAAAGCGGAAGACAACTGCGACTACTTCAAATAGTATATATATTTCAAACATCATATACATATTTAAATATCATACTACTATTAAAATAATATATGCCTCGAGTTTCCTGGCTGGCTGTTGGCTGTTGCGGGGCCGTTGCCACCAGAGCTAACTGAGTAGCTGGCTGCACGGGATATTCCGTGTAACCGATGGACATTGAATTGAACTGATACGGCGGAAGAGGAAATTTCGGAAAACATTTAATAATAACAATAATGGATTGCTTACCCACGCGCTCTCATACTCTGATGGTACATTGCTTTTGAGTTGTGCGCCTTTTGGCGTCATCTGGTCCAACACCATGTGAGACTAGGCTCTAAGGAAAGCTGTCTCGGGTGTGGACCAATCAGTTTCAAGGACAGTGCATATATTATCAGAGTTGTGTTTTTGTTTGCGTTTCGACCGCAGGTATTGTGGTCAATGCAAACATGACTCCTTGTCAAAAAAGGTGTCAGTTTTGTTGCCAGATAAAAGGGTTAAAAACCAATTATAATAATGGATTGCTACACTAAAGGGTTGACAGGAATGGATATAGAAGAGTGACCTGGCTCATTCAAAATCGCTCAAAGTTTTCCTTTCTTGCACCAATTAATGTTATTACGTAGCAGTGATATCACTTAAATTCCAGAGTATATATACACACACACGAATTTAACAATACATATTATCTGAGCATATGTAGTGCTGCAGGTAGAGAATGCTTGTCACAAGAGCATCAATATGACAGCTGTCGATAATTATTATTATTAATATTTTTTTACGCCATCAGCCACAAGCGGCCTACTGGGAGTGCACCATTTCAGCACCATCGGTTCAACCACAAGCAACAACTCTCGACCGGTTTCCACATTCAGTCTCTCATCGGCAGCACGATTGTCAAATCCCTCCGGAGTGGTGTTCAATGACGACTACCATGAACGTCCCATGGAACGCTGGCGAGGGAGGGATGCCCCAGTAGATGTCACATTTAGTCGAGGTTTTATTTTTTTCCGGCTCAGCCATCGAACAAAGACGGCGCTTTCAGATGCGTAGTATCTGACTCAGAGACGCTAAGAGTAAGAGGCACTATGTTTACTAACACGGCCTGACAGTAACCACCTATATTATTGGTTCTTTCGGTAAAGTCACGTAGAAGGGAAATAATAAAATAATCAAAATATTAAACAATAAAATTCTCACGACGTTTCGACTGCAACACAAGCAATCATCATCAGGTGTGAAATCCACAGCAAGAAAATTTGAAAAAAATTAACCCGTAAAAACAAAGTTTTTCACTCTAAATCCTTTATATGCGTGGCGGCGAGAGTCCTCTCGTCCTCTGGCTTGAGATGGCTGCCACCTATGGGTCAGATGATTGTCTGCCAGCATTAAGCAATTGGTAATTAAATATTAAAAAAAATAATTTCCCAAAACAATGTAAAATTTTGGAAAAAAAAATTCACGAAAATTAATTGTCACGCACAACGAGTCTGTGTGGAAAATAATCAGCTCGATTGGATCACGGGAAGTGGGTTAAAAAACGACCGAAATATTTGCACGGTCGTAAGCACGCAAGCAAGTGAACTTAATATAAAGGATTTAAAAAGTGGCGGTTTTTTTCTTAACGTCAGCACCACGGACAGCGATTTGGCAGTTGGTCACATGGACGAGTCCATCTTTGTTCGTAACCACCTAGTAACTACGGCTCCCAGTCAGGACGGCGGGTAGACTGCCTGACTGCCGATGCAGAGACGGCGAAGACGAAGACGACGAGAAGAACGGCGAAGACTCCGGCAGCACGACGGTGATCCCACTACAAACGACAGCCCCGAGGTCCCGTCCCGAGGTGCCCCTCTTATACTGTCAGCGTGGCCTGGCTCCGACCCAGGCCACGCCCCCTTCTGGAACCTTCTAGCGGGTTCTATGCCCCTTCAGTGACCCTTCGCCGAGATCCCTCTCCGGTCTATCACGTGGCCTGCTGTCGGTCAGGGCTGCCGTAAGCTGCAGATCCTCTTCGTTTCGTTGGTGTACGGTGCTTTTTCTGGAAGACTCTGCAGTTTTTTAAATCCTTTATATTAAGTTCGCTTGCTTGCTTGCTTGCTTGCGTGCTTGCATGCTTGCTTGCTTACGACCGTGCAAATCTTTCGGTCGTTTTTTAACCCACTTCCCGTGATCCAATCGAGCTGACATTTTGCACACAGACTCGTTGTGCGAGACAATTAATGTTCGTGAAATTTTTTTTCCAAAATTTTACACTGTTTAGGGAAAACAAATTAAATATTTAATACCAATTGCTTAATACTGGCAGACAATCATCTGACCCATAGGTGGCAGCCATCTCAAGCCAGAGGACGAGAGGACTCTACGGGTTATACTTATTTCCTGGATTTTTCTGTTTTGCGCATAGTCACTTTAAGATGTTTTTTCGTTCGTGTTTTTGTTTTGTTGCCGTTGCACCCGATTCAAGAGCCGAATGGCTCGCAGGGCTATGCCAAATGAAACTGAAACTGCCAGCAGCCAGCGCAATGCTGCTACGTGACCGATTCTATGTCACTACAGACGTGCTTCTGCGGCCGTCTGGAACGCTCTTCGTACCGATATTAGTAAGCGACTGGGAGCTGTGCACTTTTAAATCATCATTTAAATTGACAAACTCATTTATTTGGAACTGCTTGCTGTGTTTAGTTTGTTGTCCTCCCCCCCGCACCTCCAATTAGCGCGGTTGGCTACGCACGGTGGGAAATAATTTCAACACACCTACATACACACATCTATATATAGGGAAAGGGGGACATCCGGGCTTCTTTCCAATCTTGCAGAACCCGTGCCAGGTTTCATGCTGCTGTGACGATGTCAAATGATAAAGCAATCTTCACACAATTGCTGTTCTCTCTCGGCAGGTCTCCTGGGAGGTCTACCCTGGTGCTTTACCCATATCCTCACTAGTATTGATCGCTCTTCTCCGCACTTGCTCGATAGATATTGCACATCAGACAGCCACTCACAAGGGGAGGGGCTGGGGCAAAGGTCGCAACCGGGTACCCGATACCCGTACCCTACCCGATACCCTGCTACCCGTACCAGGCCGGGTACGGGTAGGGCTACCCGTTTGCGACCCTGGTGCGGCCGGGTACGGGTAGGCCGTGAGTCACCGGTGAGTCACCGTTTGTCACTCATTTCGGGTAGGGTACGGGTAGTGTACGGGTACCCATACCCGGCCGGGTACGGTTACAGGTACCCGTTTGCGACCCTGGTGCGGCCGGGTATGGGTACGGGTAAGGAATCAAAACCCGTTTGCGACCTCTGGGGTGAGGTTTGTGGGGCGGGGGGAAACTTCCTTCGATATTTGTGGCTCCGCAAACAACTCAGGTGTAGGTGGCACCCGCCCCGAGTGGCTGGCTCACGTAGCCAGCAAGTGCGGAGATGTGAGTTGTGAAATGTCCACTAGCCCTCGTGGTCACAGGGGCCGGGATCGGCCCGCCACGGCAAAACAAAACGAAAAAATAACTTAATTTGGAGCTTTCGTGACTGCAGGAATTACTCTTTGGTTCTTTCGGTAAAGTCACGTATAAAGATAATTTTATTTTTATTTTTTTATTTTATCTTTATACGTGACTTTACCGAAAGAACCAAAGAGCAAAACAAAAAATAACCTCGTGCATTCCACAGAGATCCAGACGGTATCGATCCAGCAGCTCCGGACGGAGGAATGGCAGCCTCTCCTCTCTTTCCCAGCGAGAATCTGGACATTGGAAGTGGCCAGCTGATGTGGCCACCCGTCGCTTCTGAATGATCAATGGGGCAGGTATCGATCTCTGGCTTCTACCACAAGGGGTTTGACCGAAAAATGTCCCCTCAGAATCCCTGGTTACCTGCAAGATTTAATGTTATATTTGTGTAAACAGCCACTCATTGGCCGATGACACCTTCATACGTAGAGGATGGCAGAACGCGGGAAATTGTTGGTAGCGCCGCCTCCTCACCACCACGTGGCTGCTGCTGCCTTCCCGCTCCCCGTTTGTGGTTCCTCTCTCTCTGTGAGTCGTCCCCCCTCTCTCTCTCTCTCTGTGAGTCGTCCTCTCTCTGTCTCTGAGTCGCCCTCTCTCTCTGTGAGTCGTCCTTTCTCCCTCTCTGAGTCGACCTCTCTCTTTCTGGGTCGTCCTCTCTCTCTCTCTGAGTCGTCCTCTCTCTCTGTGAGTCGTCCTCTCTCTCTCTGAGTCGACCTCTGTCTCTCTCTGAGTCGTCCTTTCTCTCTGTGAGTCGTCCTCTCTCTGTCTCTGAGTCGTCCTCTCTCTCTCTCTGAGTCGTCCTCTCTCTGTCCCTGAGTCGTCCTCTCTCTGTGAGTCGTCCTCTCTCTCTACGTGAGTCGCCCTCTCTCTCTGAGTCGTCCTCTCTCTCTGTGAGTCGTCCTCTCTCCCTCTCTGAGTCGACCTCTCTCTCTCTGTGAGTCGTCCTCTCTCTGTCTCTGAGTCGTCCTCTCTCTCTCTGTGAGTTTTCCTCTTTCCCTCTCTGAGTCGACCTCTGTCTCTCTCTGAGTCGTCCTCTCTCTCTGTGAGTCGACCTCTCTCTCTCTGAGTCGTCCTCTCTTTCTCTCTGGGTCGTCCTCTCTCTGTGAGTCGTCCTCTCTCTCTACGTGAGTCGCCCTCTCTCTCTGAATCGTCCTCTCTCTCTGAGTCGTCCTTTCTCTCTACGTGAGTCGTCCTCTCTCTCTCTATGTGAGTCGTCCTCTCTCTGAGTCGTCCTCTCTCTGTGAGTCGTCCTCTCTCTCTGAGTCTTCCTTTCTCTCTGAGTCGTCCTCTCTCTCGCTCCGTGAGTCACCCCCTCTTTCTCGCACTCTTTCTCTCTCTCTACGTACGCGCCTAAATACCCTGCTGACGTTACAAGCCGACATTATTGTTGTTGTTCTTATCACCACCACCACCACCGCCTCCGTGATCATTTGTGTTTTGTTTGGATATTGAATGCTAAAGCTGTGGGGGTGGGCTTGCCAATGCCCATTAGCCACTGTTGCGAATGCACACACACACACACACGCGGCGAGAGGATAATCAGCCGGCTAACGTCAGCCTTACCCGTAATAGCGGCCCTCACGATGCACCCATGGTGCTGCCATCTGGCAACGGGACTCGCACTGCATGGAGGAGGAGGAGGGGGGGGGTGGTTCGTCGTTCTACCACACACACAAAGACAAAGACCTGCCGTGTAGCCTTTAACGGGACTGTTGGGGCAAGTGCTGTTAGCAACGAGGGTCTTTGAAGGGCCGAACGGTACGGGTGGTGGGGGCGGGGGAGCAGCACCACGCTCAAATAACAAAGGCAAAGATCACCCAGAAAGCCTTAACAGACTGTTGGGGAAAGTGCTGTGAGCGAGCACTTATTGAGACCGGCATGTTACTCGAGAGAGTGAGTGGCCAGAACGACTCCTCACCGCCTTTGTCTCCCCGGTGGCGATGTTTGCACACCGCACCAGGTACTCATTTGAGGCTGAGTCGACTTAGGGGAGGCCCAGGACCGGTCCAGGTAATCGTCACTGGTGTTGGCCGAGAGCGGAAATCGACTTTTGGTTGCAGGGAAAGTCGTGCAGAGTGCTACCCACTGCACATACACAAGGCAAAGCCAATGATCCACAGTATAGCCTTAACATACTATTGGGGCAAGTGCTGATAGCGATCACCTATGAATGCCTACGCACACACGCGGGCACTCACCCACAACAACAACAACAACAACCGCCAATATCCACGAAGTGGTGGTGACGTCACCACGACGCTTGTGCCAGGCTATGTGCACGTTGAGGCCACGCGAAGTGTCGAACGCCCGCTGGCAGGAGATCACGTGGCAGACCCAGGTGCCACGGGTCGACTGACTGAGATGATTGAGATGAGTGGCCGATGCACCACCTGTACCCCCTACTGTGCCAACTTGCTCTGTTTTTATCGCCGGGCGCTCCGCTCGTTGTTGTGAGCATCGCTCCTCCGCCCTCCGTTGTTGTTGGAGAGCGACTGCTTCCAACTGTCCAGCAGCGTCCTTCACGAGCCTCTGGTACCAGTCATCGGCAAGTCCACTCAGCTCCACATCCTCCTGTACCACATCATTCTATCTATTCTCTAGCCCGTGCCGCTCCCGTTTTGCCCCCTCTATCTGGCCGAACAAAATCTGTTTTGGCATGCAGTGACTGGGTATGTGGGCTACTTGACCCAGCCAACGCAGCCTTGCCCTCCGGAGGAGCTCACCGATGGGACTTTGTTCAGATCTTTCAAGGATTTATGAGCTCCTCACACAATCCAGCCTGATTAAACCCAGGATGGATCATAGGCAGGCCAGCCTAAATGTTTATAACTGGCGAAGATGTTCCACGTGTCTCAAGCATAGAGAAGGGAGGGGATAACCGTGGCCGAGAAGACCTGAAGCTTCGTGTGTAGCGACAGACTGGGTAGCTTTCACACAGCGTTACGCAGTCGATGAAAATATAATGTCGCTCAACTGATTAGGAGTGAGACCTCTATTATGAACCCGGAGCCGGTCACGAGCTCGCTGACCAGGTATGGGAAACTCTCCACTCTCTCCACACCTGTCCCATCACCGATTGGGAGTTGTGGGAGTGGAGTCTCCGATGGTACAAAATACCCAGGCAGGTGCTTAGTTTTGGTGGGGCTGATGGTAAGTCCCCACCTCTTAGTGGCACGCTCCAGTCTCAGCAGCAGCGTCTCCAACTCCTCTGAGTAAGCAGCAATTACCAGATCATCGGCATACATAACATGGTTGAGCAATAGGGAGCCATTCCTTGACAGCACCCGGGCATCAATCAGCCTTCCATTGTATCTGTACCAGATGGAAATTCCTCCGGAACAGCTATTGAAGGCTTCACGAATTACGTATTCGAAATAGATGTTAAATGATATGGGAGCCAGAGGACATCCCTGTCGCACTCCAAACTGAACATGGAATGGTTCCGACTCCTGGCCACGTAGTTTCACCCGGGCCCGCTCACCATCATGAAGGTCCTTAATGATCGTGAGCAGCGTGTCAGGGACTCTGAAAGAACGAAGAACAAACCAGAGCCCAGGCCTACTGATGGTATCATAGGCCTTGACGAGGTCAATAAAGCGGAGATGTAGGTCTTGTTGGAATTCCCTACACTTCTGTTGTAGCAGACGGATAGAAATTTGGCATCCGTGCAGCACCACCCTTTCCTGAAACCACATTGGGGCTCCGCAAGCCTCTCCTCAATGTGCCTAGCAAGGCGATGTTGAATAATCCTTGCCAGGACCTTTCCTGGCACACTGAAGAGTGAGATGCCCCTGTAGCTGTTAACGTCTGTGCGGTCCCCGTTCTTAAAGAGGGGGACCACCAGGGCATCCTTCCAATCCTGCCGAACCCATCCAGTGGTCCAGACTGTTGCTATGATGTCCTGTAGGGCAATCTGTACAAAACCGCCACCCTCCCTCAGCATTTCGCTTCGGAGATCATCTCTGCTCGGTGACTTTCTTGGATCGCCTTTAGTACTTCCCATAGATGGCACCTCAGCCAGCCACTCACAGTGGGTGACTTATCCTTCCAAACTCACGCACGCGCGCACACACAAACACGCACACACTCACACACTCACACACATGCCCACACATGCACACACATGCACACACATGCACACACATAGACGTACAGACTCACACACATGGGCACACACCCACAGACGTGCACTCACACACAAAGATCCCACTTCATAAGTGCTGTTAGCGAGCACCTATGAAGGCCGGAACGGTACACGAGTGGGTGGGTGGCCAGCACCACGCCCGACCGCCTTTGTCTCCCTAGTGGCGATGTTTCCACACCGAACCAAGTACTCATTTGAGGCTGAGTCGACCTAGGGGAGGCCCAGGACAGGTTTAGATAATCGTCACTGATGTTGGCCGTGAGCGGGAATCGAACCCGGGTCGCCAGGTTCATAGCGCAGCGCGCTAAGCCCTACTCTCTCGCACACAATCACACACACGCGCACACACACACACACAGACGTGCACTCACACACAAAGACGCAAATACAAATATCCTCCGTATAGCCTCACAGACTGTTAGGGCAAGTGCTGTTAGCGAGCACCCATGA
The DNA here is from genome assembly GCF_015708825.2 of Lethenteron reissneri. Classification (NCBI taxonomy): domain Eukaryota; kingdom Metazoa; phylum Chordata; class Hyperoartia; order Petromyzontiformes; family Petromyzontidae; genus Lethenteron; species Lethenteron reissneri. The sequence goes on from NC_083834.1 coordinate 5,066,162, forward strand.
AGGCCCCCGCATGGCACAAGAGGGGGTGAGTACACGCGCGCACACACACACACACCAATGCCAACACACACGCACACAAACTCACGCACGCGCACTCACGCACATACACACACCAATGCCAACACACACACACTAACTCACGCACGCGCACTCATGCACACACACACACACACCCCCAACACACAAACACAAACTCATGCACGCGCACTCATGCACACACACACACACCCAAATGCCAACACACACGCACACTAACTCACACACGCACACTCACGCACACACACACACACCAATGCCAACACACACGCAAACTAACTCACGCACGCGCACTCACGCACACACACACACACCCAAATGCCAACACACACGCACACTAACTCACACACGCACACTCACGCACACACACACACGCCAATGCCAACACACACGCAAACTAACTCACGCACGCGCACTCACGCACACACACACACACCCAAATGCCAACACACACGCACACTAACTCACACACGCACACTCACGCACACACACACACCAATGCCAACACACACGCAAACTAACTCACGCACGCGCACTCACGCACACACACACACACCCAAATGCCAACACACACGCACACTAACTCACACACGCACACTCACGCACACACACACACCAATGCCAACACACACGCAAACTAACTCACGCACGCGCACTCACGCACACACACACACACCCAAATGCCAACACACACGCACACAAATTCACGCACGCGCACTCACGCACACACACACCAATGCCAACACACACGCACACAAACTCACGCACGCGCACTCACGCACACACACACCCCTAAATGCCAACACACACACACACAAACTCACGCACGCGCACTCATGCACACACACCCCCAAATGCCAACACACATGCCACGCTCACACCGGAAACACACACACGCGCGCGCGCGCGCGCGCGTTCACGCGCCGAGCGCATTGCTCAGAGTAATTCGACCACCTCGCAATGTCTCATTAAAGTGGGTCCATCATTTCGTGGCGGCCACGAGCCTAAAGCATTTCCAACTCTGGCTGTCAGATTTTTTAATGAGCCCCCTTCACGCACACAGGGCCCGCCCGTAGGCCTCCAACAGAGTGACGCTTCGCCAATGAACAGAACAAGAAACTCGTGCAGTAATAAAAAAATAAATAGAACGCAAAGACAAAGATCCCCCGTATAGCCTTAACAGACTGTTGAGGCAAGTGCTGTTAGCGAAGGCCGACACTGCACACGAGCTGGGTGGGTGGCCAGCACCACGCCCGGCCGCCTTTGTCTCCCTAGTGGCGATGTTTACACACCGCACTGGGTACTCACTTGAGGCTGAGTCGACCTAGGGGAGGCCCAGGACCGGTTCAGATAACCGTCACTAATTGTGGCCGTGAGCGGGAATCGATCTCGGGTCGCCGGGTTCGTAGCGCAGCGTAGCGCTAACTGCTACACCACCGCTCCCCACACACAAAGACACACACACAGACACACACACAGACACACACACAGAGACACACACACAGAGACACACACACACGCGTGCACGCACGCACGCGCATACACCCACGTGGATGTCGCGACGAACCATTAAGCTGCCCTGTCATGTATTACTTTCATTAAGATGCACAGTCTCGGCTTCTCAGATGAAGGGCAAAAAAAAAATATAATAACTTTCACCGCTTCAAGCAAAGGGGCTGTTCTAGTTGCCTTTTTTTTTTTGGGGGGGGGGGCATCCATTGAGTCCGTTCGCATGGAGGGAGGAGGGGGGGTCTACTGAAAATGTTCGTACGCATAGAAAACGGGGGGGGGGGGGGGGTGGTGTGTGAAGCCTCGATAGTAATTTGTCTACATTGGCCTTCATGTGAGTTAGATAGTCCGACGGTGAACGAGCCGTTTGCTTAGACACGCTAATATGATTAATCCTTGATCGTTTCTGCCGTTCTATAGGATTCGGGGGGGGGGGGGGTGCGTCAGGCGTACGTACGCAGATGGGGGGGGGTGTAAAAAGTTATCGTGTTTAAAGGGAGCGGGGAAAGCGGTCAAGTTCTGACAGATTTTTGCGTTACCTACTGCACGGATGGCCCCTTCTCCCTGTTGCAACATTGCACGTGTTGTGCGGGGAGCGGTGGTGCAGTGGTTAGCGCGCTGCGCCACGAAATCGTCATAGACCCAACGAGTTCGATTCCCGTTCACGGCCAACACCAAACGATCATCTCAACCGGTCCTGGGACTCCTCCTCTAGGTCGACTCAGCCTCGAACGAGTACAGTATCTGATTGCGATGTGTGCACATCCCCAATAGCGAGACAAATACGTGGCGTGTGGTTACTCCGTTTGCTGGATGAAGACCTCCTCAAGCCACTGCCACTACGTCTGAGAAGAAATCCGAAAAGCTAAGAAGCTTTTTAACACAGCTGTCCAGTAGAGGGCACGAGGGTGAGTGAGTTACACCAACAATAGTACAGAAGACGTGATTGCAATGTTCGAGGCAAGGTAATTAAGTCGCTAAAAAAATATCTCTCCGTAACAGAGGTGTTTTTCGATTAGATCGTGTAAATATATGAATGTGTCGTTAAACCCGGCACCACCCGACACAACCAAATGCCAAGGGTAGTCACGTTGGAGAGTGACTTTGTCAATGTGGCGGGTTTCAACGTTTACAAAGGTGGGTTTTACTCTCCAATGCAACGGTGGTGATGCACGAGTAACGAATCGGCACGTTTCGTTCACGTGGCAATCACGAACTAATTGGTTGTGTCGGGTGGTGGAGGGTTTAACGACACATTTATATATTTACGCCATCGAACCCCCCCCCCAAAAAAAAACCTCTACTATGGGTGATATTGCTCGCGAAAGCCTCCTGCGTTTTAAACATACAATTTATAATTAGAATTATAAAGGGGCCGTCCATAAATGACGTCACGCACCTAGGGGGGTGGAGGGTGTGGTCAGACATTTGTGACGATGTGTGACGAGGGGGGGGGGGGGGTTTGAGAAATGTGACGTCACATCAAAATGCGCAACTTTAAATAAATATAGACAATACGTTCTACTTAATTAAATAGACGTTTTAATAAATGTTTCTTCCTACAACATCAGAGTGCAGCGCCACATTAAATACGCACTACAATGACAATAGTTTAAAGCGATTTGAAGCATATTTAATATTTTTTTTTTGGGGGGGGGGGCAGAGCTTTGTGACGTCATATTTGAGGGGGGGGGGGTCTGACTTTTTGTGACGTCGTGTGACCATGAAAAATCGTCCAAAATCGCGTGACGTCATTTATGGACGGCCCCAAATGGCCCTTGTCCCGAGTTACGTGCCGATGTTTCCGCGATCCTGCCACGCAACAATACAATCCAGACACCTGCAGATTTAATAATCGCTCCATCTCCATCGATGGACGTCTTCCTCTGGACCTGTCCTGCCCGGACATCTGTGAACAAAGAGCATCATGGCTCACCGGATCTCCCCCCCCCCCTGAACATTCCGACACAGTAAAATAATAAAAATAAAACATAATAAAATTATTCTCACGACGTTTCGGCCACAACGCAAGCAGCCGTCCTCAGGTGAAGAACAGGTCTTTCCGACATGTTTCATTTTTATTATTTTATTATTCCCCTTCTACGTGACTTTACCGAAAGAACCAAGAAGATGAATCCCTGCAGTCACGAAAGCTTTAAATCGAAATTCCAGATTCAGATTCGCGCGCTCCGCTCTCTCTGTCTCTTCAAATCCCGCGCGTACGTCTCTCCGTACAAGTGAAGCGAGAGAGGGAGCAAAACTTTTGACTTTTTTAAACCAATTCTATTGCTGCCAGCAGCAACAGTTCTGGAGCCACAAATGATACGGGGGGTCACCACAGAGGTCGTTACTGGGTACCCGATACCCGTACCCTACCCGATACCCGGCTACCCGTGCCCGACCGGGTACGGGTAGCCGTTTGCGACCCTGGTGCGGCCGGGTACGGGTACGGGTAGGCCGTGAGTCACTGGTGAGTAACCGTTTGTCACTCATTTCAGGTAGGGTACGGGTACGGGTACCCATTTGCGACCCTGGTGCGGCCGGGTACGGGTACGGGTAAGGAATCAAAACCCGTTTGCGACCTCTGGGTCACCAACATCGAGTTACACATACGTCGCCATTGCAAAACCGCGGCACGTGCGCCACACCGCCCCACGTGCCACGCGTCACCACGTCACGTGCAACGCGTCACCGCCCACGTCCCATGCGTCACCGCCCCACGTGCCACGCTTCAAGTCGAGCGGTCAAAACGTGAAAGTCGTCGGTGCAACGTTTGTGTTGGTGCAGAGTTGCCTGACCGGCCGGTCCCGCCCCCCCAACGTTCAAGGCATAGGAGCTCCAGCCGGAGCCGCGCCTTGAGCAGACCCCTCAACATCGCCACCAATGAGCAGCAGCCATCGTCCGTGTCGCCTTGCAGCTTCTTTTTAAATCCTTTATATTAAGTTCACTTGCTTGCGTGCTTGCGTGCTTGCTTGCTTGCTTAAGACCATGCAAATCTTTCGGTCGTTTTTTAACCCACTTCCCGTGATCGAATCGAGCTGACATTTTGCACACAGACTCGTTGTGCGAGACAATTGATGTTCGTGAAAAATTTTTTCCAAAATTTTACACTGTTTAGGGAAAACAAATTAAATATTTCATTACCAATTGCTTAATGCTGGCAGACAATCATCTGACCCATAGGTGGCAGCCATCTCAAGCCAGAGGACGAGAGGACTCTAGCCGCCACGCATATAAAGGATTTAGAGTGAAAAACTTTGTTTTTACGGGTTATACTTGGTCCGAGTGTTTTGTAAACCGCCATCTTTGCTTGGGCGCAGGCGAAGTTGACAAGATCGTGACGCTTATTTGCCGGGTAAGTCACTCCGCATATGAAGCAGCTCTTGTAAAAGGGCACCCCCCCCCCCCCCCCCCCAGTTTATTGGAGATGGATCCCAAGAGCAGGAACATTGGGTTCAGCCGTGAGGGAGCGAGAGAGCGAGAGAGAGAGCTAAAGAGAGAGCTAAATAGAGAGACAAATGAAGCAAATGTTGAAAGCTGTCCGACCTTTGTGAACTTATCGATTTGACCAGACGCTTAATCACATGCTCGTCGATGCCGAGATCATTTTTTCTGGACCACACTCTCTCCGTTATTGTCTCTCTCCTTGTGGCTACCCCACCCACCACCACCACCACCCACCCACTCCCTCACTGCTCCTAGGTCGACTCAGCCTTAAATGAGCACCTAGTGCGTTGTGTAATTTCAACGACGGCGCTGGGAAGACTAAGACGGCCCGTGGCTTGATCCTGAACGCACGGGGCCCTATCCCCTTCGCTGGACGCGCCAGCCTTAATCGGTGATGGCAGTCTAGATTTCAAGTTTTCGTGACTGCAGGGATCCATACTTCTTCTTGGTTCTTTCGGTAAAGTCACGTAGAAGGGAAGTAATAAAATAATAAAAATAAAACATAATAAAATAATTCTCACGACGTTTCGGCCACAACGCAAGCAGCCGTCTTCACGTGAGAATTATTTTATTATGTTTTATTTTTATTATTTTATTACTTCCCTTCTACGTGACTTTACCGAAAGAACCAAGAAGATGAATCCCTGCAGTCACGAAAGCTTTACATCGAAATTTGGACCCATACTTCTTTGGTTCTTTCGGTAAAGTCACGTGGGTAGAAAATAAAATAAATCAAATCACGACGTTTCGGGCGCAACGCAAGCGTCCGTCATCAGGGTGGGACAACCGCAGTGCAATAAACAATTGCTCAAGTGGCCCAGGTGTTGGCAGACAGCGCGACACCCGGTCGGCATTTCGCATTTGGCGACATTGGAGCAGCTGAAACGCCGGTCGACGCAGGGGGAGAGAGGAGAGGGTGAATTGGGAGTGCCACGTAACTCATCTCTTCTTGGTTCTTTCGGTAAAGTCACGTAGAATGGAAATAATAAAAATAATAAAAATAAAACATAATAAAATAATTCTCACGACGTTTCGGCCACAACGCAAGCAGCCGTCCTCAGGTGGAGAGCAGGTAGACTCTGTCAACTCGACAGACCTGTTCTCCACCTGAGGACGGCTTTAAATCGAAATGTAACTCATCTCGTTTCGTGTTATTGCACTACGTAAAACACGATTGTTGTTTCCTGGGTGGAAAGTGTTGTTTTCTAATTGTCTGTGCCTCAAACGAATATAAAATGGCTATTATTCAGACGAAAACATTGCTTTTGTGACTTTACGTGAAGGAATGATAAAAATGCACACCGCGTTTTCTCATTGACAATATGTACATTTCAAAATATCAATGTCCTGGTCAAAAAAGGAAAGTTTGTGGGGTATAATAGCCATTTTCTGTACTTTTGAGGCATAAGCAAATTAGGAAAAAAAACACTTCCTACTCAGAAACAAAAACAATGGATACACTGTGTTCTCAATCACCCCGTTAATTCTCGCCACTTGGCCTCTCCAACTCAACTGGCTTCCCCGTTCACCACGCCACTCGATTTGCAACAAAATCTAACGGCAGTTTTTGAAACCTCTTCACGGCATTGTTGACCTCACCTCATCACCTCGCTTCTCTAATCGCCTCCCATGTCCCCTCCTCACGTGCTCTGCGTTTATGATATTCTCCCTCCTTGCACCCCTCCACTTGCATCAACTTCCCTTGTGCATTGAGCAACACTGCCCATAGACTCAACACTGCCCATAGACTCAACACTGCCCATAGACTCAACACTGCCCACATACTCAGCACTGCCCATAGACTCAACACTGCCCATAGACTCAACACTGCCCATAGACTCAACACTGCCCATAGACTCAACATTGCCCACATACTCAGCACTGCCCATAGACTCAACACTGCCCATAATAGACTCAACACTGCCCATAGACTCAACATTGCCGATAGACTCAGCACTGCCCATAGACTCAGCACTGCCCATAGACTCAGCACTGCCCATAGACTCAACACTGCCCATAGACTCAACACTGCCCATAGACTCAGCACTGCCCATAGACTCAACACTGCCCATAGACTCAACACTGCCCATAGACTCAACACTGCCCATAGACTCAACACTGCCCACAGACTCAACACTGCCCATAGACTCAACACTGCCCATAGACTCAACACTGCCCATAGACTCAACACTGCCCATAGACTCAGCACCGCACATAGACTCAACACTGCTCATAGACTCAACACTGCCCATAGACTCAGCACCGCACATAGACTCAGCACTGCTCATAGACTCAACACTGCCCATAGACTCAACACTGCCCATAGACTCAACACTGCTCATAGACTCAACACTGCCCATAGACTCAGCACCGCACATAGACTCAGCACTGCTCATAGACTCAACACTGCCCATAGACTCAACACTGCTCATAGACTCAACACTGCCCATAGACTCAGCACCGCACATAGACTCAACACTGCTCATAGACTCAACACTGCCCATAGACTCAACACTGCTCATAGACTCAGCACCGCACATAGACTCAACACTACCCATAGACTCAGCACTGCCCATAGACTCAACACTGCCCATAGACTCAGCACAGCACATAGACTCAACACTGCCCATAGACTAAGCACCACACATAGACTTAACACTGTCCATCGACTCAGCACCGCACATAGACTCAACACTGCTCATAGACTCAGCACTGCCCGTAAACTCAACTCTGCCCAGAGACTCAGCACTACCCACAGACTCAACACTCTCCATAGACTCAAAACTTTCCATAGACTCAACACTGCCCATAGACTCAGCACTGCCTATAGACTCAACACTGCCCATAGACTAAGCACCGCACATAGACTCAGCACTGCCCATAGACTCAACACTGCCCATAGACTCAACACTGCCCACATACTCAGCACTGCCCATAGACTCAGCACTGCCCATAGACTCAGCACTGCCCATAGACTCAACACTGCCCATAGACTCAACACTGCCCACAGACTCAGCACTGCCCACAGACTCAACACTGCCCATAGACTCAACACTTCCCATAGACTCAACACTGCCCATAGACTCAACACTGCCCATAGACTCAACACTGCCCATAGACTCAACACTGCCCATAGACTCAACACTGCCCACAGACTCAGCACTGCCCATAGACTCAACACTGCCCATAGACTCAGCACTGCCCACAGACTCAGCACTGCCCACAGAATCAACACTCCCCATTGACTCAAAACTTCCCATAGACTCAACACTGCCCATAGACTCAACACTGCCCATAGACTCAACACTGCCCATAGACTCAACATTGCCCATAGACTCAGCACTGCCCATAGACTCAGCACTACCCACAAACTCAACACTCCCCATAGACTCAACACTTCCCATAGACTTAACACTGCCCATAGACTCAACACTGCCCATAGACTCAACACTGCCCATAGACTCAACATTGCCCATAGACTCAGCACTGCCCATAGACTCAACACTGCCCATAGACTCAACACTACCCATAGACTCAACACTGCCCATAGACTCAGCACTGCCCACAGACTCAACATTCCCCATAGACTCAACACTGCCCATAGACTCAACACTGCCCATAGACTCAGCACCGCACATAGACTCAACACTGCCCATAGACTCAGCACCGCACGTAGACTCAACACTACCTATGGAATCGACACTCTATCAACGACTCAACATTGCACCGTAGACTCAACACTGCACATAAACTCAACACTGCCGGTCGACTCAACTCAATCACCCACTCACCCACTCACCACCCACTCACCACCCACTCAGAACCAAGGTAGATGGGCAAAACTAGACGATTGAAAATGTCATTGCCCGCTTACCCAGACGACAGCAGATGGCGATGAAGAAGGACCGTCGACCGAAAGGTCGTCTGTTCTCTATACAGTTTTAATTTTCGTTTAAAAATTACTTGGAAGACATTGCGTCTGTGGATCTGAACAGTGCCGGGCTGGGCTGTCTGTGTCTGTCGGCCTGCCACGGGAAAGTTGCCGAGTTTTGAGCTTTAATTAACATTATACACTCAGCGTTCACTGTCCCCCAGAGGGAGACCTTTCAATGATTTGAGAGCGAGAGAGCGAGAGAGCGAGAGAGTTAAAGAGAGAGTTCAAGAGAGCTGAGTGAGACTTTATAAATATATTTAATTAATATATATATAGCGTACATTCTCACCACCACCATCCCCACCCACCCACCATACAATGATGAAGATGATGATCATGGAAAAAAAAAAACTGCCCACACACCCAAAGCAAAGACAAAGATCCCCCGTGTAGCCTCTGAGAGAGCGAGTGGAGGGAGAGAGAGAAGAGAAGAGAGAGAGAGAGGAGACAGAGGGGAGAGATAGGGAGAGGGGGGGAAGATAGAGAGACGTCAAGAGAGACTTTTTGACTTTTAAACAACGTAAAGAAAAAAAACGAGAGAGCGAGAGAGAGGAGGGAGAGAGAGTTAAAGAGAGATGAGTGAGAGAGCGAGAGAGCGAGAGAGAGGGGAGAGATAGGGAGAGGGGCGGGGAGATAAAGAGACGTCAAGAGAGACTTTTTTGACTTTTAAACAACGTAAAGAGAGAGGAGAGAGAGGAGAGGAGGGGAGAGAGAGATAACGAGAGAGTTAAGGAGAGAGTTCAAGAGAGATGAGTGAGAGAGCGAGAGAGCGAGAGAGAGGGGAGAGATAGGGAGAGGGGCGGGGAGATAGAGAGACGTCAAGAGAGACTTTTTTGACTTTTAAACAACGTAAAGAGAGAGAGGAGAGAGAGGAGAGGAGGGGAGAGAGAGATAACGAGAGAGTTAAGGAGAGAGTTCAAGAGAGATGAGTGAGAGAGCGAGAGAGCGAGAGAGAGGGGAGAGATAGGGAGAGGGGCGGGGAGATAAAGAGACGTCAAGAGAGACTTTTTTGACTTTTAAACAACGTAAAGAGAGAGGAGAGAGAGGAGAGGAGGGGAGAGAGAGATAACGAGAGAGTTAAGGAGAGAGTTCAAGAGAGATGAGTGAGAGAGCGAGAGAGCGAGAGAGAGGGGAGAGATAGGGAGAGGGGCGGGGAGATAGAGAGACGTCAAGAGAGACTTTTTTGACTTTTAAACAACGTAAAGAGAGAGGAGAGAGAGGAGAGGAGGGGAGAGAGAGATAACGAGAGAGTTAAGGAGAGAGTTCAAGAGAGATGAGTGAGAGAGCGAGAGAGCGAGAGAGAGGGGAGAGATAGGGAGAGGGGCGGGGAGATAGAGAGACGTCAAGAGAGACTTTTTTGACTTTTAAACAACGTAAATAAAAAAAGAGAGAGCGAGAGAGAGGAGAGGAGGGAGAGAGAGAGAGAGACGAGCGAGAGAGGGACAGAGATAGCGAGACAGCGAGGCGGTGTGTGGGGAGAGGTGAAAAAATTGAGCAATCATAAGGACCCGAGCGAGATTTGGATGAGATCTTCGTACAAAAGCCAAAGACGACCCGTGAAGCCTCCGCAGACTTTTGGAGCAAGTGCTGCGATGTTTGAATACCGCACCAGGTACTCATTTGAGGCTGAGTCGACCTAGGGGAGGCCCAGGAGCGGGTCAGATAATCGTCACTGGGTGTTGGTGGCCGTGAAGAGGAATGGAACTCGGGCGGCCGGGTTCTGAGCGCAGCGTAGCGCTAACCATGACACCACCGCTCCCCCACACACAGACACAAAGACAAAGATCCCCCGTATAGCCTTAACAGACTGTAGGGGCAAGTGCTGTTAGCGAGCACCTATGAAGGCCGGAACGGTATACGAGGGGGTGGGTGGCCAGCACCACGCCCGACCGCCTTTGTCTCCCCAGTGGCGATGTTCACACACCGCACCAGGTACTCATTTGAGGCTTAGTCGACCTAGGAGAGGCCTGGGACCGGTTCAGATAATCGTCACTGGGTGTTGGCCGTGAGCGGGAATCGAACCCGGGTGGCCGGGTTCATAGCGCAGCGCGCTAACCGCTACACCACACACAGACACAAAGACAAAGATCCCTCGTATAGCCTTAACAGACTGTAGGGGAAAGTGCTGTTAGCGAGCACCTATGAAGGCCAGCACGGCACACGAGGGGGTGGGTGGCCAGCACCACGCCCGACCGCCTTTGTCTCCCCAGTGGCGATGTTTACACACCGCACCAGGTACTAATTTTAGGCTGAATCGACCTACGGGAGGCCCAGGACCGGTTCAGATAATCGTCACTGGGTGTTGGTCATGAGTGGGAATCGAACCCGTTCATAGCGCAGCGCGCTAACCGCTACACCACCGCTCCCCACGCACAGACACACGCACACACACAGTCACACACGTACACACACACACACGTGCATTTGCGACGCACGCGCGCGCGCTCACGCACACATCAGCTGTCTGTCTGCACGATGGCTCATTAAAAATAGCATTTGATGAGAAGGCTCGAGCAAGATCGCCCATTAAAAAACGAGAAGGGAAGAAACAGAGCGCTACGCCATTCACTGCGCGCACGCCTTCGGGACAAAGACAAAGGTCCCCCGTGTAGCCCTTAACAGACTGTCGGGGGGGCAAGTGCCGTTGGCAAGTCGTAACCTACGAAGGCCGGCACGGCACACGAGGGGTGGCCAGCACCACGCCCGGTCGCGGCCTTTGTCTCCCCAATGATGTGCATTAAGTGCGCGCCCCAGCAGGTACTCATTTGAGGCTGAGTCGACCTAGAGGAGGTCCAGATCCGGTTCGGATAATCGTCACTGGGGTGTTGGTGGCCGTGAGCGGGAATCGAACTCGCGTCGGCGGGTTCGTAGCGCAGCGCGTTAACCGGTGCGCCACCGCTCACCCTGGCGCACAAAGACGAAGATGCCCCTGGTAGCCTTCGTGTACGGTTTGGGGCAAGTGCTTTTAACGAGAACCAGCACAGCACATACACACGCACACATTTACACACGTTTAAATATATATATACACACACATACATAAATATGCATACCGCATGTCAGCACAATGCACAAGCTAACCGCTAGGCCAACTACGAACACACAAAAACAACCGCCATTCGCCACTAAGTGGCGGTGACGTCACCACGACGCTTGTGCCAGGCCATGTGCACCTTGAGGCCACGTGAAGTGTCGAACGCCCGCTGGCAGGAGGTCACGGGGCAGACCCAGGTGCCACGGGTCGACTGACTGAGATGACCGAGATGACTGGCTGATGCACCACCTGTGCCCCCTACTGTGCCAAATTGCTGTGCTTTAGCCACCCGGCGCTCCGCTCGTTGTTATGAGCGTCTCTCCTCCGCCCTCCGTTGTCGTTGGAGGGCGACTGCCTCCAACTGCCCAGTAGCAGCGTCCTTCACGAGTCTCTTCCACAGAGGCCACACACGCACACACACACGCTTCAGATGTCAAACTGTGTGTGTGGCCGTGTGAAAGACGAGAATTCGTGATTAACGAGAAGGTTCAAACAGTTCGCGCGCTGCGTGAGATGTGACGGCTGGTGCCGTGGAGCGATCAGCGAGCGACTCCTCCGACAAGTTTGTCGAGATTTAGAAGGCCAACTTTAGCAGTTTTTGTTCTTGCTGTGTTGTCCCACCTGATGACGGTTGCTTGTGTTGCGATCGAAACGTCGTGATCGATTATTTTTCTACCGACGTGACTTTACCGAAAGAGCCATCTGACCAACTGCCGAATCCGCTGTCCGTGGTGCTGACGTTAAGAAAAAAACTACACTTTTTTCAAATTTAATTGCTGTGGATTTGATAATGTAGTCACTACGCCACTGATAATGTAGTCACTACGCCAATGACAATGTGTTTACTACACCACTGATAACGTAGTTACTACACCACTGATAATGTAGTCACTACACAACTGATAATGTAGTTACTACGCCACTGATAATGTAACTACTACACAACTGAGAATGTAGTCACTACGCCATTGACAATGTAGTTACTATGCCACTGATAATGTAGTCACTACACAACTGATAATGTAGTCACTACACCACTGATAATGTAGTTACTATGCCACTGATAATGTAGTCACTACACCACTGATAATGTAGTCACTACACAACTGTGTATGTGTGGCAGTGCGCTACGATCCGGGCGACCACAGCTATTCGGATTAGTAGGTTGCTGATGGTGGAATAAAATTTTAGGACACAAGACTAATTTTCAATTAAACTTACAACCCATGTTTTTAATGTACGAGCCAACGTCCACTCAGGTATACAGCTCTTTTCAGAAGCGACCAGGTCACAAATGATAGCTCAACGGAGTGGCTTATCGCCTGGGAATCATCGCAGCCAAATACTCTGAACGCTTGGCGATGTTGAAATCCACGCGACCATGGGGAGAGAGAGAGAGACACGCAAACTCCAAATATGCAGCAGCAGGCGTAGTCAGGGTCGAACCCACGTGCTCCTGCATACCAGGCGAGGTAGTTAACATTTCGCCACCGTGACACACATTGTCGTACAACACGTCAGAGCAGCTTGGAAGAGTAGACCAAACATCCTCTCGAGTAGGCCCTGTCTCAGGTGCAGCCCTGAGTGGAGATCCTTCTGCTAGCAGATGGCAGGAGCAATATACTTGCAGGGGCTGCCCCTGCACCTATTTATCAAGACTCAACCATAGACCCGGGTGAACCCGGTTCGATATAAGGTGAAGGTGCGCTTGGCTTGCAGTTGATTAATAGCCGTAACCTCTCCTTGGTCCCCTCAGACGAATATTGCTGATGCCCATGCCGCTGTCAGGAGCAATCAGCGTTGGGGAGAGACCAAGGCGGATGGACGTTCTTTAGGGTGCTGGCCGCATCAACCTGCTTACGTCGTTATGTTTGCAAATAAAGGCGGAACTTAATGCGGAGAGGGAAATGAAGTGCAATTGAATTCGCGAGATATATGCATGGATATCAGAGCCATTAAATACCTGCCATTCACTTATTCCCAAGATTCATTGCGCCAATGCATTCAGTCTGCATGAGTAAGTGCCTACCCGTGTGTGTGGGTGGGTAGCTAGGCGAGTGAGTGAGTGTAACTAGGTGTGTGTGTAACTAGGTGTGTGTGTAACTAGGTAAGTGTGTAACTAGATAAGTGTGTAACTAGGTAATTGTGTAACTAGGTAAGTGTGTAACTAGGTAAGTTTGTAACTAGGTAAGTGTGTAACTAGGTGTGTGTGTAACTAGGTAAGTGTGTAACTAGGTAAGTGTGTAACTAGGTGAGTGTGTAATTAGGTAAGTGTGTAACTAGGTGTGTGTGTAACTAGGTAAGTGTGTAACTGGGTAAGTGTGTAACTAGGTAAGTGTGTAACTAGGTGCGTGTGTAACTAGGTAAGTGTGTAACTAGGTGTGTGTGTAACTAGGTAAGTGTGTAACTAGGTGAGTGTGTAACTAGGTAAGTGTGTAACTAGGTAAGTGTGTGACTAGGTAAGTGTGTAACTAGGTGAGTGTGTAACTGGGTAAGTGTGTAATTAGGTAAGTGTGTAACTAGGTGTGTGTGTAACTAGGTAAGTGTGTAACTAGGTGAGTGTGTAACTAGGTAAGTGTGTAACTAGGTGTGTGTGTAACTAGGTAAGTGTGTAACTAGGTAAGTGTGTAACTAGGTGAGTGTGTAACTAGGTAAGTGTGTAACTAGGTAAGTGTGTAACTATGTGTGTGTGTAACTAGGTGAGTGTGTAACTAGGTAAATGTGTAACTAGGTAAGTGTATAACTAGGTGTGTGTGTAACTAGGTAAGTGTGTAACTAGGTAAGTGTGTAACTAGGTAAGTGTGTGTAATGGTTCGCGGGCTGTGTTTCAATACCGAAGATCCGATTTCAATTCCCCCTCACAGTCACCAACACCTGTGACGAATATCGAACCAGTCCTTGGGCCTCCTCTAGGTCGACTCAGCCTCAAAATAACATGTCATGGCCACTCGGGAGACAAATGCGACCGGGCGTGTTTTTGGGCCCCCCACTCGCTCGTGTGTCGTTCCGGCCTTCATAGGTGCTACTCGCTAACAGCACTTTCCCCAACATTCTGTTGAGGCTATCCGGTGCATCTTTGTCTGCCTTATTATTACTTTTTCCCTCCGTCTGTGCGTTTGTCGGCGTGTCTGTGTGCGGAACACCTTGTCTGATCGTCTCATTCTCCAAATCCCTCATCTCTCTTCCTCTCTATCTCTCTCCTTATTAATAATAATCTCCGCAGGCCACTCTGCCGAACACGGTCCCGAAATGAAATGTTTAAGAAGAAAGGCAAGAAGCAGATCCGGCTGATGTTTGTATTTTTATATTAATGCCGCGTTTCCATAAAACCTCTTGTCCATTGCGGCACACATTCAACTTTTATACACCCTCCCCCCCCACACACACACGCGAGTAATATGTCATATTTATTAAAATAAAAAAACGCTGTGTGTGCTTTGTACTGACTCGCGGTACAATAGTCATATTTATATATATATATAAATATGAATGTGTTTATACGTGGGTGTGTGTGCGTGTGCCGTGCCAGCCTGCATAGGTTCTTGCCAACAGCACTTGCCCCGAAACAATACGAAGGCTATACGGGAGGTCTTTGTCTTTGCGTGCGGCGGCAGAGAACCCGAGTTCGATTCCCGATCACGGCCACCAACACCACCAACACCACCAACAACAGCCGGTGATGATCATCGGAACCGGTCCCTGGGCCTCCAACTCGGTCGACTCAGCCTCAAATGAGTACCAGGTGCGCTGGCCACCCCACGCCCTCGTGTGCCGTGACGGCCTTCACCGGTGCTGCTGCTGCTAATGGCACTGCATGGGCTATGTAGGGCAGCTATGGATTCATATTATTGGTTCTTTCGGTAAAGTCACGGAGAAGGGAAATAATAAAATGATAAAAAAGTAAAACGATATTATTTCCAGATTTGAAGCTTTAGTGACTGCAAGCATTCATATTCTTAGGTTTATTTCGGTAAAGTCACGTAGGTAAAAAAAAAAATAAAAGTAAAATAAAAATAAAATAAAAATCACGACGTTTCGGAGGCAACACAAGCTTCCGTCTTCAGGTGGAATTTTTTTTTTTTACCTACGTGACTTTACCGAAAACCTAAGAATATGATATTATTTCCCTTCTACGTGACTTTACCGAAAGAACCAATGATATGAATCCCTGCAGTCACGAAAGCTTTACATCGAAATTCAGCTATGGATTGTTTAGGGGTGTTATATTCAGGGTTAATGCGTCCGATAATAGCACGCGTTAACCCACACGCAACTATATACTGGTAGGAACCTCCTGGTTACACCAGCCCACAGGGGAATATTGTGTCCGTCCGTCCGTCGTGTATTCAAAAATGGGAGGGGTGGAGCTGGGTGGAGAGGGGAGGGTGGCGAGGGGCTGGGTGGGGAAGGGAGTTGGGGAGGGGCTGGGTGGGGAGGGTGGGGAGGGGCTGGGTGGGGAGGGTGGGGCTGGGTGGGGAGGGGAAGGTGGGGAGGGGCTGGGTGTGGAGGGGCTGGGTGGGGAGGGTGGGGCTGGGTGGGAGGGGTGGGGCTGGGTGGGCAGGGGCTGGTCACCCCGTGGTGCCCTTATACAACTCAACGTTTAACCTACTCACGCCGGCTTGTGCCCGCCCTCACAGTCGGCCATATTTGCGGAATACACCACGCCGCCGTTGACCCTGGCTATTGACCGTGCAACCCAACGTTCCTACCAGCTCCCTCCGCAGGAATGTGTTGTTGTGGCGGTGGTGGTGGTGGTGATGGTGTTGATGGTGGCTACTACGCTGCACGTGGTTGCCCGTCATCATCCAGCAGTGGAGGCAGCAGCGAGGTGTCGGTGGCTCGCACGCAGAGATGGTGTTGCGAGCTTCGTAGTTTATCGGATTCCTCGAGATTCTGATTCTGGTTCATCATTCACACCTCTGATGGGCACGGTTGGTTACGTACGGTGTGAAAGAAGTTCAACGCATATCCGTAACCATGGGTTCCAATATGAGCACAGTTTGATTCTATTGTGAAAAATGAGATTCGTAGATGCTCGGATTCCTCCGTTTTAGATTAATAAAAAACCCTCTACGTTTTAAATAACAAAGACACCGTGGTTCAACCCCTGCTTAGCAAGCTGAGACCGCTAGGAGCATCGGTCAATTCGGGTTGTTATTTTTTAATTACATTATTTTGTTGTTGTTGCCGTCGTTGTTGCTTAAAGGCATCTTTAGTAGGCGGTGATAGATTGGTGAACACTCGCGCACGCACTCTGCACAATTAGCGAGGTCTCGGCTAATGGCACGGCTCTTGTGGTTGCTGTTGTTGTTGTTGCTGCTGTTGTTGTTGTTGTTCTCATTCTTGTCGAATTTCCCATTTAATTGCTTCACGCCTCAAAGCGAAGAGAGAAAGATCCCCGCAGATCCCAGCGTGCTTTCTCGGCACACTGTGGGTGCGAGTGTTGCTAGCGAGCGGCACCTGTGGAGGTCTGAATGTCACTCGGGGGGTGGTTGGGTGGTCAGCACCTACAAAGTTTTTCAAGTTTCAAGTTTCATGTATTAGGTATAGCCCTGTGAGCCATTCGGCTCTTGAATCGGGTGCAACCGCTACAAACAACAAGTAAACCCGTAAAAACAAAGTTTTTCACTATAAATCCTTTATATGCGTGGCTTCGGGGCGGCTAGAGTCCTCTCGTCCTCTGGCTTGAGATGGCTGCCATCTATGGGTCAGATGATTGTCTGGCAGCATTAAACAATTGGTAATTAAATATTTAAAAAATTTTCCCTATACAGTGTAAAATTTTGGATTTTTTTTTCACGAAAATGTATTGTCACGCACAACGAGTATGTGTGCAAAATGTCAGCTCGATTGGATCACGAGAAGTGGGTTAAAATACGACCGGAAGATTTGAACGGTCCTAAGCAAGCAAGCGAACTTTATATAAAGGATTAAAAAAAAAACTAAAACATGAACAAGAAAACATCTTAAAGTGAATATGTGCAAACAGAAAATCCAAGAAAAGACAGCAAAATATTGCAGATAAAGCACCGTACACCAACACTAGACAAAGACCCCACCTTCCCGTATAAATCTTGGATTAAAGCTTTCGTGACTGCAGGAATTCAAATGCTTTAGGTTCTTTCGGTAAAGTCACGTAGATAGGTTCAAAGAAAATGACGTTTCGATCACAACATAATCGATCGTCTGATGACAGCCGCTTGTGTTGTGATCGAAACGTCGTCGTTTTTTGTTATTTTCTTTGAACCATCTACGTGACGTTACTGAAAGACCCAAATAATATGAACCCCCCGTGTAACCATTATATATACGGAGTGGTAGCTCTTGTAATCTCTCATTTACTTGATACAGCTGTCGTGGCTGTGACGGTTCCACCTGAAGATGGAAGCTTGTGTTGCCTCCGAAACGTCGTGATTTTTATTTTATTTTACTTTTATTAATTTTAATTTTTTTACCTACGTGACTTTACCGAAAAAACCTAAGAATACGGAAGCTTGTGTTGCCTCCGAAACGTCGTGATTTTTATTTTATTTTACTTTTATTAATTTTAATTTTTTACCTACGTGACTTTACCGAAAAACCTAAGAATATGAACCCCCCGTATAGCCTGAACAGACTGTTGGGGCAAGTGTCGTTAGCGAGTAGTACCTATGGAGGTCAGCACGGTACAGGAGGGAGTTCGATGGCCAGCACCACGCCCAGCCGTCTTTGTCTCCCCAGTGGCGATGTTTCCGCACAGCACCAGGCACGCATTGGCGACTGAGTCGACCTAGGGAAGGCTCAAGACCGGTTCATAGCGCAGCACGCTCACTGCTGCACTACCACTGCACACGGCCAACACCACCGAAGATGATCTGAACCGGTCCTGGGCCCTCCCCTAGGTCGACTCAGCCTCAAATGAGTTCGGTGTGTAAATATCAGATAATCGTCACTAGGGTGTTGGCCGTGATCGGGAATCGAACCCGGGTCGCCAGGTTCACAGCGCAGCGGGCTAACCGCTGCACCACCGCTCCCAGACGCGCGCACACGCGCAAGAGACACGTGCACTCCAACTCGCTGGGGCCAACAGATGACAATGACACCGCTTTCAATTTTGCAGCGTCAGCAGAATAATTGCGTGGCAAAGGCAAAAGAAAACTGAGTCATCGTCAGTTTGATTTGCGGGGGGCGGGAGGGGGGAGAATGGGTTTTTCAAGTGCGGGCAGGTTAAAGTGGCTCTCCTGACTCGAGCTGAAACTCGGCCATTGATGGAAATTCCACATTCTCATGGCAGGGGTGTGTGCATCTTTATTTTTTGCTGAATTCAGGCAAAGAAGTGATGTTGATTTTTGGTTGCATCTCTCAAGATGATGATGATCATGATGGTGGCTATTTTGCTGATTGATAATGGGATGATTATGA
The DNA here is from genome assembly GCF_015708825.2 of Lethenteron reissneri. NCBI lineage: Eukaryota > Metazoa > Chordata > Hyperoartia > Petromyzontiformes > Petromyzontidae > Lethenteron > Lethenteron reissneri. Next base: position 5,085,523 of record NC_083834.1, read on the forward strand.
TGACGATCTTGATGCTAATTACCTAGTTGATAATGATAATGACGGTCTTGTTTATTGATAATGAGATGCTAATAACGATTGTGGTGATTGATAACGAGATGATAATGGCGATGACGATTTGAATGATTGATAATTAGATGATAATGATGATGATGATTTTAATGATTGAAAATTAGATGATAATGGCGATTACGATTTAAATGATTGATAATGAGAATATAATGATAATGACGATTTTAATTGTTGATAATGAGATGATAATGATGATGACAATTATAATGATTGATAATGAGATGATAATGATGACGATCTTGATCATTGATAATGATATGATCTTGATGATACACATTGTTCCAGCTATGAGTATGATGACGCTGATCATCACAAAATATGGTTCAACACCCGTGCCCCATTTAATCAACAACTAACTCAGTAATCACAGATCGCAATTCATTACTTTTCGCCATCAACTGTATCGCTATTATTACACTGGTCAACACACTTTTTCTGGCATAAGGTATTCCAACGGGTTTAAGGTAATTTTGGGGTGCTGATTCCAAATCTGGCATCAGTTTTTGTTTATCACATCAGGTTTTTGAGATATATCAAATATTGCATTTTCAATAAAAATTGCAGAAGAAAAATATTAAATAAATGTGGATATCTACATAAAATTATATTATAAACACACTATCCTAAAAATACAGCACCACATTTTTAAAGCAGTCACTGACTCGCAACAACTTGCAATCATAAGTGACAGAGTTAATTTCGGGTAAAATCAATGAAAATGGGGTATGCCGATAGCACAAAAATGCGATGTGATAGAGCAAATCTGAGATCAGATTTGGAATCAGCACCTGAAATTAGTCTTAAACAGCTGCAAAAGTCCAGGCCAGAATTTTTTTTTGTTGACCAGTGTTATTTATCTTCGCGTATGTAATGATGTGATGATGGCGGCGCTTTGGATGGCGTACATGTGCCGTGAAGCCGAACGATGTTCACAATCGCTTTTGTGGAGCATTGACCCTTCGTGTCAGAAGAACGGTTCTATGTGGAGGCGAATGTGCATGCTGCTGTTGTTAGCATTTGTGTGCTGAGGGCTTCTGAGATGCTCAGAAGCAGGCCTATCTGAAGCCTTCTGCCATGCCCAATGGGAGCGTTTGGGGAGTGCGTTTGCAATTGTATTATTGGGCTGCGATTCGTTTCCACGTGATGGCAAAGACACTTCGTTCAGCTCTCGTTTCCCAGATCGAAAAATGAGAGTTTTCTTTAGAGCTGCTTTGAGTGTTGAGTTTGCTGTACTTCCTCCGAACCTCCGTTGGTTATGTACGGTGCGAAAGAAGTTCAGCATACAAACACTTGTGCACAGGTCGCTTCTGAAAGAAAAGAACGAAGAGCTCAGTAGGCTTTGCCTGGTAAAAAAAAAAAAGAGTCAAGTAAGATGTTATTTATAAAAAAAAATGTATAAGGTGATTTGTTAACCTTTTTCTATCTTTTCACGCCTAACGTGTTTAGTTTGGTTTGTTGTTGTCACCTTCTGACCCGCCCTTGCTGTGACATTTGCGAAAAAATGAGCTTCATAGCTCATCGGATTTATCCAGAAAATTTTAAACAAAAAAAAGTCTGATTCTGAATTGTATTCGGTTTGTTTACTCCGCAATGCTTGGCAGCTGAGTCTCGAGGCTCGTTGTACAGGAGGGTCCTGCCAAGTTGTCACGGTGGGGGTGACGATGCAGCCTATACATTGTTTAGGCGCCGTGGTGGCTAGGAGATGTTAACTACCTCGCCTGGTGTACAGGAGGTCGTGGGTTCGATCCCGACCCTGACGCCTGCTGCTGTATATTTGGAGTTTGCGTGTCTCTCTCATCATCATCATCATCACGGTGGCTAGGAGATGTTAACTACCTCGCCTGGTACACAGGAGGTCGTGGGTCGATCCTGACCCTGACGCCCGCTGCTGTATATTGGAGTTTGCGTGTCTCTCTCTCTCTCATCATCACGGTGGCTAGGAGATGTTAACTACTTCGCCTGGTGTACAGGAGGTCGTGGGTTCGATCCCGACCCTGACGCCTGCTGCTGTATATTTGGAGTTTGCGTGTTTCTCTCTCATCATCATCATCATCATCACGGTGGCTAGGAGATGTTGACTACCTCGCCTGGTATACAGGAGGTCGTGGGTTCGATCCCGACCCTGACGCCCGCTGCTGTCTATTTGGAGTTGCGTGTCTCTCTCTCTCTCATCATCATCACGGTGGCTAGCAGATATTAACTACCTCGCCTGGTACACAGGAGGTTGTGGGTTCGATCCCGACCCTGACGCCTGCTGCTATATATTTAGAGTTTGCGTGTCTCTCTCTCCCCGTGGTCGCGTGGATTTTTCTCAGGGTCCTCCGGGTTTTCCCTCCCTGTTTAGAATCGACATCGCCACGCGTTTAGAGTTTTTGGCTGCTCTACATTTCCACGTGATGGTGATGATCCATTTCGTTGAGATATTATTTGTGATAACCAGATCGCTTCTGAAAACATTGTTGTATAGCTCAGTGGGCATTAATTGTTTAAAATAAAAAGTTTAGATTTATATTTTGTGTAACCAGTATGTATCGCAGTAGCTTCCCTGGTTTAGCATCGAAAATAAGTTTCCGATGATTATTTTTGTTTCGATTTAAAACTTTCGTGACTGCAGGGATTCATCTTCTTGGTTCTTTCGGTAAAGTCACGTAGAATGGAAATAATAAAATAATAAAAATAAAACATATTATGTTTTCTTTTTATTATTTTATTATTTTACCAAGAAGATTATTTTTGTTAGCAAAGGTTTTAATTTTTGGTTGTATTGTGATTGGTTCCTTTTTACTGCTGGGCGTGCGCGTGTGTGTCACTATTTTATTTTTCTCAGATTGTTTTTCTTTACACCTCTGATGTACGGCGCTTTGAGATTACCCAATTTGAAGGGCGCTTTATAAAAGCGAGCTTGTTATTATTATTATGGAGCTGCTGCTGCTGCTGCTGCTGTGTGATCCCAGTTGAGTGATTTGCAGGTAACATTTTCCAGCATGGGAGATAAAATACAAAAGAGCTTCAGCGATGTTGAATAAAATAAGTGTGCGTGTGTGTTTGTGCCGTGTTGGCCTTCATAGGTGCTACTCGCTAACAACACTTGCCCCAACAGTCTGTTGAGGCTGTACGTGGTGGGAGTGTGATGGGGTGGATCTTTGTCTTTCTGTTTTGGCGTGGCGAAGTGGTTAATGCGCTCACGGCAAACCTCAGTGACTACTTTCGAACAGATCCTGGGCCTCCCCTAGGTCGACCCAGCCTCAAATAAGTACGTGCCGGTGCGAAATATGTTCAAGGTACATAGACATCGCCAATGGAGAAACAAAGACGGCCGGGCATGGTAATGGCCACACCACTCCCTCGTGTGCCATTCCGGACGTCATAGGTGCTACTCGCTAACAGCACTTGCCCCAGCAGTCTGGTCAAGTATTCTTAGGTTTTTTTCGGTAAAGTCACGTAGGTAAAACATCAAAATTAATGAAAATAAAATAAAACATCCGAATTAGCTGCAGCTAATTCGGCTGTGACGGTCCCACCTGATGACGGAGACTTGTGTTGCCTCCGAAACGTCGTGATTTTTGTTTTATTTTATTTTATTTTCATTAATTTTGATGTTTTACCTACGTGACTTTACCGGAAAAAACCTAAGAATATGAATCCTTGCAGTCACGAAAGCTTCAAATCTAGAATAGTCTGGTTAAGGCTACACGGGGGATCTTTGTCTTTGTTTAGGACATTGGAGAACCCAGAGGAAGCCTAACGTTGTTCGCGAGCACCTATTAAGTCTGAAACGGCACATGAGGTGGTGGGTGGCCAGCACTACCCACGGCCGCCTTTGTCTCCCTAGCGGCGATGTTTTACACATCGCACCAAGGCACTCATTTGAGGCTGAGTCGACCTATGTGAGGCCCAGGACCGGTTCAGATAATCGTCACTGATGTTGATGGCCGTGAGCGGGAATCGAACTCGGTTGGCCAGGCCCGTAGCGCACCACACAAAAAGCAAAGACAAAGATCCCCCGTATAGCCTTTAACAGACAGTAGGGGCAAGTGCTGTTTACGAGCACCTATGAAGGCCAGAGCGACACACGAGGGGGTGGGTGGCCAGCACCACGCCCGACCGCCTTTGTCTCCCCCAGTGGCGATGTTTACACACCGCACCAGGTACTCATTTAAATCCTGAGTCGACCTAGGGGAGGCCCAGGACCGGTTCAGACGATCGTCACTGGTGTTGATGGCCGTGAGCGAGAATCGAACTCACGTCTCGAGGTTCAAAGCTGATCGCTACACCACCGCTTCTCACGCGCGCACAAAAGACACGCGCAAACCAACTGGCACAGATCCATTTAAATCAGCCATCCCTTGTGTGTTCACAACACGGCATATGCACATCAATTATAAGTAAGCTTCTCATTGTTGGTCGTTTGCTGTGGTACGGGTGTTTAACTAATTATTATTATTATTTTTATCCTTAATTAGGGGAAGGCATGTCTTTCATCTGGCCCCTGGTAATATTATATGCGAAGGTGTGTGAGTGTGTGTGAGTGTGTGCGAGTGTGTGAGTGTGTGAGTGTGTATGTGTGTGAGTGTGTATGTGTGTGTATGTGTGTGAGTGTGTATGTGTGTGAGTGTGTATGTGTGTGAGTGTGTATGTGTGTGAGTGTGTATGTGTGTGAGTGTGTATGTGTGTGATTGTGTATGTGTGTGAGTTGGTATGTGTATGTGTGTGAGTGTGTATGTGTGTGAGTTGGTATGTGTGTGAGTGTGTATGAGTGTGTATGTGTGTGATTGTGTATGTGTGTGAGTGTGAATGTGTGTGATTGTGTATGTGTGAGTGCGGAGCGATAGTGTAGCGGTTAGCGCGTTGCGCTATGAACCCGGCGACCCGAGTTCGATTCCCGCTCACGGCCAACACCAGTGACGATTATCTGAACCGGTCCTGGGCCTCCCCTAGGTCGACTCAGCCTCAAATGAGTACCTGGTGCGATATGTAAACATTTCCACTAGGAAGACAAAGGCGGTCGGGCGTGATGCTGGCCACCCACCCCCTCGTGTACCATCCCGGCCTTCATAGGTGCTCGCTAACAGCACTTGCCCCTACAGTCTGTTAAGGCTATATGGGTGATCTTTGTGTCTTTGATCTTTGTGTCTTTGATCTTTGTGTATGTGTGTGATTGTGTATGTGTGTATGTGTGTATGTGTGTATGTGTGTATGTGTGTGAGTATGTATGTGTGTGTATATGTATGTGTGTGTATATGTGTGTATGTATGTTGAAAGTGGTGGCATAGCGGGTGACGCGCTGCACTACGAACCCTGTCACTCGAGTTAGATTCCCGCTCAAGATTATCTGGGCCTCCTCTAGGTATACTCAGCCAAAAATGAGTACCTGGTGTGGTGTGGACATACCGCCAATAGGGAGACAAAGGCGGTCGGGTGTGGTGTTGGCCACCCACCCCCTCGTGTACTGTGCCGGCCTTCATAGGTGCTACTCGCTAACAGCACTTGCCCCTACAGTCTGTGTCTTTGTGTACAACTGCCAGTCGGCTCAGTCACTTAACTCACAACATCTGTGGCTGTCCTGTAACCTCCTGCCACACGAAGCATATTATATCGTTCAAACGATGTGCCATGAAGAAGATGTATCTACTATGAAGTAGGACCATTGCCCGAAACGTCGCCTATGATATAAAAAAACTATTTAAACTATACAACTTTACAAATGATAGCCCATTTGAACATTTATAGCAACCTAATACTCTAAACGCGTGACGTTGATTCTAGACGTGAAGGGTAAAAATGAACCCCTAAAAACAAAGTTTTTCACTCTAAATCCTTAATATGCGTGGCGGCTAGAGTCCTCTCGTCCTCTGGCTTGAGATGGCTGCCACCTATGGGTCAGATGATTGTCTGCCAGCATTAAGCAATTGAAAAAAAATTCCCTAAACGGTGTAAAATTTAGGAAAAATGTTTTCACGAAAATTAATTGTCACGCACAACGAGTCTGTGTGGAAAATGTCAGCTCGATTGGATCACGGGAAGTGGGTTAAAAAACGACCGAAAGATTTGCACGGTCGTAAGCAAGCAAGCAAGCACGCAAGCAAGCAAGCAAGCACGCAAGCAAGCAAGCGAACTTAATGTAAAGGATTTAAAAAGAAAACATAATAAAATAATATTTTTATTATTTTATTACTTCCCTTCTACGTGACTTTACCGAAAGAACCAAGAAGACATCAATTGTGATTTAAAGCTTTCGTGACTGCAGGGATTCATGTTCTTGGTGATTTCGGTAAAATCACGGAGAAGGGAATTAATAAAATAATAAAAATATAAAACAATAAAATTCTCACGATGTTTCGATTACAACACGAGTAAGCATCATCGTAGGCAACGTTTCGGGCAATATCCCTTCTTCATAGTAGATACGTCTTCTTCATAGGACACCGTTTGAACGATAAACTATGCTTCGTGTGGCAGGAGGTCACGGGACAGCCACAGATGCTGTGAGTTATGTGACGAAGATGACTGGCAGTTGTCCACAAAGATGATGATGATGATGATTACGTGTGTTGCAATGGAAATGTCGTGAGAATTGTATTGTTGTATTATTTTATTATTTTCATTCTACGTGACTTTACCGAAAGAAAGAACCAAGAATATGAGCACATTAATTTTGCTTGTGCACCACCAATGTTAGGCGGCAGCAGCAGCAGCAGCAGCTGCAGCTGCGAATTCGTTTCGTGCTCGGAATATCTTGACCACATCCCGAGAGCAATCGCAGTCAGTTCTTCTCTGATTATATTGCTTTGCTTTGGGGATGAAGTGAACGGGGATGGCAATTAAAAGGTAATCCACCCTCGTGTTTACCATCTCCAGTTTTAAAAATATATATATATATATTTCTATAACCCCGGCCAGAAATATTGGTGGGAGAGTGGTATGGATGCTTAATCACCTGGTCCCATTTTTTCTCATTTAAAGTTGAGATTCATTTAAACCGAAGCCACCACCACCGTCTGGCCTGCCTGCCTCCCTCCCTCCCTCCATCTCGCTTCTGGCAGGCAAGCAAAGAGAGTGAGGACGGACGCAAAATCCACCACGGAATCCAAATAACAAATATATACACACACACATGCACTTTCTCTCTCGCCTAATTCAAATGTAAATTGGTTTTTTGGCGTTGTTTTTTTACATATAAAAAGGCATTCATTCGGTTGCATTTTGTAAAAAATAAAATATGTTGCCTTAACTTGAATTAGTTCGCAAAGAATGAGAAGTTCTCATGATTGTGTGTGTTTTTTTTATGTAAATGAAAATAAAAACTTATACTGGCGGCGTTAATACGCATCTGCACGCGAATTTAAGAATCCATCAACATGCATGGACGGAGGTGCCCGATTAGAGGCTCGCGGCGAACGGGAGTTCAACTCCCGATTGGGGTGGGATTCACTCAGCACATCATCCAAATCTCCGGGGGTCGATAAAATCAAGGACACATTTTTTTCGTGGGTCTGTTGACCCAGCTGCTTGAGCGAGTGACTCGTGGAGATCGGGAGGTCAAATCTTGGGTTGCGGTGGGATTCACTCAACCCATCATCACGTAGCGAAGAGTCGATAAAATAAGTACCACACTGTTGTGGGACTGGTCTGGTGGCTCAAGCTCAAATCCTGGTTGTAGTGGGGGGTGGGGTCAGCCCATCATCCTCTCTATGTGGGGGAAGGGGTCGATAAATGACTATTGACCAAACATCTCAATGCTAAAAAAATTCCCTGCAAATTGGTAAATTTAAATAATGCAAAAGAGCAACCATAACCTCGCCCCTATACTGCAAATATGTGTAGAAATTATTCGTTAATACACTTGGGTTAACAATGTGATGATAAAAAAATAATGTAGATTTTCAAATAATTGTCTTCACGTTTCTGGACTCATTGTGCGCGAATTTCGACAAGAATGTAAACTAACTATTTACAATTTTTTTAAAAAATATATTTTTTTATTTTACCATGTAAGGCCTACTGAGCTTTCTAGCTCTTTTCAGCCAAAAAATAATAGCTCAACGATGCGGCTTATCGCGTGGGAATTTATTGCAGCTAAAATACTCTAAACGCGTGATGTTGATTCTAAATGTGGAGGGGAAAACCGTTGAGAGAGACACGCAAACTCCAAATTTGCAGCAGACGTCCGGGTTGGGATGGAACCCATGACCTCCTGTATACCAGGCGAGGCATTTAACATCATCCTGGCCACCACGACGCCCCGAACACACTATCCTACGTTACCGGAGTTTTATTGTTGGCAAAATAAATGTTGTCCTGGTTTGAATTCGAATGGAAACATCCCACGGACGTAATCTAACCCAAACCAATAAAATAAAGACCCTGAATTGTGTTGAGAAAAAAAAGTCCGTATCTACCACCTCCTGCAAGAGTCCTCCCTTTCTCCCCCGTGTGGCCTTAACAGACTTTTGGGGCAAGTGTTGTAAGTGAACACTTATGAAGGCCTGCACGGCACATGAGGGGGTGGGTGGCCAACACCACGCCCGGCCGCCTTTGTCTCCCCAGTGGCGAGTTTTTACACATCGCACAAGGTTCTCATTTGAGGCTGAGTCGACCTAGGAGAGGCCCAGTATTTTGTTCGGATAATTGTCATTGGTGTTGGCCGTGAGCGGGAATCGAATTATGGTCGCCAGGTTCGTAGCGCAGCGCGCTAACCGCTGCACTATCGCTCCCCACACACATGGGCACAACAACAACAACCGCCATTCGCCACTAAGTGGCGGTGACGTCACCACGACGCTTGTGCCAGGCCATGTTCACCTTGAGGCCATGTGAAGTGTCGAACGCCCGCTGGCAGGATGTCACGGGGCAGACCCAGCAGGTGCCACGGGTCGACTGACTGAGATGACTGAGATGAGTGGCTCATGCACCACCTGTGCCCCCTACTGTGACAACTTGCTGTGCTTTAGCCACCCGGCGCTCCGCTCGTTGTTGTGAGCGTCGCTCCTCCGCCCTCCGTTGTTGTTGGAGGGCGACTACCTCCAACTGCCCAGTAGCGTCCTTCACGAGCCTCCTCCACAGGGGCCGATGTTGACACCGCTAGTACCAGTCATCGGCAAGTCCACTCAGCTCCACGTCCTCCCGTACCACATCACTCCATCTATTCTCCAGCCCGTGCCGCGCCCGTTTAGCCCCCTCGATCCGGCCGAACAAAAGCTGTTTAGGCATGCGGTGGCTGGGCATGCGGGCTACATGACCCAGCCAACGCAGCCTTGCCTGCCGGAGGAGCTCACCGATGGGACACATGGGCACACACACGCACACTCACTCACGCACACACGCACGTGCACACACGCGCGCTCACTCACAGACACGCACCCACACACGCACGCAGTCACACGCACACACACGCACAGACACGCACACACTCACATGCACACACGCACCCACACACGCACACTCACGCACAGACACGCACACACTCACATGCACACACGCACCCACACACGCACACTCACCCACAGACATGCACGCACGCACCCACGCACGCAGTCACACGCACGCACACGCACGCACCAACACACGAACACACACGCACAGATGCACGCACGCTTCTCCATCACCGCGACTAATTGGACTCTGAGCTAAATCGCAAATCGCCCTGAGCGGCACCACGGACTGTGAGATCGCGGTGGCCAGCGGGGATGTTCTAATGAAAACAAATGACGTGGCGGCGGTAAAACGACGTTTAAATGAACCCGAGTGGGGAGGGTTTTGCCAGTGCACGGGTGTGCGGTGTGGGTTGGTGGTGGTAGTGATTTAAAGGGGCGCTGGTTATTGTTGTTGTTTTTGTTGGTGTTGTTTCGTCGGCGATGCTGCTGCTGTTGTTGTTGTTGCTGCTGCTGTGTTTGCACGTGGCACACAGAGCATAGCTCACACGTCTCAGCCTTGTGGGTCTACATGTGAGTATCTGGGTCTCTGTCCGAGTCTATGGGTCTCTGTTTGATTAGCTGGGTCTCTATATGAGTGTATGGGTCTCTGTGTGAGTATCTGGGTCTCTATATGAGTCTGTGGGTCTCTGTGTGAGTATCTGGGTCTCTATGTAAATATATGGGTCGCCATGTGAGTGTCTGGGTCTCTGTCCGAGTCTATGGGTCTCTGTGTGATTAGCTGGGTCTCTATATGAGTCTATCGGTCTCTATGTGAGTATCTGGGTCTCTATATGAGTCTATGGGTCTCTGTGTGAGTATATGGGTCTCTATATGAGTCTATGGATCTTTGTGTGATTATCTGGGTCTCTATATGAGTCTATGGGTCTCTGTGTGAGTATCTGGGTCTCTATATGAGTCTATGGGTCTCTGTGTGAGTCTATGGGTCTCTGTGTGAGTATCTGGGTCTCTGTGTGAGTCTATGGGTCTCTATGTGAGTATCTGGGTCCCTATATGAGTCTATGATCTCTATGTGGGTATCTGTGGTCTCCATAATAGTCCATGGTCTGCACGTGAGTCTATAGGTCTCTATGTGAGTTTCTGGGTGTCTATATTAGTCTATGGGTCTCTGTGTGAGTATCTGGGTCTCTGTGTGAGTCTATGATCTCTATGTGGGTATCTGTGGTCTCCATAATAGTCCATGGTCTGCACGTGAGTCTATAGGTCTCTTTATGAAACTACTACATAATAGGCGACGTTATGGGAATTCACAGCATATATTAGATATATATTTTTTCAAAGGCCAGATTGTTATTGGATAATGTGTTGAGTTTTTCACGTCATTAAATCAATACGCTCCGAGTCTCGTGTCCGTGTGGCGTTATTTATAGCGGAGCGGTGGCACAGCGGTTAACGCACTCTGCTAGCAATCCCGCGACCAGAGACGAATATTCGAACCGTTGCCGGACCTCCCCCTAGGTCGGCTCAGCCTTTAAACGCGTAACCCGGGTTGTCTGTGTAAAACATCACCGCCGTGGAGACAAAGGCGGCCGTCCATAAATGACGTCACGCACCTGGGGGGGGTGGGTGGTCAGACATTTGTGACGATGTGTGACGAGGGGGGGGGGGGTGTTTGACAAATGTGACGTCACATCAAAATGCGCAACTTTAAATAAATATAGACAACACGTTCTACTTAATTAAATAGACTTTTAATAAATGTTTTCTCCTATAACATCAGAGTGCAGCTCCACATTAAATACGCACTACAATGACAATAGTTTAAAGCAATTTTAAGCATTTTATAAAAAAAAATTTTGGGGGGGGGGCAGAGCTTTGTGACGTCATATTTGAGGGGGGGGTCTGAATTTTTGTGACGCCGTGTAACGAAGGAGGGGGGTGAGGGTCACAAAACGTCCAAAATCTCGTGACGTCATTTATGGACGGCCCCAAAGGTGGCCGGGCGTGGTGTTGACCCACCCCCACCTCCCCGTTCCGCGGCCTTCATAGGTGCTCGCTACCAGAAACGAAAATAAACTTTTTGATTTAAAGCTTTCGTGACTGCAGGGATTCATCTTCTTGGTTCTTTCGGTAAAGTCACGTAGAAGGAAAATAATAAAAAATAAAAATAAAACATAATAATTCTCACGACGTTTCGGCCACAACGCAAGCAGCCGTCTTCAGGTGGAGAACAGGTCTGTCAAGTAGACTCCGTCTACCAGTAGACTCTGTCTATTTGATAGACCTGTTCTCCACCTGAAGACTCTGTCTACCAGTAGACTCTGTCTACTTGACAGACCTGTTCTCCACCTGAAGACTCTGTCTACCAGTAGACTCTGTCTACTTGACAAACCTGTTCTCCACCTGAAGACTCTGTCTACCAGTATACTCTGTCTACTTGACAAACCTGTTCTCCACCTGAAGACTCTGTCTACCAGTAGACTCTGTCTACTTGATAGACCTGTTCTCCACCTGAAGACTCTGTCTACCCGTAGACTCTGTCTACTTGACAGACCTGTTCTCCACTTGAAGACTCTGTCTACCAGTAGACTCTGTCTACTTGACAGACCTGTTCCCCACCTGAAGACGGCTGCTTGCGTTGTGGCTGAAACGTCGTGAGAATTATTTTATTATGTTTTATTTTTATTTTTTTATTATTTTCCTTCTACGTGACTTTACCGAACGAACCAAGAAGAATATACATGTTGTTTATTTCTACCAGGTAAAGCCCCTCCGAGCTACGTAACTCCCTTTGCAGAAGAGACCTTGGCCACAAATGACAGCTCAGCGAAGCGGCTTGTCACGTGGGAATGTAGAGCAGCAGTCAAACACTCAGCAGCAGCCAAACACGTGATGGTGATTCTAAATGTGGAGGGGGAACACCGGAGGACCCAGAGGGAAAAAAATCCACGCGGGGAAAGAGAGAGAGAGACACGCAAACTCGAAATATACAGCAAGCGTCAGGGTCGGAATGGAACCCACGACCTCGTGTAAAACAGGCGAGGAAGTTAACTTCTCCTAGCCAACCTGATGATGATGAGAGAGAGACACGCAAACTCCAAATATGCAGCGGACGTTAGAGTCGTAATCGAACCCACGACCTCCTGTATACCAGGCGAGGTAGTTAACATCTTCTAGCCACCGTGATGATGATGGGAGAGAGACACGCAAACTCCAAATATACAGCAGGCGTTAGGGTCGGGATCGAACCAACGACCTCCTGCATACCAGGCGAGATAGCTAACATCTCCTTGCCACCGTGGTGATGATGATGATGAGAGAGAGAGACACGCAAACTCTAAATATTCAGCAGCGGGCGTCAGGGTCGGAATCGAACCCACGACCTCCTGTATACCGACAACCCGTTAAGGCGACACGAAGTTCTTTGTAATTGGCGTTAGTAACCAACTCTCTGATGAGACGTATCGGAGTGTAAGGATGCCACGGGGAGGTTTGTACGACAGATAAATTCAATGCAAAGCGGCGACCTGGAAAATTAACAGCGACAAGCGAGTTCGAAAAATGTGCGCGTGGGTCAGTTAATGCCACTCCCGCGGGGTCATTTGAATGTTAAAGGGTTCGTGTGAGTGAGTACGTTTGTGTGGGGAGTGTGTGTGTGGTGAATGTGTGTGTGGTGAGTATGTGTGTGGTGTGTGGTGTGTGTGGTGAGTGTGGTGAGTGTGTGAGTGTGTGTGGTGAGTGTGTGAGTGTGTGATGTGAGTGTGTGTGGTGTGGTGTGTGTGTGGTGAGTGTGTGCGTGGTGAGTGTGTGTGGTATGTGTGTGTGGTGAGTGTGTGTGTGGTGAGTGTGAGTTAGTACGTGTGGTGTGTGTGTGGTGAGTGTGTGTGGTGTGGTGTGTGTGGTGAGTATGTGTGTGTGGTGTGTGTGTGGTGAGTGTGTGTGTGGTGTGTGTGTGGTGAGCGTGTGTGGTGTGTGTGTGGTGAGTGTGTGAGTGTGTGTGGTGAATGTGTGTTTGGTGAGTGTGTGTGTGGTGAGTGTGTGTGGTGTGTGTGTGTGGTGAGTGTGTGTGTGGTGAGTGTGGTGTGTGTGGTGTGTGTGGTTAGTGTGTGTGTGGTGAGTTTGAGTTAGTACGTGTGGTGTGAGTGTGTGTGACGAGTGTGTGTGGTGTACGTGTGTGTAGTGAGTGTGGTGTGTGTGGTGAGTGTGTGTGTGTGGTGAGTGAGTGTGTATGGTGTGTTTGTGGTGAGTGTGTGTGTGTGTGGTGTGTGTGTTTGTGTGGTGAGTGTGTGGTGTGAGTGTGTGTGGTGAGTGTGTGTGTGTGGTGAGTGAGTGTGTGTGGTGTGTGTGGTGAGTGTGTGTGTGGTGTGTGTGTGGTGTGTGTGTGTGGTGAGTGTGGTGTGTGTGGTGTGTGTGTGGTGAGTGTGTGTGTGGTGAGTGTATGTGGTTAGTGTGTGTAGTTAGTTTGTCATGTGAGTGTGTGTGTGTGGTGTGTGTGTTTGTGTGGTGAGTGTGTGTTGTGAGTGTGTGTGGTGAGTGTGTCTGTGTGTGTGGTGAGTGAGTGTGTGTGGTGTGTGTGGTGAGTGTGTGTGGTGTGTGTGTGCGTGTGGGGTGAGTGTGTGTGTGTGGTGTGTGTGGTGAGTGTGTGTTTGTGGTGAGTGTGTGTGGTGTGTGTGTGGTGTGTGAGTGTGTGGTGAGTGTGTGTGTGTGGTGAGTGAGTGTTTGTGGTGTGTCTGGTGAGGGTGTGTGGTGTGTGTGTGGTGTGTGTGTTTGTGTGGTGAGTGTGTGGTGTGTGTGTGTGTGGTGTGTGTGTGGTGTGTGTGTGGTGAGTGTGGTGTGTGTGGTGTGTGTGTGGTGAGTGTGTGTGTGGTGAGTGTATGTGGTGAGTGTGTGTGTGTAGTTAGTTTGTGATGTGAGTGTGTGTGTGTGGTAAGTGTGAGTGTGTGTGGTGAGTGGCTAAAAAAACAAAAAACCCTAAACATTTCAAGAGCCGCGATGCATTCTGGTTGACACGACACGCTGCTCCTAAGTAAGTGATGACGTCACAAAACAGTCCTTCAAGAGCGGCACGTGGCACACGAGTCGCAGAATGGCGGCCGCTGAGTTGTGCGGTGATGAGTGGGTCGGTGGGGGTCTTTGTCTATCTCGTTAGTCTCCAATCAGTGGGGGGAGGGGGGGGGGGCTCTGGGCTCTAGGTTGAGAAGGAGACAAGAATCCTGTTCTGGTTGTGAAGATTTTTTACAATTGTTTTTTTATTTATCATTTAAGGCCCCACTGAGCTGTGTAACTCTTTTTTTCAGAAGCGACCATCACAAACGACAGCCCGACGAATTGGCTTATCGCGTGGACATGTATGGCGGCCAAATAACCCTAAACGCGCGACGTTGATTCAAAATGTGGAGGGAAAAACCGCAGGACCCGGAGGAAAAATCCACGTGGCCACGGTGAGCGAGAGAGACACGCGAACTCCAAATATACAGCAGCAGGCGTCAGGGTCAGGATCGAACCCGCGACCTCCTGCATACCAGGCGAGGAAGCTCACATCTCATAGCCACCGTGATGATGATGATGAGACAGAGAGACACGCAAACTCCAAACATACAGCAGCAGGCGTCAGGCTCGATATCGAACCCGCGACCTCCTGCATACCAGGCGAGGTAGCCAACATCTCCGAGCCACCAATTAGCTCCACGTGGTGAGCAGATTAAGCTAATTGGTGATTGGGAGGCACGCGGTCGAGGCGCTATAATGAGCTCCCGTCAGCGAGCTCGCATCCCCACGAGACCCCGTGGAAGATGAAGCCGCCACTGTCGCCGTCACTGCCAGCGTATTCCAGTCTCCCCGTGGGTCTCTATGCACATCGACGGGTCTCTATGTCACCGCCACTTAGTGGCAAATGACGGTTGTTGTAGTTGTTGTTATGGGCATCTATGTGAGTCTATGGGTCTCTCTGTGAGTTTATGGGTCTCTAATTGAGTGTCTATGCGAGTCTATGGGCATTTATGTGCCTCAATGTGAGTGTCTATGTGAGTCTATGGGCATCTATGTGAGTTGATGGGTCTCTATGTGAGTTTATGGTTCCCATTGTGAGTGTCTATGTGAGTTTATGGGTCTCTATGTCAGTGTCTATGTGATTCTAGATTTAAAGCTTTCGTGACTGCAAGGATCCATACTCTTAGTTCTTTCGGAAAAGTCACGTAGGTAAAAAATGAAATTAAAATTAATAAAAATAAAATAATAATAAAAATAAAATCACGACGTTTCGGAGGCAACACAAGTCTCCGTCAGCAGCCAGATTTGCTGCATCAAGTGTTACAGCAAATCTGGCTGTGATGGTCCCACCTGATGACGGAGACTTGTGTTGCCTCCGAAACGTCGTGATTTTATTAAATTTATTTTTATTAATTTTAATTTCATGTTTTACCTACGTGACTTTACCGAAAGGACTAAGAGTATAGTGTCTATGTGAGTCTATGGGCATCCATGTCCGGCAAAAACAACCCCCTACCTCCTCGTGGCGCCGGATGGCAACGCTGTGGTTGGCAGTGCCGTGGGGAGAGGGCCAATTTAGATTGATCATTCCCCTCATGGCATTTGTAACCACCACAGCGGCCAAATGGGGCTCTGGACGGGTGCAAGGGGCTCGTAACCCCTACACCTTCAATAAATTACCACAAAACCACGAATAAAATATCTACTTAATAAGCTTGTGCAGGAGGCCCCGGGGGGACAGGCGTCTGTGACGTCTCCTGGCCAAACCCCATTTGGCGGAGCCAGGAGATTGAATCTTTACCCTCGGGGGTCCTCCAGAAAGAACAAAAAGTCACTTCCGATGGCCACGTAGAATGATCGAACTCTCACTGCGGAGGAGAGGCTGCCACTCCTATGTCAGGAGCTGGACCGGTACAGCCTGGATCTCTGTGGTATTCAGGATGTCGGTGGACCGGCTCTGTCTCCTGCCACCATGAGGGGTGGCCAGTCCTCTACTCGGGGCAGGAAACTGCCAAACAACAGGGTGTGGCTCTTCTTCTGAACAAAAAAATGACCAGCACCGGTTTGACAGCAGAGGTCTCACTCCGAATCAGTCGAGCGGCAATATCTTTTCATCGGTTGCATAACGCTGTGTGGAACCTACCTGGTCTATCACTCCGCACGAAGCTTAAAGTCTTTTCGGCCACAGTCATTACCTCCCTTCTCTACGCTTGCCAAACTTGAACCCCTCTAATGAAACATCTTCGCCAAATAGAAACATTTACGCTGGCCTGCCAACGATCCATCCTGGGTTTACCCAAGGTGGATTCTGTGAGGAGCTCACACATCCTTGAACGATCTGGACAAGGTCCCAATGGTGAGCGCCTCCGGCAGGCAAGGCTGCATTGGCTGGGTCATGTAGCCTGCGTGCCCAGTCACCGCATGCCTAAACAGCTTTTGTTCGGCCGGATAGAGGGGGCTAAATGGGCACGGCACGGGCTAGAGAAGAGATGGAGTGATGTGGTACAGGAAGATGTGGAGCTAATTGGACTTGCCAGTGACTGGTACCAGCGGTGTCAAGATCAGCCTCGGTGGAGGAGGCTCGTGATGGACGCTACTGGGCAGTTGGAGGCAGTCGCCCTCCAACGACAACGGAAGGGGGAGGAGCGACGCTCACAACAACGAGCGGAGCGCCGGGTGGCGAAAGCACAGCAAGTTGGCACAGTAGGGGGCACAGGTGGTGCATCAGCCACTCATCTCAGTCATCTCAGTCAGTCGACCCGTGGCACCTGGGTCTGCCCCGTGACCTCCTGCCAGCGGGCGTTCGACAATTCACATGGCCTCAACGTGCACATAGCCTGGCACAAGCGTCGTGGTGACGTCACTGCCACTTAGTGGCGAATGAAAGTTGTTATAGTTGTTGTTATGGGCATATATGTGAGTCTATTGGTCTCTCTGTGATGTTATGGGTCTCTACTTGAGTCTCTATGTGAGCCTATGGGCATTTATGTGTCTCAATGTGAGTGTCTATGTGAGTCTATGGGCATCTATGTGAGTTGATGGTTCTCTATGTGAGTGTCTATGTGAGTCTATGGACATCTATGTGAGTTTTTGGTTCTCTATGTGAGTGTCTATGTGAGTCTATGGGTCTCTATGTGAGTTTCTGGGTCTCTTTGTGAATGTCTTTGTGAGTCTGTGATACTCTATGTGTGTCTTAGTCCATCGGTTTTTGTATCAGTCTATGGGTCTCCTTATGAGTCTATGGGTCCCTATTCGAGTCTATGGGTTCCTATTCAAGTCTACGGTCACTATGTGATACTATGCGTCTCGTTGTGAATCTCTGGCTCTCCACAAATCAACGGGTCTCTACGTGAGTTCATTATATCGTCCATCACGGGAGTTGCATCGCCACAATCGCACGACTTTTGCTTGTGTCTTCTTGGTTCTTTCGGTAAAGTCACGTAGAAGGGAAGTTTTATTTTTATTATTATTTTTATTATTTTATTACTTCCCTTCTACGTGACTTTACCGAAAGAACCAAGAAGATGAATCCCTGCAGTCACGAAAGCTTTAAATCGAAATTTTATTATGTTTTATTTTTATTATTTTATTTTATTGTTTTATTTTATTATTTTATTACTTCCCTTCTACGTGACTTTACCGAAAGAACCAAGAAGATGAATCCCCGCAGTCACGAAAGCTTTAAATCGAAATTTTATTATGTTTTATTTTTATTATTTTATTTTATTGTTTTATTTTATTATTTTATTACTTCCCTTCTACGTGACTTTACCGAAAGAACCAAGAAGATGAATCCCCGCAGTCACGAAAGCTTTAAATCGAAATTTCGCTTGCGTAATAAAGCTCGTTGATACGACTTCTGGAATCCGTCTTTTATTCAACTTGTGTTACAGTTACTTGACGCTGCTGATAGGCAGCGTGAGAGGAACAGATTGACAGAGAGAGAGACGCACTGCCACGTGGCAACTCGGAGCCCCGCTCCCACGTGGCCCCCTTCCTCTGTTCGTTCCCGTTCTGACCACGTGTCGTTCTTCTCCACCCCTATTTAATACCCGGGTCACGTGGTACGTGTCCGCCAATCCTCGTTAGCCTGCATCGAATCTTCCAGGCTCCCTCGTCAGCTCCCGGGACCACGCCCCTGACTCGTCTCCCCATTGGCTGAGGCCAAAGTCAGCAGACCCAATCCTCATAGCTGTCACCTTTCCATCACGTCAGGGCCACGTCCCCAGGCTTCCCCCCATTGGCTGTAAACCAGGACCTGCAGAGCCAATCACCATGACAAGTTGTGATACGTCAGTGAGCCGGATATATCCTCATATTCCACTTGTCTTTAATGTACCTCTAGCATATTTATGGGTCGCCGCCACACTCTAAATAAACACAACGATCCCCTAAGTTTCGACTTGAAACTTTCGTGACTGCAGGAATTCATATTTTTTTGGTTCTTTGCCAGCGCATTTCAATCTCCGATGTCTACGTGACCTGACCGAAACAACCAAAGATCCCCTGTATAGCCTTAGCAGACTGTTTGTGAAAGTGCTATTAGCGAGCACCTATGAAGGCCGTTGAATGGAAATGGATGAGGTTTAAACAAAAACCACTAAATACTCACTACCCTTGAACTCGATTTAAATTATGCAAAGCACAAAGCATGACAATGTAATCTATCGGGTAACGTCGATCACGTTCGGCTTAATTTTTTTTTGCGATTTTGTTGCAAATCGGGAGCGAGCGCACGTGCGGGTGGGGCGAGTGGTGGCGCAGCGGTTAGCGCGCTGCGCTACGAACCCGGCGATCCGAGATCGATCCCCGCTCACGGCCAACACCGGTGAAAATAATATGGTATTAATATAATAATACAGTGTTAATAATATAGTGATAATAATATAGTGTCCTATCTGACCCGGATGCGACCGATGATTAGTGAATCATTTACTGCACAGTACTGTACTTTATTTAACATTCATGTACATTTATTTACATTTTATGTCCACTCTACATTGTTTCTACTACACTCGTATGGGCGAACCCTAACTTACTCGAAGTCGCATTAATGCGGGGGGTACACGGAACCAACCCCCCTCCCCCCTGCGCGCGTACTCTGTGACCTTACTCTATAGCGCAGATTTATCAATGAGGCTTTTATGGATGAGCGGGACCCAATGGAGATTTCTTCTTGCATAAAGTGATGTGAGATTTGATTTTAAGCAGTGGTCACACTGTCGAGTCCTGTATAGTACATCCAGCGCAAATCGAAGAGGAGAATGATGAAGCGAGTTTAGTCTGTTCAGTGTTTCGTTCGTAGCTGATCTGTAAGCAGCGCCAAAGTTGCTGTCCGTGGTGCTGACGTTAAGAAAAAAACGCCACTTTTTAAATCCTTTATATTAAGTTCGCTTGCTTGCTTGCTTAGGACCGTGCAAATCTTTCGGTCGTTTTTTAACCCACTTCCCGTGATCCAATCGAGCTGACATTTTCCACACAGACTCGTTGTGTGTGACAATTATTGTTCGTCAAAATATTATTCCAAAATTTTACACTTTTTAGGACAAAAAAATTATATTCAATTACCAATTGCTTAATGGTGCAATGCAATCATCTGACCCATAGGTGGCAGCCATCTCAAGCCAGAGGACGAGAGGACTCTAGCCGCCACGCATATAATTTAGAGTGAAAAACTTTGTTTTTACGAGTTATACTTATTTAAAATTTTCTTGCCGTGGATTTCACACTTGATGATGATTGCTTGTGTTGCAATCGAAACATCGTGAGAATTTTATTGTTTTATTTTGATTATTTGATTGTTTTTCCCTTCTACATGACTTTACCGAAAGAACCAAAGATTGAGGTTTTTGTTGTTGTTGAATTGGCAAAATTATGGCTTTAACAATTTCCAGGCGCAAACGAATGGTGATGAGATGTTAACTACCTCACCTGGTAAGCAGGAGGTCAGGGGTACGATCTCGACCCTGACACCTGCTGCTGTATATTTGCAGTTTGCGTCTCTCTCCCAGTGGTGGCGTGCATTTTTTTCTCTGCGGGTCCTCTGGTTTTTCCCTCCATTTAAAATCACGATCACCACGTGTTAAGATTATTTCTATGATTTTGCTGTGGTGGATTTCCACACGACGATTAGCCACTTCGTTGGGCTATCAATTGTGGCCAGGTCGCTTCTGAAAATGAAGCTCGTAGTCGTATTTGTATATATGTTTAAACTGATTTGTTTACATATTCTTTGGTTCTTTCGGTAAAGTCACGTAGAATAAAAAAAAATAATAAAAAAAATAACCACGACGTTTCGATCGCAACGAAGCGGTCGTCATCAGTAAAAGGGGGTAAGCCTCTAAAGCAAACTGTTTATAAAGGTTTAACATGGGCGTAGCCCAAGTGTCAGCAGCATTGGCGGGACAGCTAATGTTAATGTAAGTGGAGGTCGACAGCCAGCGTTGGTAGATGGTTTCCACCAATTAAAGGGCTGCCAGGTAAAGGTTTAACATGGGAATGATGTTACAGGTAGTGGTCTTCCACCATTCAATGGCTGCTGCTAGTGGTGATTGTAGTAGTAGGGCAGCGATGGTCCTGGTAGTGTGCTTCCATCAATTAAAGGGCTGCCAGGTTTAAAATAGAAATATTACAGCCAGTTATGACTTGAACTGGTTGATAACGTCCTTCCAGTGATTGCTGAGTTTGTACCCATCTTCTTGGTTGAAATTGTGTCGATGATTTATATATGGATGGCTTCATGAACGAATCTTTGTTGATAGCCAGTGGGTTTGCAAAGTACCTTGGTCTTAGATACATCTCTTTCGTGTGAGCCAGCCGCATTAAAATAATGATCAACAACGGCACAAGTATTGGTCCTACCGTGTTTAAAATTTGCCTTATGTTCACGAACACGGTCCGAGACATGTCGCTTAGTTTCCCCAATGGAACTGCTGCCGCAGATCCAGCTTAGTTTGTAGACGCCGGGGTATTGCATGCCAGGGATCTTGATGTGTTTACTTGGCTACACTTTGCACTGCTGTGATGTTTGTGTGTTGTGTGTGTTGTCGTAACGTTCTGACCCCGTGCCCCTACTGGACATCTGTGAAAAAAAGCTTCATAGCTTATCGGATTCCTCCTGCAGTATAAATACACATTCTGATATTCTGATTCTGGAAAGCAATGTTTGTTTAACACACAGACACACGCGCGCATGCACAGGCACGCACAGGCATGCACTGTGGCCACATTAGTCGACGGATAATGAACTATAATGAAGCGGCTTTCCCTCCTGCTCCCCTAATCCATCGCGGGCACACTTAAGACATCATGAGCCAGTGCCAGGGTTAAGCCTTAATCACAATACAGAAGTACACAAAAGACAAATATGACCACTTATATCCTTAACAGACTGTTGGGGCAAGTGCTGTTAAAGAGTAGCAGGAAAACACGAGGAAGTGGGTGGTCAGCACCAGTCCCCGGTGCTAATGTATGCACACCTAGCCAGGTTCTCATTTAAGGCTGAGTCGACCTAGGGGAGTCACTGGTGTTGGCCGTGAGCGGGAATCGAACACGTACACAGGGTCGCTATCCACTAAACTACCGGACCTGCCTGGCACACATACACACATGTACACACACATACACAAATATAACAACAACTGCCATTCGCCACTAAGTGGCGGTGACGTCACCACGACACTTGTGCCAGGCCATGTGCACCTTGAGGCCACGTGAAGTGGCGAACGCCTGCTGGCAGGAGGTCACGGGGCAGACCCAGGTGCACGGGTCGACTGACTGAGATGACTGAGATGACTGGCTGATGCACCACCTGTGCCCCCTACTGTGCCAACCGGCGCTCCGCTCGTTGTTGTGAGCATCGCTCCTCCGCCCTCCGTTGTTGTTGGAGGGCGACTGCCTCCAACTGCCCAGTAGCGTCTTTCACGAGCTTCCTCTACTGAGGCCGATTTTGACACCGCTGGTACCAGTCATCGGCAAGTCCACTCAGCTCCACGTCCTCCTGTACCACATCACTCCATCTCTTCTCTAGCCCGTGCCTGCGCCCGTTTAGCCCCCTCTATCCGGCCGTACAAAAGCTGTTTAGGCATGCGGTGGCTGGGCATGCGGGCTACATGACCCAGCCAACGCAGCCTTGCCTGCCGGAGGAGTTCACCGATGGGACTTTGCCCAGATCTTTCAAGGATTTGTGAGCTCCTCACACAATCCAGCCTGGTTAAACCCAGGATGTTTCGTAGGCAGGCCAGCCTAAATGTTTCTAACCGGCGAAGATGCTCCACTAGGGGGGTCCACGTTTCGCAAGCGTAGAGAAGGGAGGGAATGACCGTGGCCGAGAAAACCTGAAGCTTCGTGCGGAGCGACAGACCTGGTAGCTTCCGAACAGCGCTACGCAACCGATGAAAAGATATTGCCGCTCAACTGATTCGGAGTGAGACCTCTGCTGTTACACACACATACTCACATACACAACGATTCTCCCGTGTAGCCTGAACAGACTGTAGGGGCAAGTGCTGTTAGCGAGCACTATGAAGCCCGGCACGGCACACGAGGGGGTGGGTGGCCAACACCACGCCCGGTCTCCTTTGTATCCCCAGTGTCGATATCTACGCATCGCACAAAGGTAATAATTTGAGGCTGAGTCGATCTAGCGGAAGCCCAGGGCCGGTTCAGATAATCGTCACTGGTGTCGGCCGTAAGCGGGAATCGAACTCGGGATGCTGGCTTCGTCGCAGTCACGTGCGGTCAGGGGAGGCAGGGGGATGCAGAGCCTCACCTGCCATACTCCAATGAAAATGGCTTTTACTAAAAAAACAAAAAAAATGAAGATTGTTCCACTGATCTGTGTTATAAATGTCACTTCTGTGCGATCATTTTTAAATCCTTTATATTAAGTTCACTTGCTTGCGTGCTTACGCCCGTACAAATCTTTCGGTCGTTTTTTAACCCACTTCCCGTGATCCAATCGAGCTGACATTTTGCACACAGACTCGTTGTGCGTGACAATTTATTTTCGTGAATTTTTTTTCCCATAACTTTACACTTTTATGGAATTTTTTTTAAATATTTAATTACCAATTGCTTAATGGTGGCAGGCAATCATCTGACCCATAGGTGGCAGCCATCTCAAGCCAGAGGACGAGAGGACTCTAGCCGCCACGCATATAAAGGATTTATAGTGAAAAACTTTGTTTTTACGGGTTAATTTTTTATAGTCAAAATCGCCCCGCTGATTGCGCAACCCCTCAGTCACTAGATGAAGTGCGGGCAGTAAGCGCGTGCCCGTTACTATCTCTCTGTGTGTCACCTGTGCAATGTTTCTTTACCCCTTCATTACATGTCGTCGCCTTCCATAGTCCAGGCAACCTATTTCACGCGTGTGTGTATAAAGATATTTAGGCCCGCTGGTTTCGTCGTAAAACCGCAATGAAAAAGCACCAGGGTAGGCAGCCATCACTGAGGGGGGGGGCGTCTCTGACACGCCCCCCCTCAGTGTGTAAATCTGGCTGTGATACTAGCCAGGACCTCCCCAGCAATTGACCTCACGACGCGTCGCTGTTTCGTAGCGCAGCGCGCTAACCGCTACGCTACCGCTCCCCAACAGGTATACAACAATAACAACAACAACCGCCATTCACCACTAAGTGGCGGTGACGTCACCACGACGCTTGTGCCAGGCCATGTGCACCTCGAGGCCACGTGAAGTGTCGAACGCCCGCTGGCAGGAGGTCACGGGGCAGACCCAGGTGCCACGGGTCGACTGACCGAGATGACCGAGATGACTGGCTGATGCACCACCTGTGCCCCCTACTGTACCAACTTGCTGTGCTTTAGCCACCCGGCGCTCCGCTCGTTGTTGTGAGTGTCGCTCCTCCGCCCTCCGTTGTTGTTGGAGGGCGACTGCCTCCAACTGCCCAGCAGCGTCCCCCACGAGCCTCCTCCACAGAGGCCGACCCTGACACCGCCGGCACAGGTATACATACACACACACAGACAAAGGTCCCCCCCGTAGCCTCATAGATTGTGGCGGCAAGTGCTTTTGGTGAGCACTTGAATTGAGGCTGTGACACTGGAGGAGAAGACGTCATCAGCATCCCATCAGCGTTGAGGAGGCCCCGCCAGATTTGAAGCTTTCGTGACCGCAAGGATTCATACTCTTAGATCTTTTTCGGTAAAGTCACGTAAGTAAAAATTTTAATTAAAATTAATAAAAGTAATAATAAAAGTAAAATAAAATAAATTTCGATTTAAAGCTTTCGTGACTGCAGGGATTCATCTTCTTGGTTTTTTCGGTAAAGTCACGTAGAAGGGAAGTAATAAAAAAATAAAAAAATAATAAACATAATAAATATTTTATTATGTTTTATTTTTATTAATAAAACATAATACATATTTTATTATGTTTTATTTTTATTATTTTATTACTTCCCTTCTACGTGACTTTACCGAAAAAACCAAGAAGATAAAATAAAAGAATAAATCACGACGTTTCGGAGGCAACACAAGCTTCCGTCTTCAGGTGGAAACAGTCACAGCACGATAGCTGTATCAAATACAGCAATCGTGCTGTGACTGTTCCACCTGAAGACGGAAGCTTGTGTTGCCTCCGAAACGTCGTGATGTATTATTTTATTTTATTTCTATTATTACTTTTATGAATTTTATTTTTACCTACGTGACTTTACCAGAAAAAAAAGCCTAAGAGTATGAAGCCCCACCATTCAGCAGTTGATGGACACGTTGCTGTTAAAAAATAAACAACGATTTAGGAAAAAAAACACACGTTCTGCTGACTGGAGCGTAAGGGTGGACGGTCACGTGCAAATGTTATGCGTGGTTCTCGTTACGATTAAAACAACAATAAAACGAACATCTACACGCAGGGCGTGTGGAAACACACACAACAAACGCGTGAGACACGTGACTCGAAACAATGGGAACAGGTAAAGTCACGTTTACCTTAGAGTCGCGGCATCTCTTCAGAAAGGTGAGAGACTCGATTAGCTGAGCCTTCTGATCCTGGAGTTTGTTGAAGGATCTTAAAGTTTTGTGGAATTCCACCGCGTAGTGGCGGTTAAATTTCGATTTAAAGCTTTCGTGACTTGGTTCTTTCGTGACTTTACCGAAAGAACCAAGAAGATGAATCCCTGCAGTCACGAAAGATTTAAATCGAAATTTAATGGGAACAGGCTTCAAAGTTCGCGAACGCCTCTCATCTGCACCAGCGCGCAACCCCGTGAAAATGCGAAGCCGGTAATTGGTGGAGAGCGAGAGACGGTGACGTCACGTGACGTCGCGTGACGTCGCGTGACGTCACAATCGCACGGGACGCGAGCGTCACAGCTGTGCACATTCATCATCTTCGTCGTCGTCGTCATCGTCATCCTCTCATGACGAGGTAATCATTGGTCGTGGTCTTCTTGTGACGCGGGGGCTTGGAGATGTTCACTCCCTCGCCTGGTATGCAAGAGGTTCGTGGGTTCGATCCCGACCCTGACGCTTGCTGCTGTATATTTGGAGTTTGCGTGTCTCTCTCTCTCTCTCTCATCATCAACATCACGGTGGCTAGGAGATGTTAGCTATCTCGCCTGGTATGCAGGAGGTTCGTGAGTTCAATCCCGACCTTGACACTTGCTGTATATTTGTAGTTTGCGTGTTTCTCTCTCATCATCATCATCACGTTGGCTAGGAGATGTTAACTACCTCGCCCGGTATGCAAGAGGTCGTGGGTTCGATCACGACACTGACGCCTGCTGTATGTTTAGGGTTTGTGGTGTCTCTCTCTCTCTCTCTCATCATCAACATCACGGTGGCTAGGAAATGTTAACTGCCTCGCCTGGTATCCAGGAGGTCGTGGGTTCGATCCCGACCCTAACGCCTGCTGTATATTTGGAGTTTGCGCGTCTCTCTCTCATCATCATCATCACGGTGGCTAGGATATATTAACTACCTCGCCTGGTATGCAGGAGGTCGTGGGTTCGGTCCCGACCCTAACGCCTGCTGTATATTTGGAGTTTGCGTGTTTCTCTCTCTCTCTCACACGGTGTCCCCCAGGACAGTTTCCTTGCTCTGGTATTACTTTGTATTAATATCCTCCCTCTCGGTCACATTCTCCGCAGATTTTCGGCTCGACTACCACTTTTATGCTGATGAGACCCACATCTCTCTCAGCACTCGAGTTGTTGGTCAAACTGAGGTCTCTAAACTCGCTGCCTGGTTGAGATCAAACAGTGGATGGACGCACAGTTGTTTAGAGACTCGAACTGAGCCACAACTTGGGCATATTCTCGTGGTGACGAAGTCCCTTCTTGGGAAGGTTGACTCATTGCCACTGATCCTAAGTGACGGCACCATCACAACCTCACCCACTGTCAGCAAACTTGGCATCATCTTCGAGTCTTTCCCTCCAGCTATCAGTCCCGCATTATCCTTGCGTCCCACTGGGATTTTTGCACACAGCGTTGGTGTGCGGTGCTTTTTTCTGGAAGATTTAGCAGTTTTTTTTCCTGGATTTTTCTGTTTGCGCATAGTCACTTTAAGATTCTAGATTTGAAGCTTTCGTGACTGCAAGGATTCACATTCTTAGGTTTTTTCGATAAAGTCACGTAGGTAAAGCATTAAAATTAATAAAAGTAAAATAAAATAAAAATCACGACGTTTCGGAGGCAACACAAGCTTCCGTCTTCAGGTGTTTTCTTGTTCATGTTTTTGTTTTTGGTTTTTTCCGATTGCACCCGTTTCAAGAGCCGAATGGCTCACAGGGCTACACCAAATGAATAAATAAATGAACTGAAATAAATGAACTAACCGTAATCCATCACCTCCGCATCATCTCCCGCAGCTGAGCAATTGTGTCCATCTCTGATGCCGTTACTCTGATCCACACCTTCCATTACATCCCCGCCTCGAGTACTGCAACTCATTACCGGCTGGTAGTCCCGGCTGGTAATTCTTCGCACACTTTCAACTTGTGGACAACTCCGCAGCTCAGAGTCGTCACCACGCACAAACAGCACAGAACACATCACCCTCAACCACCCCCACCTTTTACACCACCTACAGTGGCTCCCCTTAAAAATCTAGGATCGACTTCAAGGTCCTCCTTCTCACTTACAGCGCACTACACACGGCACTGCTCCTGAGGACATCCGCCAAGTCCTTCGCTGTTGTACGCCGGCACGTGACCTACGATCCTCTGACACCAGTAAACAAAATAAAAGTTTACACCATTGGAACCTCATTTGGCAGTCAAAAATATGATAATTGTTTATTTACCCTTCCATCTGGCAACAAAACTGACACCTTTTTTTACAAGGAGTCATGTTTGCATAGACCACAATACCTGCAGTCGTAATGCAAACAAAAAACATAACTTTCATAATGTGCACTGTCCTTGAAGTTGATTGGTCCACACCCGAAACAGCTTTCCTTAGAGCCTAGTCTCACATGGGTTGGACCAGATGACGCCAAAAGGCTAGGCTCTAAGGAAAGCTGTCTCCGGTGTGGAACAATCAACTTCAAGGACAGTGCATACATTATCAGAGTTATGTGTTTTGTTTGTATTATGACTGCAGGTATTGCGGTCTATGCAAACATGACTCCTTGTAAAAAAAGGTGTCAGTTTTGTTGCCAGATAGAAGGGTAAAAAAACAATTACCAGTAAACTCGTTGTAGCCTCCCACCAACCTCCACTCCGTGGGTGAAAGGGGGCCTTTCTCCTCGGTTGCCCCAAGGCGATGAAACACTCTGCCCACTGAGATAGGGTCGATCAAATCTCAATTAACAACTCGTCTGTTCAAAAGGCACTTACAATCTGTCTTGAATTCCCTCCTCCACTCTCCCACCTTGTATATTGCGTACATTGAATGTTCTCTATGCTGCTCTTGTGTTTAATCTATGTGCCATTGTGTTATTGTCAGTATGTATAATATTGACTAATTTTACTGTTCAGTGCTTTGAGCGTGGGCAAAGCGCTCTGTACATAAAATGCATTGTTATAACCCCTCTTTGTGTGCCGCTACCAGTCCCTACTACCCTGTCTGTGTGCCCCTACCAGCCCCTACTACCCATACCAGCCCCTACTACCCTGTCTGTGTGCCCCTACCAGCCCCTACTACCCCTACCAGCCCCTACTACCCATACCAGCCCCTACTACCCATACCAGCCCCTACTACCCTGTCTGTGTGCCCCTACCAGCCCCTACTACCCCTACCAGCCCCTACTACCCATACCAGCCCCTACTACCCATACCAGCCCCTACTACCCTGTCTCTGTACCCCTACCAGCTCTACCCCTGTCGCAGTGCGGTTGTGTAGTGGTTAGCGCGCTGCCCTACGAACCCCGGAGACCCGAGTTCGATCACTGCTTGCAGCCAACATCAGTGACGATTTTCCGAACCGGTCTTGGGCCTCCTCCCCTAGGTCGACTCAGCCTCAAATTAGTATCTGGTGCGGTGTATAAGCATCGCGACTGGGAAGACAAAGGCATCCGGGCGTGCTGTTGGCCACCCACCTCCTTGCGTGCCATCGGTGCTACTCGCTAACAGCACTTGCCCCAACAGTCTGTGAAAGGCTACACAGGCGATGTTTGCCGTTGTGCATTTGTACGCATATGCGTTCAACGGGATCTCGATACGACCTCAATCAAGCGGCAGCTATTTAAACAGCCGCTCGGCCAATCAGCGCGTGTCAAGATGCGCGTTGTGCGAATGTTCTCACCGCCACGAAGCTCCTCCGAGTGATGGCTAGAGACGGGGGGGGGGGGGACAGATGAGGGATGTCGGGAGGGGTGGGCGAGGGGGGGGAGTTGGGTGTGAGGAGAGACAGAAACTAAATAAATAAAACAAACAACGTCATTTCAATAACGCGCGTGCCAGATCGGCGAGACCCAGATTGTGTGTTTTTTTTTTTTTGCCAATTAGCGCCGCCGTGATTAATATTCAAAAACGAATCGCTAAACCACAGAGAGAGAGAGAGAAAAAGCCCTCGACAGATGGAATTTAGCAATGAATAAAGTGCCATGGTCTGGGGGAAAGGCACCATTTGGGGAGGGTGAGAGAGGAAAGCGTTGATTTTGGTCACGTGGTTGATGAGGCTCACAGACGCTGAGCCGGAACTGTTGATAAAAGCCGGGTTCGAATCCGGGTTTCAGATACTTCCTGTGATTGAACCTGGGTTCTCAGGTGTGCTGAGTTGATGGTCTAGGTTTGGCCATCAATGACTGGTGTAGAGACTCCATGAACTCGCTAGAAATCCATAGACTCGCACAGAAACGTAGAATCACGTTGAAACGCAAAGACTCATATAGAGACCGATACACTCACATAAAGACCCATCGACTCTCACAGAGAACAGGGAACTCACGTATAGACCCATAGACTCACGTTAACACCCATAGACTCACATAGCGGCCCATAGAAGTAGAGAGCGACCCACAGACTCATATTGAGAACGGTAGACTCACATAGCGACCCATAGACTCATATTGAGAACGGTAGACTCACATAGCGACCCATAGACTCATATTGAGAACGGTAGCCTCACATAGCGACCCACAGACTCATATTGAGAACGGTAGACTCACATAGCGGCCCATAGACGTAGAGAGCGACCCACAGACTCATATTGAGAACGGTAGACTCACATAGCGACCCATAGACTCACATAGCGACCCATAGACTTATATAAAGAAATGTAGACTCACATAGCGACCCATAGACTCATATTGAGAACGGTAGACTCACATAGCGACCCATAGACTCATATTGAGAACGGTAGACTCACATAGCGACCCACAGACTCATATTGAGAACGGTAGACTCACATAGCGACCCATAGACTCATATTCAGAACGGTAGACTCACATAGCGACCCACAGACTCATATTGAGAAAGGTAGCCTCACATAGCGACCCACAGACTCATATTGAGAACGGTAGACTCACATAGCGACCCACAGACTCATATTGAGAACGGTAGACTCACATAGCGGCCCATAGACGTAGAGAGCGACCCACAGACTCATATTGAGAACGGTAGACTCACATAGCGACCCATAGACTCATATTGAGAACGGTAGACTCACATAGCGACCCATAGACTCATATTGAGAACGGTAGACTCACATAGCGACCCACAGACTCATATTGAGAACGGTAGACTCACATAGCGACCCATAGACTCATATTCAGAACGGTAGACTCACATAGCGACCCACAGACTCATATTGAGAACGGTAGCCTCACATAGCGACCCACAGACTCATATTGAGAACGGTAGACTCACATAGCGACCCACAGACTCATATTGAGAACGGTAGACTCACATAGCGGCCCATAGACGTAGAGAGCGACCCACAGACTCATATTGAGAACGGTAGACTCACATAGCGACCCATAGACTCATATTGAGAACGGTAGACTCACATAGCGACCCATAGACTCATATTGAGAACGGTAGACTCACATAGCGACCCACAGACTCACATAGCGACCCATAGACTTATATAAAGAAATGTAGACTCACATAGCGACCCATAGACTCACATAGCGACCCATAGACTTATATAAAGAAATGTAGACTCACATAGCGACCCATAGACTCACATAGCGACCCATAGACTCACATAGACTGAGTTGTGGTTCTCACAAGTAGTGAGTTGATGACTTCAGCCCAGCCAACAATGAATCCCCCCAAAAAACTATGATTAATTTTTAACATTGCACAAGCACAAATGAGTCAATGACAAATATAAGTTTCACTTAATTTGGCAACATTGCAGCTCAGAGAATCACGGGATGTGGTTTGATTGCAACGTGACCAACACTATTTGCAGGGCACATGCATTTACGTTTGACGTGGGGCAGAAGTAGCACGTTTCGCTCCTTTGTTGCTGCTGTTGTTGCAGAGTTTCATGGTTCTGTGTCCAGTGGCCGCCCTGGTAAATACTGAACGGTGGACTAGCCGTGAGCAGTACGACAACACGTCGTCCGCTTCACTCACATGGGGACGTTAAAGATCTCGTGTCGTCATTTCCAAGAATGGCGCCACGGTGGCTATGAGATGTTTACTACCTCGCCCGGTATGCAAGAGGTCGTGGGTTCGATCACGACACTGACGCCTGCTGTATGTTT
The DNA here is from genome assembly GCF_015708825.2 of Lethenteron reissneri. Lineage (NCBI taxonomy): Eukaryota > Metazoa > Chordata > Hyperoartia > Petromyzontiformes > Petromyzontidae > Lethenteron > Lethenteron reissneri. The sequence goes on from NC_083834.1 coordinate 5,117,079, forward strand.
AGGGTTTGTGGTGTCTCTCTCTCATCATCAACATCACGGTGGCTAGGAGATGATAACTACCTCGCCTGGTGTACAGGAGGTCGTTGATTCGATCCCGAGCCTGACGCCTGCTGCTGTATATTTGGAGTTTGCGTGTTTCTCTCTCTCATCATCATCACGGTGGCTATGAGATGTTAACTACCTCGCCCGGTATACAGGAGGTCGTGGATTCGATCCCGACCCTGATGCCTGCTGCTGTATATTTGGAGTTTGCATGTCTCTCTCATCATCATCATCATCACGGTGGCTAGAAGATGTTAACTACCTTGCCTGGCATACAGGAGGTCGTGGATTCGATCCCGACCCTGATGCCTGCTGCTGTATATTTGGAGTTTGCGTGTCTCTCTCTCTCATCAACATCACGGTGGCTAGGAGATGTTAACTACCTCGCCTGGCATACAGGAGGTCGTGGATTCAATCCCGACCCTGATGCCTGCTGTATATTTGGAGTTTGCGTGTCTCTCTCTCATCATCACGGTGGTTAGGAGATGTTAACTACCTCGCCTGGTATACAAGAGGTCGTGGATTCGATCCAGACCCTGACGCCTGCTGCTGTATATTTGGAGTTTGCATGTTCTCTTTGCATGTCCTCTCTCTCACCACTTTACATTTCCACCTGATGATAAGCCACCTCGTGAACCTACCATTTGTGATATCCACGTCGCTTCTTAAAAATAAATACAGAGCCCAGTGGGCCTTACCTGGTAAAAAAAAAAAATGGTTTCTAGTTTTAAAAATACTCCATTGTGTGCTGGCGTCAAAATCCGCCGAATGAGACAATTGGACTGCACAATACTCATGGCGGCAGCCATCGGTCCTCTCCTGCCAGACTCATGTCCGCCAGGTGCCCAGTCACCCTTCTTACCACGTGAGGACAGCTGCCACTGGGGGTGCCCATTTTCAAATGTGTTGATATGATGAGATGTGAAACAGACTAATCCGCATTACCTGCAAGCGTTGTCATTGTGTGTGTGCCCCAAGTGTGGATAAGGAGGCTCCCCCCCTCCCCCTTCCCCCTATCGAAGTGACCTTAGAAGTAGTTCTTCGATATCCACCTCCGCGACTGCTCTCTGACTGCGTGGAGGTTCACTCATCTCGTGATGAGATAGAGATTGCACAACCGAAATACAATCCAGGAATAAGTACAAATGAATGATGATAATAATGGTTTTTAAAAAAGAAATTGATTTCTCATTTAGGAAAAAAAAATACACATTTCATATGTCTATATAATCGTTACGTGAATATTTGATCAAGATAATGCTTTCCTGTTGGTCATTTCATTAGCAAATTATTTGCTCAATCACGTCCAATTAAGTAACGTGATGCTAATGATAATTGAATAACTTATGGTGATATCATTATTGGCACTTTGTCAAGCCACTGCTGGATGAAGGCCAGCAATGGGATAGACTTAAATTAGCGCGTTGTGCGGTGTGCAGTAAACATCGCCACGAGGGAGACAAAGGCGGCCGGGCGTGGTTTTGAGCCACCCATCCCCTCTCGTGCCTTGCCAGCCTTCAAAGGTGGTCTTGCATTTGCCTGTGTGTGTCTGTGTGCGCGTGCATGTACATCTCTGTTTGTGTACATCTGTGTGTGTACGTGTGTGTGTGTGCGTACGTTTGTGTGTGTACGTGTGTGTGTACATCTGTGTGTGTGTATTTGTGTGTGTGCGGTGGTGTAACGGCTAGCACGCTGCGCTACGAACCTGGCGACCCGGGTTCGATTCCCGCTCACGGCCAACACCAGTGACAATTTATTTGAACCGGTCCTGGGCCTCGCCATAGGTCGAATCAGCCTCAAATGAGTACCTGGTGCGATGTGTAAACATTCGCCACTAGGGAGACAAAGGCGGCCGGGCGTGGTGTTGGCCACCCCACCCCCTCGTGTGCCATGCCGGCATTCATAGATGCTCGCTAACAGCACTTGCCCCTACAGTCTGTTAAGGCTATCGGGGGATCTTTGTCTCTTTTGTACGCCTGTGTGTGTACGTCTGTGTACACACAAATCAAACACCTTTCACCCCCTTAGGTACACATTGGTGACTGAGCAGTTGTTGAGAGAGTGGAGAGTTTCCCCGACCTGGGCAGTGTGCTCATGACCAGCTCCCGTTTGACAGCAGAGGTCTCACTCCGAATCAGTCGAGCGGCATGATATTTTCATCGGCTGCGTAACGCTGTGTGGAAGCTACCCGGTCTGTCGCTCCGTAAGAAGCTTCGGGTCTTCTCGGCCACAGTCATACCCTCCCTTCTCGATAATTGTGAAACGTTGACACCTCTGGTGGAACATCTGCGCCGATAAGAAACATTTAGGCTGGTCTTTCTTACGATCCATCCTGGGTTTAAACAGGCTGGCTTGTGTGAGGAGTTCACAAATAATTGAAAGATATTCTTTGGGTCTTTCGGTAAGCGTTTGATCGAAACGTCGTAGTTTTTTGTTATTTTTTTGTTATTTTCATTGAACCTATCTACGTGACTTTACCGAAAGACCCAGAGAATATGGATTCCTGCAGTCACTAAAGCTTTGAGTCAAGATTTACTTGAAAGATCTGGCCACATTTCCATCAGCGAGCTTCGACGGCAGGCAAGGCTGTGTTAGCTGGGTCATGTAGCCCGCACGGGCAAGGCACGGGCTAGAGAAGAGATGGAGTGATGTGGTACAGGAGGACGTGGAGCTGAGTGGACTTGCCGATGACTGGTACCAGCGGTGTCAAGATCGGCCTTTGTGGAGGAGGCTCGTGAAGGACCCTACTGGGCAGTTGGAGGCAGTCGCCCTCCAATAACAACGGAGGGCAGAGGAGCGACGCTCACAACAACGAGCGGAGCGCCGGGTGGATACAGCACAGCAAGTTGGCACAGTAGGGGGCACAGGTGGTGCATCAGCCAGTCATCTCGGTCATCTCAGTCAGTCGACCCGTGGCACCTGGGTTTGCCCCGTGACCTTCTGCCAGCGGGCTTTCGACACTTCACGTGGCCTCAAGGTGCACTTGGCCTGGCACAAGCATCGTGGTGACGTCACCGCCACTTAGTGGCGAATGGCGGTTGTTGTTGTTGTGTATATGTACGTGTGTGTGTGTACGTGTGTGTACGTGTGTGTGTGTGAACGTGTGTGTGTGTGTGAACGTGTGTGTGTACGTGTGAACGTGTGTGTGTGTGTATATGTACGTGTGTGTGTACGTGTGTGTGTACGTGTGTGTGTGTACGTGTGTGTGTGTGTACGTGTGTGTGTGTGTACGTGTGTGTGTGTTGGTGAACGTGTGTGTGCACGTGTGTGTGTGTGCCTCAAGACCTCGACTTCTGAGAAATGAAACCAACTCCGCCGCCGTTGACCCCTCGCTCCCCCCCAAGGGTCGTCGCGGGGAACAAAAACCACAGAGAGAGAGAGAGATGCGGGGGAGGGGGGCAGAGGGGGGTGCGGAGGTGGAGAGGGGAGGGGAGGGGGGGCAGGGGAGGGGGGAGGGGGCAGGGGAGGGGGGTCAGGGGAGGTTCGCAAAGGACCCCCAGCCAGCCCCGTGCCTCTGGGAAGCTTTCATGGCGAGCAGATTCCAAACCTCACCACCCACCACCCCCCTGCTCCCTCCCAGTCCCGCTCATCCCGTGAGAGACGAAGCCGGGAATTTAATTCAGGCAGGGCTGGAGGGAGGGGGCAGGGAGGAGGGAGGGAGGAAGGAGGGATGGGGGAGGGGGTAAAGGGGGGGAAGGGGGGGGGAATTAAAGGAGAGGGGTATGAAGGGAGAGGGGGAGGGGGGGAAGGGGGGGAGCGAGGGGTGGGAGTGCAGGAGGTGAGGGTAGAGCGAGGGGCGGAGGGGAGTACGGGAGGGGGAGTTGTGGGGGGGAGCGGTGGGAGCGAGGGGGGGAGGGGGGAACAAGGGGGGAGAAGGAAGAAAGGGAGATGACAGGGAGGAGGCAGGAGGGAAAGGGAAGGGGGGAGGGGTTGAGTGAGGGGGTGAGGAAGGTGGTGAGGGAGAGGGTGGAGGGTAGGGGAGGGTAGGGGAGGGAGGAAGGGGGTGGAGGGGATGGAGGGGGCCCATGTCCTGCAGTGCCTGCCCGTTCAGGTGGCTTGGAGTGTGACTCTTAATTTGTAGAGAGTGTGGCTCTTGCAGTGCAAAGTGTGACTTTTAATTCTGTACCGTACGGCGATAAATTTGTAATCGTGGCTCGATATGCTGAGAGGGACACTTCAGCGGTTTAAGAGAGACAGAGGCCGTCGGACTGCGAGAAGGGCTGCGTGCAGAACGAGAGAGAGCGAGAGAGTGAGCGAGAGAGTGACAGAGAGAGTGAGCGAGAGAGTGAGCGAGAGAGTGAGCGAGAGAGTGAGCGAGAGAGTGAGCGAGAGAGTGAGCGAGAGAGTGAGCGAGAGAGCGAGAGAGTGAGCGAGAGAGTGGGCGAGAGAGTGAGCGAGAGAGTGACCGAGAGAGTGAGCGAGAGAGTGACCGAGAGAGTGAGCGAGAGAGTGAGCGAGAGGTGTGGGTTTACATGAAGCTAAGTTAAAAAAAAGATTACGAAATGATGAACGAAGCAAAGTGCCGACTACACCGAGCATCTTCTTGTTTCCACTGATCGTAAATAAAAGAGAGAGCCAATGAGAGTCAATACGCAACTCAGGTATTGCAGAGGGGGATGAAATCGTCGTCAAGATGAATATCAAAGGAACCCCCCCCACGTGTCTGAGTGTTTAATGGGCGACGTCATCGGCAGGTTACTCGCAGAGGGTCAGCTGAGGTCAACCGAACCACGGATCGACTCCTGCGTCTGCGTCGTGGTCTCTCGCCTGGTCCCGGGCGACTCGTCATGGTCACGTCATCTCATCCCGTGCCACCGGACGCAACGCAACGCGAGGGGCGTCGCTATTGATCGTTACATCACAACAACAACAACAACATCTTCTTGGTTCTTTCGGTAAAGTCACGTAGAAGGGTAGTAATAAAATAATAAAAATATTTTTCGGTAAAGTCACGTAGAAGGGAAGTAAAAGAAATTTTTTTTTTTTTATTTTATTTCCCTTCTACGTGACTTTACCGAACGAACCAAGAAGATGAATCCCTGCAGTCACGAAAGCTTTAAATCGAAACAACAACATCAACAACAACTCTAGATTTGAAGCTTTCGTGACTGCAAGGATTCATACTATTAGTTCTTTCGGTAAAGTCACGTAGGTAAAAAATGAAATTAATAAAAATAAAACGATAAAATCACGACGTTTCGGAGGCAACACAAGTCTCCGTCATCAGGTGGGACCGTCACAGCCAGATTTGCTGCATTCGAAACGTCGTGATTTTTATTGCTTAATTTTTATTAATTTTAATTTCACTTTTTACCTACATGGTGACTTTACCGAAAGAACTAAGAGTATCACCAACAACAACATCAACAACATCTAACTGGCATCTATAAAATGAAAAAAAATCTAATTGCCGTGGGGGAGCTGCGAATCGGCGACTGCGTCTGTCTGTTGGATAATTTTGCCTTCCCAAGGGCTCCCCTGCGGTGCGGTGCAGACGCAGCTCCGCATTTGCCAAGCGACGATGCAATTCATATTCTTAGGTTTTTTCGGTAAAGTCACGTAGGTAAAACATTAAAATTAATAAAAGTTAAATAACAAAAAAGATTTAACTTCACTTATTTGGCCAATCTTATTTGACAGACAACTATTACAGGTTTACCATGTTTAGTGGTTGTCTCCTTGTCACAGGTTGAGTCACAAACCGTACCTCTCCATAACAAAGGCTCACCCTCTTAAGCCTCACCTTACCATATTAATAAAAAGTGTGCTGTACTTGGCCCTTCCCCCCTCTCCAACCATTATATAAACGGAGTGGTAGCTCCTGCAATCTCTCATTTACTTGATACAGCTGTCGTGGCTGTGACGGTTCCACCTGAACAGGAAGCTTGTGTTGCCTCCGAAACGTCGTGATTTTTATTTTTATTTTACTTTTATTAATTTTAATATTTTACCTACGTGACTTTACCGAAAAAACCTAAGAATATGAATCCTTGCAGTCACGAATGCTTCAAATCTAGACGATGCAATTCGTTCGTGGATCGGAATCTCGCCAACGAGGACGCGCACGTGGGGAGCGGTGGCGCAGCGGTTAGCGCGCTGAGGCATCGAACCCGAGCGGCCAGAGTTCGACTATCCCCCGTCACGGGCCAACGCCGGTGACGATTGTCTCAACCGGTCCTGGTCCTCCCCTAGGTCGACTCGGCCTTAAATGAGTACCTTGTGATGGTGCGTAAACATCGCCGCCGGGGAGACAAAGGCGGCCGGGCGTGGTAGCTGGCCACCCACCCCCTCGTGTGCCGTGCCGGCATTCATAGGTGCTACTCGCTAACAGCACTTGCCCCAGCAGGCTGTTAAGGCTGCATGGGGGATGTTTGTCTTTGCTTTGTGGAGTTAGAGTCCCATTAACACCCCCCCTAGAACGTGTTTCGCTCATCATTGCGTGTGTGCATGAGGGGCCGTCCATAAATGACGTCACGCGCCTAAGGGGAGGGGGGGTCAGACATTTATGACGATGTGTGACGAGGGGTGGGGGGGGGGGGGTTTGAGAAATGTGACGTCACATCAAAATGCGCAACTTTAAATAAATATAGACAACACGTTTGACTTAATTAAATAGACTTAAAAAAAAAAATTCTCCTACAACATCAGAGTGCAGCGGCACATTAAATACTCACTACAATGACAATAGTTTAAAGCGATTTGAAGCATGTTTTACTTTTTTTTTTTTGGGGGGGGGGGGCAGAGCTATGTGACGTCATATTTTAGGGGGGGTCTGACTTTTTGTGACGCCGTGTGACGAAGGGGGGGGGGATCAAAATCGTCCAAAATCACGTGACGTCATTTATGGACGACCCTTAAGTAATACATATGAGGACTTCATTGAGGGTTGCGATAAGAGCGCTAACAATAATACAGATGGGAAACATTATTGCTTGGATAAAACAATAATAATGTATTTTTGTTTAAAACGCAGTAGGCTTTCGCGACCAATACAATCCATAATAGAGGGTTTGTTTGGGTTAGAACGCGTATAAAATATATAAATGTGTCGTTAAACCCGCCACCACCCGACACAGCCAACTAGTAAGGGTTGTCACGTAAACAGAACGTGGGCAATTCGTCACTAGTACAGCACTAGTGTGTAGTGTAGTGTATAGTGTAGTGTGTAGTGTAGTGTAGTGGTATAGTAGTGTATAGTGTAGTGTATAGTGTAGTGTATAGTAGTGTGTAGTGTAGTGTATAGTGTAGTGTGTAGTGTAGTGTATAGTGTAGTGTAAAGTGTATAGTGTAGTGCATAGTAGTGTAGTGTATAGTGTAGTGTATCGTAGTGTAGTGTATAGTGTATTGTATAGTAGTGTAGTGTATAGTGTAGTGTATAGTGTAGTGTATAGTAGTGTATAGTGTAGTGTATAGTGTAGTGTATAGTAGTGTAGTGGTGTATAGTGTCGTGTATAGTAGTGTAGGGGTAAAGTAGTGTATAGTGTAGTGTATAGAAGTGTATAGTGTAGTGAATAGTAGTGTATAGTGTAGTGTATAGTAGTGTATAGTGTAGTGTATAGTAGTGTAGTGGTATAGTAGTGTATAGTGTAGTGTATATTAGTGTAGTGGTATAGTAGTGTATAGTGTAGTGTATAGTAGTGTAGTGGTATAGTAGTGTATAGTAGTGTAGTGGTATAGTAGTGTATAGTGTAGTGTATAGTGTAGTGTATAGTGTAGTGTATAGTAGTGTCATGGTATAGTAGTGTATAGTGTAGTGTATAGTGTAGTGTATAGTGTAGTGTATAGTAGTGTAGTGGTATAGTAGTGTATAGTGTAGTGTATAGTAGTGTAGTGGTATAGTAGTGTATAGTGTAGTGTATAGTAGTGTAGTGGTATAGTAGTGTATAGTAGTGTAGTGGTATAGTAGTGTATAGTGTAGTGTATAGTGTAGTGTATAGTGTAGTGTATAGTGTAGTGTATAGTAGTGTCATGGTATAGTAGTGTATAGTGTAGTGTATAGTAGTGTATAGTGTAGTGTATAGTGTAGTGTATAGTGTAGTGTATAGTAGTGTAGTGGTATAGTAGTGTATAGTGTAGTGTATAGTAGTGTAGTGGTATAGTAGTGTATAGTGTAGTGTATAGTAGTGTAGTGGTATAGTAGTGTATAGTGTAGTATATAGTAGTGTAGTGGTATTGTAGTGTAGTGGTATAGTAGTGTATAGTGTAGTGTATATCGTAGTGTATAGTGTAGTGTATAGTAGTGTCATGGTATAGTAGTGTATAGTGTAGTGTATAGTGGTGTAGTGGTATAGTAGTGTATAGTGTAGTGTATAGTGTAGTGTATATTGTAGTGTATATTAGTGTCGTGGTATAGTAGTGTATAGTGTAGTGTATCGTAGTGTAGTGGTATAGTAGTGTATAGTGTAGTGTATATTAGTGTAGTGGTATAGTAGTGTATAGTGTAGTGTAGTGGTATAGTAGTGTATTTTAGTGTAGTGGTATAGTAGTGTAGAGTGTAGTATATAGTAGTGTAGTGTATAGTAGTGTATAGTGTAGTGTATAGTGTAGTGTATAGTGTAGTGTATAGTGTAGTGTATAGTGTAGTGTACTAGTACAGCACACCGCTTGTGTGCTGGAGAGCCAAAGCCACAACATTTACAATCCGAGCCCGACGTTCACATCTTTATTGAATACATGCAGTACCAGTACACCCCCCGTATAACAGCAGCAGTGGTAGCGATGCATACTGAGTCACACCCGCTCTCTCTCTTTCTCCCAGACAGGGTGTTTATATTTGTGCTCCAGACTCGTTAGCCCCTCAAAGAACCCGCGTGTAGCCTCAACGGACTGCTGGAGCAAGCGCTGTTCGCACGCAGCTACCAATGAAGGCCGGCGCGACACACGGTAGCCGCACCTTAACAACTCTTGGAGCTATTCTTTGGTTCTTTCGGTAAAGTGACGTATAAAGATAAAATAATAAATTAAATAATAGCATACGACGTTTCGATTGCAACACAAGCAATCATCATCAGGTATAAATGAAATAGCAAACAAAAAAATCTAACCAGAAAACTATAGACAGACATATAAGCAGACAGATATCACCAAGATACATAGAGAGAGCAACACAGGTACAAAAAGGGAGATCGTCTCTGTGGGGTGGCCTTAAATAGACAGAGGGGGGCGGAGGCAACTCTTGGAACCTCCCATTTCAACCAGTCCACACAACAAAGGCTCATTCCTAACAGCGTGCTTCAGCCGCACCGAACCTCGCAATGGCTCCTCCCACCTTCAACCAGTACATATACAAGGACTCATCTTCTTGGTTCTTTCGGTAAAGTCACGTAGAATGGAAATAATGAAATAATAAAAATAAAACATAATAAAATAAAATAATTACCGAAAGAACCAAGAAGATGCAGCGGTCGTGCTGTGGTGGTTCCACCTGAAGACGGAGGCTTGTGTTGCCTCCGAAACGTCGTAATTTTAATTTTATTTTTATTTTACTTTTATTCATTTTAATTTTCATATTTTACCTACATGGTGACTTTACCGAAAAAAATCTAAGAATAGGGTAGTGGGTGGCCAACGCCACGCCCAGCCCTGCCTTTGTCTCCCTCGTGACCATGTTTACACAGGCTGCTCGTTTTGAGGCTGAGTCGACCTAGGGGTAGGCCCGGGATCGGTTTCAGTTAATCGTCACTGGCGTTGGCCGTCAGTAGGAATCGAACTCGGGTCACCGGGTTCGTCGCGCAGCGCACTAAGCGTTACACTACCGCGACCTCGCGCGCCCCATCGCACGCACACACAGCACACAAACACCCCTCTATCGCACGGCGCGCACAGAGACAAAGATCCCCCGTACATCCTTTACCAGATTCATCTTCTCGGTTCTTTCGGTAAAGTCACGTAGAAGGGAAATAATAAAATAATAAAAATAAAACATAATAAAAAATTCTCACGACGTTTCGGCCACAACGCAAGCAGCCGTCCTCAGGTGAAGAACAGGTCTGTCGGGAAGACAGCGTCTGAATGGGCACCACCAGGCTTGGCAGCGTATATTTAAGCTGAGGTTGGAGGGGGGAAGGGGCGCCTTGACAAAGTAATTTGCATATCAAGAGGAATTTAGCATATTTATGGGAAATGCAGAAATGGGATTAGTCACTACTTGTGGAATGCGTATGAGGTGGAGGGGGGGGTTCAAAGTCATATTTTGCCCGTGCATTATGCATTATGCAGGATTAGCAGCATCAAAGGGAGGGAGTAGGATTAGCAGTAATAGAGGGAAAGAATTTTAATAGTAAGGAGCTGCAGCAGCTAAACCACCACGTAAAAAAACTAAAATCTAAACTACATCCAGTATCATCAATATACTAAATATACTCTCCAATAAGCTGAGCTACTAACAGACTTTACCAGATTGTTGGGCCAAGTGCTGTTAGCGAGCGCCTATGAAGGCCAGGACGGCACTACGCCCTCGTCCAGGGGTGTGGAACCTTTAATCTGCCAAGAGCCATTTGGATATGTACAACATCATTCGCGGGCCATACAAAATTATCAACTTAAAAAATTAGCCTGTTATATTTGGTCAAACATTTAATTAACTCGCCCCCTAATGCGATGGATGGAACTGCTTCTCTTTGGCGAGGCATGTGATGTTCGCCGGTATTGATGATGTTGCTGCTGCTACTCGCAACTGCTTTTCCAGGTTTGCTCCTAGATTTATTGAATTTCGAGTCTCGCCTGCGGTTGCCTTGGCAGGGCCAGAGACCAAATGATTTCGCGGGCCTTATACTGGCCGGCGGGCCGGACGGTCCCCACCCCTGGCCTACTCCAAGGCTAATGAAGGCTGAGCTGACCTAGTCGTATCCCAGGACCGGTTGACGTTAGCGATGGCCGGGAGTTGAACGCGGGTGTAGCGAGCAAAGTGGATCTGTGAATGTGTTTACGAAGGTGTGAATGTGCGCGGGTGTCAGTGGGTGTCCATGAGTGTCTGGATGTGTGAATGAGTGCTGTGTGTCTGCGTGGTGTGTAAGGATGTGTCTCCACACGTCTGGGTGCGGGAATCGATGTGCGTGTTCAATTACACCAGTGACGATTATCCATATAGTACGTGTTTTTTTTTTTGGGAGGGGGTGGGTTAGATCGCTTAAATTAAAATGTGGTCTTCTTGGTTCTTTCGGTAAAGTCACGTAGAATGGAAATAATAAAATAATAAAAATAAAACAATAAAATAATTCTCACGACGTTTCGTCCACAACGCAAGCAGCCGTCCTCAAACTTAATAAGATGATTAAATTTTTTCTTGCGTTAATGGGGAATTCTTCATTTGGTTGTCATATCCCTGAGAGTGTGGTGGACATTCCACGTTCCTATGGCGGGCCTCGGCATATAAGGGGCGTGTCTCTCTATGGGACAACCACGGCTGATGACTTCCCCCCGGCGGATTGGTGATCATTGTATCTTCCGATTGCTCAGAGCAGCTCAATCTACCTCTTAGCCACCAGACAAGTCTCCCAAAGCGGTACTAATTTTATCGACCCCGGAGGGGAACGATGATGGGCCGCTGAATGAAGCAACAACCAACGACGAGAATTTGAACACTCTTACACTTTTTTTCTTCTTGGTTCTTTCGGTAAAGTCACGTAGAAGGGAAATAATAAAGTAATAAAAATATTATCTTATTATTTTATTTTATAATTTTAATAAAAAATGTTTTTTAATAAAGTCATAAAAAAAATTCTATTATTTTAGAATTTTAATAAAAATATTATCTTATTATTTCCCTTCTACCTGACTTTACCGAAAGAACCAAGAAGATGAATCCCTGCAGTCACGAAAGCTTTACATCGAAATATAAATGTGGTGTCAATAAAGCCGCCACCACCCGACACAGCCAATAAATAAAGTCCGTCACGTTAAACAGGAGATGCCGAACCGGTACAGCAACACCGGTGATGTCGGAGAATGAATCCACCGGTGCGTCGGAGAGTTCGACGTTTCGTCCCGTAATTACAACGAGCATCATCAGGCGACATCCAGATTCGTGGAGAAATCGTCCCTCGTTCCTTTCTTAAATAGAGGGATAGATGCGATGGCGTCACTTGTGAGTTCGTCACGTGCGATAATGGTGGAGTTACTGAATTGCGTGTAAACGATAACGTGTCACCATTATCGGTTGGGTTATTCACGTGGTGGTCAACGTACATGATGCATGCGCATTGTTGATGTACACCCCGTCGTTTGTGTGCACCTGTTTCGCACGGAAAATCACCATCGACGTATGGTGACCTTTCGATATAAAGCTTTCGTGACTGCAGGGATTAATCTTCTTGGTTTTTTCGGTAAAGTCACGTAGAAGGGAAGTAATACAATAATAAAAATAAGTGCATGATCATACAGGTCACCATACCCCTTCTTCTTGGTTTTTTCGGTAAAGTCACGTTGAAGGGAAGTAATAAAATAATACAAATAAAACATAATAAAAAAATTCTCACGACGTTTCGGCTACAACGCAAGCAGCCGTCTTCAGGTGAAGAATGAGACACTGCCAAGCTAGTGTCTCATTCTTCACCTGAAGACGGCTGCTTGCGTTGAGACACTAGGTTGGCAGTGTCTCATTCTTCACCTGAAGACGGCTGCTTGCGTTGAGACACTAGGTTGGCAGTGTCTCATTCTTCACCTGAAGACGGCTGCTTGCGTTGAGACACTAGCTTGGCAGTATCTCATTCTTCACCTGAAGACGGCTGCTTGCGTTGAGACACTAGCTTGGCAGTGTCTCATTCTTCACCTGAAGACGGCTGCTTGCGTTGAGACACTAGATTGGCAGTATCTCATTCTTCACCTGAAGACGGCTGCTTGCGTTGAGACACTAGCTTGGCAGTGTCTCATTCTTCACCTGAAGACGGCTGCTTGCGTTGAGACACTAGATTGGCAGTATCTCATTCTTCACCTGAAGACGGCTGCTTGCGTTGAGACACTAGCTTGGCAGTGTCTCATTCTTCACCTGAAGACGGCTGCTTGCGTTGAGACACTAGATTGGCAGTATCTCATTCTTCACCTGAAGACGGCTGCTTGCGTTGAGACACTAGCTTGGCAGTGTCTCATTCTTCACCTGAAGACGGCTGCTTGCGTTGAGACACTAGCTTGGCAGTGTCTCAATTTTCACCTGAAGACGGCTGCTTGCGTTGTAGCCGAAACGTCGTGAGAATTATTTTATTATGTTTTATTTTAATTATTTTATTACTTCCCTTCTACGTGACTTTACCGAAAGAACCAAGAAGAGGGGGTATGGTGACCTGTATGGTCATGTACTTTAACAGTGTTACAACTTGACGATTCGCTTCCAAGCAGTCTGTAGCTTATCCGAACGGTTAATTTTTACTTTAAATTTCTCTCAATTTCGATAGATTCTCTAATTAGACTTGGCTAGTAGTAGCTCGTTTCGCACGGAACTTGAACGTTATCGAAATAAATTCGGGTGCCCTTGTTGGCACGCGTGTTCTGCCACTGCCGACAGTTTCATTTGGGAGTGTTGCATATTAATGTGAATTGCTGCAGTCACGAAAGCTTTAAGTCAAACATTTATTTCATATTCCTTTGGTCCTGTCTGACCGACATAGCATTTGCCCACAGGAGTTTCGGTAATACATCTTTAGTGCCAGATATTAGTTTATGTATTTCACGTACCGTGCCAAATCTAACTCGGATGTTCAGCTTTTACAAACATCTGGCTAGTTTGTCACTGACTCCCGCAATGGACGGTGTTTTAAATAAGTGGTTACAATTGCCTGGTCAGTTTGATTTGTTTTTTGGCATTCATTTACTCGGATTGTAAATGTTGTGGATTTACTCTCCAACACACAACCGGTTAGTGCTGTACTAGTATACTACACTATATACTACACTATATACTACACTATACACTACACTATACACTACACTATACACTACACACTAGTGCTGTACTAGTGACGTGACAAACCTTACTAGTTGGCTGTGTCGGGTGGTGGTGGGTTTAACGACACATTTATATATTTACGCGATCTAACCCAGAAAACTCTGTATTATGGATGATATTGGTCGCAAAAGCCTACCACGCGTTAAACTAACCAGTCACAATTATCTGAACCGTTCCCAGTCCTGGGCTTTCCGAGGCCGATTCAGCCTCAAATGAGTACCTGGTGCGGTGTGTAAACATTGCTTCTGGGGAGACAAAGGCGGTCGGGCGTGGTGCTGGCCACCCACCCCCTTGTGCGCCGTTCTGGCCTTCATAGGTGCTACTCGCTAACAGCACTTGCCCCAACAGTCGTTTAAGGCTATACGGGGGATCTTTGTCTTTTGTGCGGGGCGTGTGTGTGGTGGGTGTGAACACGTGAACAATACATCCTAGCCACGGCCGTCTTTGTCTCTCCCCGCAGTGCCGATGTTTATATACAGCGCAGCAGGTGCGTGCTCACTTACGGCTGAGTCGACCTAGGGGAGAAGCCGGGACCGGTTATTGCCAGCTCATAATGAGCGTGTTAACGCGATGTAACGTAACCCTCTAGACGCGTGGGCGGAAACAGCTGTCTGACAGCGGTTGATGAGAAGGCGCTTGCGAGAAACACGAGTTTGAACTAAACATTGCGAAACGATAATTATAATCCACACGTATAGGGAAATGTATTATGCAAATGTATGTTAACTACATAACATGTTCATCTTCTTGGTTCTTTCGGTAAAGTCACGTAGAAGGGAAATAATAAAATAATAAAAATTTAACATAATAAAATAATTATCACGACGTTTCGGCCACAACGCAAGCAGCGTCATTCAGACGCTGTCTCCCCGACAGACCTGGTCTTCACCTGAGGACGGCTGCTTGCGTTGCGGCCGAAACGTCGTGAGAATTATTTTATTGTTAAATTTTTATTATTTTATTATTTCCCTTCTACGTGACTTTACCGAAAGAACCAAGAAGATGAATCCCTGCAGTCACGAAAGCTTTAAATCGAAATTTTACATAACATGTTAAATAGAACATTCGCACATACATTGCATGTGTGCGCGTGTGTGCGGAGCGGTAGTGTAGCGGTCAGCGCGCTGCGACCCGAGTTCGATCCCCGTTCACGGCCAACGCCAGTGACGATCATCTGAACCGGTTCTGGGGTTTCTCCTCGGTAGATTCAGCTTCATATGAGTACCTGGTGCGGTGTGTAATCATCGCCCCTCAATAAACAAAGGCGGCCGGGCGTGGTGTTGGCCATACTGACCCCCTCGTGCGATGTGGCTGGCCTTCATTGGTGCCCGCTTATAGCAACTTGCTCCAACCCACTGGGATTTTTGCACACAGCGTTGGTGTACGGTGCTTTTCTTCTGGAAGATTTTGCAGTTTTTTCCTGGATTTTTCTGTTTGCGCATAGTCACTTTAAGATGTTTTCTTGTTCATGTTTTTAGTTTTTTAGTTTTTTTGCGTTTGCACCCGATTCAAGAGCCGAATGGCTCACAGGGCTATACGAAATGAATGAAACAGAAACCTTAACAATCTGTCAAGGCTATACGGGGGATCAGTATCTAACTCTCTGTTAACGATCTGAAATATGTGGCTCTTTTTTCAGAAGCGACCTGGCCACAAACGATAGCGCAACTAAGTGGCCTATCGTGTGCAAATGTATAGCAGCCAAAAACTCTGAATCCAAGGCCGTAGCCATGGACTCAACATTGGTTGGGACCAAATCTTCGAGGGGGTCCGGGGGTC
Organism: Lethenteron reissneri; assembly: GCF_015708825.2. NCBI lineage: Eukaryota > Metazoa > Chordata > Hyperoartia > Petromyzontiformes > Petromyzontidae > Lethenteron > Lethenteron reissneri. The sequence goes on from NC_083834.1 coordinate 5,132,839, forward strand.
CACCCCCCCAGAAAAAAGAAATAAATTCGAAAACGAATTTCTTGCCATTTCCTTCCTAAAATATTTTTAAAAATTCACTAACACAGGATGGATTTTTTTTTTTTACAATAATGCCTAATATTGTATTGTATTACATTGCTCTGTTTTTTATTGTTTTACCTTTTCTTGTTTCATTGTATGTAATGGCAGAGATTAGGGATTAATAAAGTACAACCATAACCACACTCATATAAACAGAAATCTATTTTTTTTATTTAAAGCTTTTGTGACTGCAGGGATTCATATTCTTGGTTCTTTCGAAAGAACCAAGAATAGAAATCTATTTTATAGCAATATATTGGGGGGGGGGGCATTTTGAGCATATTTGAATATTGGGGGGTGGATGTCCCCCCCCAAATATATATTATAATTACGGCCTTGCTCTGAACGCGTGGCGATGTTGATTAAAAATTTGGAGGCAAAATCGGAGGACCCGTAGAAAAATCCACGCGACCACGGGGTGAGAGAGAGAGAGAGAGACACCGCAAACTCCAAACATTTAGGCATTGCCAGGAACCAACTCACCACTCTCTGCATATCAGTCGATGTGGTTAGCATCTCGCCAACCACAGGGCACATGTTGTTATTGTTGTTGCGTGTGTGTTGTTGTTGTTGTTGCGATGCCATCCCTCGTTAAATCTGATCGGTTGTGCTGTAAGCGCGCCCCTATTTTTCTGACACTGCCGACGGGCTATAGAGGAGCCAATCTTTTTTTTTTTCCTTTTTAAATATCGCGTCGTATAAACAAAAACGTCGCGCTCGCTTCTGCAAGTCAGATTACATTTCCATTCCGAATGATTGCGGTCTGCAGCCTTGCCCTTGGGTATCAGATATTAACGAGAAATAACCGGCACTATATATACTTGCGTGCGCGCGTGTATGTACTCTCTCTCTCTCTCTCGCTCTCTCGCTCTCTAACATGCATATTTTATTGTTGCATTTGTTTTGGCGTACCTCTCCGTTACGCCTAGCTCGTTTTAAAAGTCAACGTTTTATTTGCGTAGATAATCCCTCTGAAAGCGACATTTAATTCATCATATTCAGTTCTCCGGCTTGCTTTTGGTGAACTGGGTTGCATCGCGTCTAGGCGCTCGGCAACCGAAATGGCAAGAAGAGACATTAAAGAAAACAACAACAACAACATCAACAGCATCTCAATATTTCGAGGGCCGCAATGCACCGCGTGGAAGGTGAATACGAGACGGTGGTGGTGCTCCCTAGCAAACAGCTTCACTCAACCCAGTCGCTTAAATCGCCACCTCATGCGGCTCTCAGCGCCGCAAGTTACCGACCCTCTGATCACGTTGAACTTGTGAGATGGCCATCATGAACGGCCCTTCCTCCGGCGAGTGACACCCTGACCCAGGACTCGAACCGCGACGTTTTGACCCCCCGGCTGACCGAAAGGGTGACCTCCACACATTTTCCTTCATCGATTTATTCTCACCGCAGATTAATCCTCCTCTGCAAGGCATGTGCTGCTCATTGAATTCTCTCATTGATACTCATCGTTTTTGTTCGATAAAGTCACGTAGGTAAAAAAAAAACTCAATGAAATCACGACGTTTCGGAGGCAACACAAGCTTCCGTCTTCAGGTGGAACCGTTACAGCCAAATTTACTGAAACGTGAAATTCACTGATGAGTGAAATGCACTGTAATAAGTGAATTACAGCCAAATTCACTGAGTGAAATTTACTGTAATAAGTGAAATTGGCTGTAACGGTTCAACCTGAAGACGGAAGCTTGTGTTGCCTCCGAAACGTCGTGATTTAATTGAGTTGTTTTTTCATTTATTTACTTATTTTTTACCTACGTGACTTTACCGAAATAACCAAAGAGTATGAATCCTTGCAGTCACGAAAACTTCAAATCTAGAATTCTTTCATTGACTCCTCTCATTGACTTCTCTCATTGGCTCTTATCAACTCTCATAGTCTCTCGTTATCTCTTAATGTATCTCATTATCTCTCATTAGCTCTCATTGTTTCTCGTTAACTCACAATGTCTCTCATTCTCTCTCATTTTCTCTCGATGTATCTCATTGGCTCTCGCCGGCCACGTCGCTCCACAAGGGAAAATGTCCAAGAGTTTCGATCTAAAGCTTTCGTGACTGCAGGGATTCATCTCCTTGGTTCTTTCGGTAAAGTCACGTAGAAGGGAAATAATAAAATAATAAAAATATTGATAATAAAATAAAATAAATATTTGTATCACTTTATAAAAAATATTTTTATTAAAATTATAAAATAAAATAATACAAATATTTTTATTACTTTATTATTTCCCTTCTACGTGACTTTACCGAAAGAACCAAGAAGAAAAAAGTACAAGAGTGTTCAAATTCTCGTTGTTGGTTGCTTCATTCAGCGGGCCCATCATCGTTCCCCTCCGGGGTCGATAAAATTAGTACCGCTTTGTGAGACTTGTCTGGTGGCTAAGAGGTAGATTGAGCTGCTCTGAGCAATCGGAAGATACAATGTCCTATGGAGAGAAACGCCCCTCACGCCGAGGCCCGCCATAGGAATGAGGAATGTCCACCACACTCTCAGGAATATGACAACCAAATGAAGAATTCCCCAATAACGCAAGAAAAAAATTAATAATCTTATTAAGTCTGAGTTTGTCTCGAAACGCAACTCAGGGTCGCTACCCCTATGGACCACGTGTCCTCTGCTAGGCCGATCAATAAACTTGCGTCCCACGCTCGATTCAAATGCCTGAACCTTTCCACACGCAGGCTGTGTGCTGTTCAGTGTACGTACATAATGCGCACACACATTGCGCGCGTTGATGAACACTGCGAATAACCCAACCGACAATAGGTAACGGCACATTGGCATATTCTTAGGTTTTTTCGGTAAAGTCACGCAGGTAAAACATTAAAATTAATAAAAGTAAAATAAAATAAAAATCACGACGTTTCGGAGGCAACACAAGCTTCCGTCTTCAGGTGGAACCGTTACAGCCAAATTTACTGAAACGTGAAATTCACTGATGAGTGAAATTCACTGTAATAAGTGAATTACAGCCAAATTCACTGAGTGAAATTTACTGTAATAAGTGAAATTGGCTGTAACGGTTCAACCTGAAGACGCAAGCTTGTGTTGCCTCCGAAACGTCGTGATTTAATTGAGTTGTTTTTTCATGTATTTACTTATTTTTTACCTACGTGACTTTCCCGAAATAACCAAAGATTATGAATCCTTGCAGTCACGAAAACTTCAAATCTAGAATTCTTTCATTGACTCCTCTCATTGACTTCTCTCATTGGCTCTTATCAACTCTCGTAGTCTCTCGTTATCTCTTAATGTATCTCATTATCTCTCATTAGCTCTCAGTGTTTCTCGTTAACTCACAATGTTTCTCATTCTCTCTCATTTTCTCTCGATGTATCTCATTGGCTCTCGCCGGCCACGTCGCTCCACAAGGGAAAATGTCCAAGAGTTTCGATCTAAAGCTTTCGTGACTGCAGGGATTAATCTCCTTGATTCTTTCGGTAAAGTCACGTAGAAGGGAAATAATAAAATAATAAAAATAAAACATCATAAAATTTCGATTTAAAGCTTTCGTGACTGCAGGGATTCATCTTCTTGGTTCTTTCGGTAAAGTCACGTAGAAGGGAAATAATAAAATAATAAAAATATTGATCATACAATAAAATAATAAAAATATTTTTATTACTTAATTTAAAAATATTTTTATTAAAATTATAAAATAAAATAATACAATTATTTTTATTACTTTATTATTTCCCTTCTACGTGACTTTACAGAAAGAACCAAGAAGAAGAAAGTACAAGAGTCTTCAAATTCTCGTTGTTGGTTGCTTCATTCAGCGGCACATCATCGTTCCCCTTCGTGTAGCTGCTACATGTGTAGGAGCTACACGTGTAGCAGCTACACATGCAGCTACTACACATGTAGCTACTACACGTGTAGCTGCTACACATGTAGCTACTACTACACATGTAGCTACTACTACACATGTAGCTACTACTACACATGTAGCTACTACACGTGTAGCAGCTACACATGTAGCTCCTACACATGCAGCTACTACACATGCAGCTACTACACATGCAGCTACTACACGTGTAGCTGCTACACATGTAGCTACTACTACACATGTAGCTACTACTACACATGTAGCTACTACACGTGCAGCTACTACACATGTAGCTCCTACACATGCAGCTACTACACATGCAGCTACTACACATGCAGCTACTACACATGTAGCTCCAACACATGCAGCTCCTACACATGTAGCTAATACACATGTGAATTGGGGGAGGTGTGAAGGGGTAGGGGGGAGGGGAGAAGTGGGGGGAGGGGTGAAGTGGGGGAGGGATGAAGGGGGGAGGGGTGAAGTGGGGGGGTGAAGTGGGGGAGGTGAAGTGGGGGGGAGGGGTGAAGTGGGGGGTGAAGTGGGGGGGTGAAGTGGGGGGTGAAGTGGGGGGGGTGAAGGGGGGAGGGGAGAAGAGGGGGGGGTGAAGTTGGGGGAGGGGTGAAGTGGGGGGGCGAAGTGGGGGGGTGAAGTGGGGGGGTGAAGGGGGGAGGGGAGAAGAGGGGGGGAGAAGTGGGGAGAGTGGTGAAGTGGGGAGGGGTGAGGTGGGGGGAGGGGAGAAGTGGGGGGGGGGGAGAAGTAGGGGGAGGGGTGAAGTGGGGGGGGGAGAAGTGGGGGGAGTGGTGAAGTGGGGGGGTGAAGTGGGGAGGGGTGAAGGGGGGGAGGGGTGAAGTGGGGGGGGTGAAGTGGGGGGAGGGGTGAAGTGGGGGAGGGGTGAAGTGGGGGAGGGGTGAAGTGGGGGGAGGGGTGAAGTGGGGGGGTGAAGTGGGGGGGGGGGTGAAGTGGGGGGGGGTGAAGTGGGGGGGGGGGTGAAGTGGGGGGAGGGGTGAAGTGGGGGGGTGAAAGGGGGTGGAGGTTCCGATCCGATATTAAGATGGAATATCGGTCTTGTGAAGGTGGCTTTGGGACCCCCCGTTTAATTTCGCGAGCAGTTGGTGGTTCACTTATGAATGTGTGTATATTTATATATATGTATATTCTGTTTGGTTAAGCTTCGCTTTATAAAGCGTGCCTAACTTTTTCATTAGGCGAAGATTGAAACAGCTGCTGCCTCGCTTCAAATGGGATAGAGAGTAATTCGGAATCTCGGCGTTCTTGTATGTATTTGTTAAATTGTTGTTACGTATACATTCGATTTGGTTTCGCTTGCTTTGATAACTCTATAGACATTTTAATGGAATGTTTTTTTCTTCTTCTTCCAAATCGCTAAAAGGCAAGTTCATGATAAAGGCGCATGCCTGCAATTGCGTGCTCACGTTACTGATGTCACTGTATTCCATCGTTATTCACGATCTTATTCATTTAATTATTTAAAGTTATTCTTTCAAAGATAGGTTTTCATCGGCCAACATCATTATCAGCGAAATTTGCAATTCGCGAGCATCTCCGGAACGTATCCTTCGTCGCGAATAACGAGGTAATCCTGCAACAGCGATCACCTTTCGTTGATTTTCCAATTGGTCTTGAAAGAAGTCGCGATATCTATCCCTTCTAGAATCGCCCTGCTGCTACTGCTGCTGTCACCCATCCTAGAACCTCACTCAGAACCACAGGAACGCTGCTGCTGCTGGTGCTGTACCCGATCGGCGAATGTCACTCAGAACCGGAGGGACCATGATGCTGCCGCTGCTGTGCGACCAAGGAGTGGAACAACGGAGACGTTCACAACAATAAACTCCTCGTCATCATCATTCAAGACTCAAACATCACAGCACCACCTCCTCCTCCTGGCTTTGACATTCCTCCTGGACAAAGCTGCTGTCACCTTGGACTCACTCACCCACCAAAGACAAATATCCCCCACCCCCCATAGCCTTGACAGACTGCTCGGGCAAGTGCTGTTAGCGAGCAGCACCTACGAAGGCCGGCACGACACACGAGGGGGTGGGTGGCCAGCACCACGTCCTGCCGCCTTTGTCTCTCCAGTGGCGATGTTTACTACGAACCGCACCAGCCGAGGTTCCTCCCCTCTGTGCATGGCTTGGATGATGATGTTGGTGATGATGATGGTGATGATGATGATGTTGGTGATGATGATTGTGATGATGTCATTATCTTGGGTACGTCCTCTCATCCACGTCCTCCTCTCGACCTATGGAAGGCCCAGCACTGCAACACAAATATTCACGACTGCTACCGGGTACTCATCTGAGGCTGAGTCTACCTAGGGGAGGCGCAGGGCCGGTTGAAATGATCGGCACCGGTGTTGTGTGGCCGTGAACGGGAATCGAACTCGGGTGGCCGAGCTAACCGCCGCACATGATTAGCACGCACATCGTAGTATTAACGAGGGCTGGCCGTCTGATTCTAAACTACGAACTAAACGAGTTTCATTTCGCCAGGTAAGGCTCACTGAGCTATGCAGGTCTTATTTCAAAAGCGGCCTGGCCACAAATGATATTTCAACACAGTGGTTTATTGTTGATTTGAAGCTTTCGTGACTGCAGGAATCCATATTCGTTGGATCTTTAGGTAAAGTCACGTAGGTATAAAATAAAATGAATCACGACGTTTCGGGCGCAACACAAGCGTCCGTCCTGTTAACATCACTTGCCCCGGCCACTTCTTTATTACCCTTGGGCTACATCCATTTCAAACCTTTTAAAACACTCTGCCTCAGCAGCAGACCATGCTTTCCCACCTGATGACGGACGCTTGTGTTGCGCCCGAAACGTCGTGTTTTATTTATTTTTATACCTACGTCACTTTACCGCAAGAACCAAAGAGTAAAGTGGTTCATCACGGGGGCATCCATAGCAGCCACATACT
>NC_083834.1:5144713-5167744 GCF_015708825.2 Lethenteron reissneri
AAAACCCACGACCTCCTGTATACCAGGCGAGGGTGATAACATCTCCGAGTCATCGCAGCGTCCTCCACTCCACCCCAAGCACTGTGTTGTTATTGATGACCGTGCTGAGTGGATTTTTTTTCTTCCCATTGATTGTTTAGCGCCGTTTATGAACAACGAATAGAATTCAGAGGGGGATGATCACCCCCCCCCCCACCACCAGCCCCCCCCCCCTCCCCCGCGTCTAAAAATGTGAGACAACTTCAAAGTTACTCGAATCAATTTTCATTTTCCCCACGTACCGCATATCGAGTCTCGAAAAATACCTTGGAAACAAAAAGCGGTTCTCAGTAAAGTCGGGCATTCAGTGGTGATGCTAGGGAGCGGTGGGGTAGCGGTTAGCGCTACGCCGCGCTACAAACCCCTGCGTCCCGAGTTCAATCCCCGCTCACGGCCATAATCAGTGACAATTACTCCCGAGGTTCACTCAGCCTCAAATGAGTACCTGGCGCGGTGTGTAAAGATCGTCACTGGGGAGACAAAGGCGGCCGGGCGTGATTCTGGCAACCCACCCCCTCGTGTACTGTTCCGGCCTTCATAGGTGCTCGCTAACAGCACTTGCCCCTACATTCTATTAAGGCTATACGGGGGATCTTTGTTTTTAGTGGTCGTGGCACCGCGTTGGGGAGATGTTAACTACTTCGCCTGGTATACAGGAGGTCGTGGGTTCAAGCCCGACCCTGACGCCTGCTGCTGTATTTTTGGAGTTTGCGTGTCTCTCTCATCATCATCATCATCACGGTGGCTAGGAGATGTTAACTACCTCGCCTGGTATACAGGAGGTCGTGGGTTCAAGCCCGACCTTGGAGTGTATTTGGAGTTTGCATGATCTCTCTCTCCTCGTGGTCGCGCGGGTTTTTCTCCGGGTTTTCCCCTCCGCATTTAGAATCAACATCATGCGTTTTGATTATTTGTGCTGCTGCCGTACATTTCCACGTGATACGCCACTTCCTTGAGCTATGAATCGTGGCCTCGTCGCTTGTGAAAATGCTCTACACAGCTCAGTGGGTCCTTACCTGGTTAAGTTAAACAAAAAAAAAGTTTACACCATTGGAACCTCATTTGCCAGTAAAAAATATGATAATTAGTTTTTTACCCTTCAATCTGGCAACAAAACTGACACCTTTTTTACAAGGAGTCATGTTTGCATAGACCACAATACCTTTTGGCGTCATCTGGTCCAACCCATGCGAGACTAGGCTCTGAGAAAAGCTGTCTCGGGTGTGGACCAATCAACTTCAAGGACAGTGCATGCATTGTCAGAGTTATGTTTTTTGTTTGCATTATGACTGCAGGTATTGTGGTCTATGCAAACATGACTCCTTGTAAAAAAGGTATCAGTTTTGTTGCCAGATAAAAGGGTAAAAAAACAATTATTAAAAAAAAGTTATTTAGTTCAATCTCGATTTGAACGCTTTCGTGACCGCAGGAATCCATACTCTTTGGTTCTTTCGTTAAAGTCACGTGGGTAGAAATAAAATACAGTAGAGCCTCGGATATCGAACGCACCAGAACTCGAACAAATCGCTGTTCGAACGATATTTCCGAACATTTTTTTGCCCCGGAAATCGAACGAAATTCGGAGGTCGAAGGGGGCAATCGCGACTTGAAAGAACCTGTACGGCTGAAACGCGTATGGGCAGCGTGCATGACGCTTGCCCAGACAAAGGGGACTCCCCTTCCAAACAATAACACCACCACCTCCTCCTCCTCACCAACTTACTACAGGTAAAGTGAAGTAATACAATAATACAAATAAAACACAATAAAATAATTCTCACGACGTTTCGGCCACAACGCAAGTGGCCGGAAACGTCGTGAGAATTATTTGATTATGTTTTATTTTTATTATTGTATTACTTCCCTTCTACGTGACTTTACCGAAAGTAATCAAGAAGATGAATCCCTGCAGTCACGAAAGCTTTAAATCGAAAGGTAAAGTGAAGTTCAATGTTCATTTATTTCATTTTTTCCATTTATTTATTCATGTATTCCATTTATTTATTGTCTTTCTTGTTTTTTTATTATGATTTTATGCATGCAATTACTGTAAACTTCGTGTATAAATGCTTTATAATGAGAGATTTATTGTGTCTGGAACCAATGAATGTCATTTACATTAATCCTTATGGGGAAAATGTATTCGGTGTTCGAACAAATCGGTGTTCGAATGGCTTTCTGGAACGAATTGTGTTCGATTTCGATTTAAAGCTTTCGTGACTGCAGGGATTCATCTTCTTGGTTCTTTCGGTAAAGTCACGTAGAAGGGAAGTAATAAAATAATAAAAATAAAACATAATAAAACAATTCTCACGACGTTTCGGCCACAACGCAAGCAGCCGTCCTCAGGTGAAAACCAGGTCCGTCATTCAGACTCTGTCGCCTCGACGGACCTGGTTTTCACCTGAGGACGGCTGCTTGCGTTGTGGCCGAAACCTCGTGAGAATTGTTTTATTATGTTTTATTTTTATTATTTTATTACTTCCCTTCTACGTGACTTTACCGAAAGAGCCAAGAAGATGAATTGTGTTCGATCTCCGGAGTATCACTGTAAAGCAAATCACGACGTTTCGATCGCAACACAAGCAAATCTTCATCAGGTGAGAAAATGCTGTGGTTGTTCGAGGTCGTGATTTGTTACATTTTGTTTAGTTCAGTCCATCACGAACCTCGCTAGAGATTCAAGGTGAAGACTACTCGTCCCCTGGCTGTGAACAGGAGACGCTCACAGCTCGGAGGATTAAAACATCCGGGGGAAAGAAAAAAAAACCATCGGTTCCGCCCGTTAAACCCGGAGTGGTTAGCAGTTTCGCTCCTCTTGGAGTAGAAACGGCGGTGATCAGCCATCTGTAGCCGTTCTGCCGGGCCCATCGCCATAACGTCGGCTTCCTTAAACTCGACGGGGTATAGCTGAAACAACGGAGCTATTAGACTGAAGACTTACGTTAAGGCACACACACACACACACAATGATTTCACGTAAAGTAATAAAGACAGACCGTGCCAATCTTGCCATTATTATTTTGATCTTTAATTCCATCCACACGAGAAATTCTCGAGCCTTGCATTCCCATTGCGTGCGCGAGAGAGAGCGAGAGAGAGCGAGCGAGAGAGCGAGGTGGGATCAGAGAGGGAGAGAGACGGTGTGTGAATCTGGTTTTATAGCCAATGAATAATGCATTTTCTCACAAATCTCTAATTTCTCTCTCTCTCTCCCCTCCCCCTTCCTCCCTCCTTTCTCTCGCTCTCTCTTTAACCCGACCCTCTAGAATGATGCTGTAACGTTTTGACCTATTGGACATCTGTGGAAAAAGAGCTGTATAGCTCATCGGATTCCTCCAGTATAAATAAATATTTAATTATTTTCATCTGCGCTCGAAACGTCGTGATAATTTTTCTTATTAAATCCTTTATATTAAGTTCGCTTGCGTGCTTGCTTAGGACCGTGCAAATCTTTCGGTCGTTTTTTAACCCGCTTCCCGTGATCCAATCGAGCTGACATTTTGCACACAGAGTCGTTGTGCGTGACAATGAATTTTCGTGAACATTTTTTTTATTTTACACTGTTTAGGGAATTTTAAAAAAAATATTTATTTACCAATTGGTTAATGCTGGCACACAATCATCTGACCCATAGGTGGCAGTCATCTCAAGCCAGAGGACGAGAGGACTCTAGCCGCCCCGATGCCACGCATATAAAGGATTTATAGTGAAAAACTTTGTTTTTACGGGTTAATTTTTTTTCTATCTACGTGGCTTTACCGAAAGACCCAAAGAATAAAAAAATATATATTAATCTTTCGAATGGCGTATAAGCAACGGTTTGTGTATATTATGCCATAGTAATTGTTAAGATACTTGAACTATGATAATTGTTTTTTTACCCTTCTATCTGGCAACAAAACTGACACTTTTTTTACAATGAGTCATGTTTGCATAGACCACAATACCTGCAGTCATAATGCAAACAAAAAACATAACTCTGTTAATGTGCACTGTCCTTGACGTTGATTGGTCAATAACAGTGCACATTATCAGAGTTATGTTTTTTGTTTGCATTATGACTGCAGGTATTCAGGTCTATGCAAACATGACTCCTTGTAACAAAAAAAATGTGTCAGTTCTGTTGCCAGATAGAAGGGTAAAAAACCAATTATCAATATTTTCTACTGGCAAATTAGGTTCCAATGGTGATACTTCAACTAATCCAAGGCGGCGGTAGACGTTGTACGGACTGCTCACACCGCCAGCGAGTGTGGCATGGATGGCGCAATCAGAATGTGAGTTCAATACACTCACATTCTGATACATATCATTTTTGCGTCTATTTGTGTCTCTCTCTCCTCCCTCTCTCTCTCTCCCTTCCAAATCTCTCTTGCATCTCGATCCTTCTTCAACCCCACCTCCTACCCAATGCCCCCCCCCCCAATCTCCTTAAATGTCACTCCTTACATGTGCTCACACGTGAACTTTTCTCATTGATTTTCTTTCTTTCCGCAGAGGTCTTTTAAGTCCTCACCCTTCGTGTCGACGAGATGCATTTTGAAACGTATTAATTTATTCGTGAATTTAAACACATCTCCCAAGTTTATGATTATACAAGAGCGTGGGTTCAAGTACATCATCGGCAGCAGCAACAGCATCAACATCAGCAGCGTCAACATCATCATCAGCAAGATCATCATCATCATCAGCAGCAGCAGCAGCATCCTCATCAACAGCATCATCATCAGCAGCTTCATCATCATCATCAGCAGCTTCATCATCATCAGCAAGATCATCATCATCAGCAACTTCATCATCATCATCATCATCAGCAACAGCATCAACATCAGCAGCGTCATCCTCATCAACAGCATCATCATCATCAGCAGCATCCTCATCAACAGCATCATCATCAGCAGCAGCATCCTCATCAACATCATCATCATCAGCAGCAGCAGCATCCTCATCAACAGCATCATCATCAGCAGCTGCATCATCATCAGCAACAGCATCAACATCAGCAGCGTCATCATCATCATCATCAAGATCATCATCAGCAGCATCATCATCCTCATCAGCAGCTTTATCATCAGCAAGATCATCAGCAGCAGCATCATCATCATCATCATCAGCAGCAGCAGCAGCATCATCAGCAGCTTCATCAACATCAGCAAGATCATCATCAGCAGCATCATCATCCTCATCAGCAGCTTCATCATCAGCAAGATCATCATCAGCAGCAGCATCCTCATCAGCAAGATCATCATCAGCAGCATCATCATCATCAGCAGCAGCATCATCAGCAGCTTCATCAACATCAGCAGCTTCATCATCATCATCAGCAAGATCATCATCAGCAGCAGCATCAGCAACATCATCATCATCATCAGCAGCTTCATCGTCATCATCATCAGCAACAGCATCAACATCAGCAGCGTGATTATCATCATCAGCAGCAGCATCCTCATCAGCAGCTTCATCATCATCATCAGCAAGATCATCAGCAGCATCATCATCATCAGCAGCAGCATCATCATCATCATCAGCAGCATCATCATCATCATCAGCAGCAGCAGCAGCATCATCATCATCAGCAGCAGCTTCATTATCAGCAGCAGCATGATCTACCAACTTGGCCAGCAGACCTGAGAACCTGGGTTCGAATCTAATTGCAGCTGACTGTGAGATGTATCATTTGCGTCACCATCATTAGCATCAGCAGCCACGGGCAATCCACTGCTGGATGAATGCCTCCCTCCACCACCACCACCACCGCCACTCGTCACCCTGCGATGTGATTCATCCGCCCAGCCACCTGCCGATCTCATTGTGACATAAGGAATTGGGGATATTCGCCAATCGTTTGAGACTGAGTCGACCTAGAGGAGGCCCAGGACCTCTTCAGAAAGCCGTCACCAGTGTCCGTGGCCGTTATCGGGAATCGAACTCGGGTCAGCCGGGTTCACAGCCACCGCTTCGCAAAGTTGTGTGCAAGACATACGCACATGCGCGCATACACCCCAACGCTGTTGAATATTTATTTAGTTTCAAAACAAAGTGAGTAGAGTTCAAGAAGCCATCCGTTGCCTGTACCAGAGGAATTTCCAGAGCACCTGTCGGGCTGTTTGCTGCCATCAATCATCCCCCCCCCCTCTGCTCTAAAAGTCCAGCTGAGTAATGGTATTTGTAGCAACGCAGCACGGAGGAGTCCCCGTACTCGGGCAGCTTTCGAGTGCTCATGACCGGCTCTGGGTTTTGGCAGAGGAGGTCTCACTTCGAATGACCCGAGCGGCATTATCTTTGTCACCGGCTGCGTAATTAGCGCCGTGTGGGCGGAATGCTGTGGCTAAAATTCGAAGCTTCGGGGTCTTCTCGGCCACAGTCACGCCCCCCCCCCCCCCCCTTATCTCGGCTTGCGAGACGTTGAACCCCTTCACAGGGACACTTGGCACCGCGATGGCCCTGCCCGTAATCCATTGTCTGGGTTCAACCTGACGAGATCACAGTGCGAGGTGCTCGCCAATCCTTGAAAGATCTGGACACAAGGCCCTTTCATCGGCGAGCTCCTGCGGCAGGCGAGGCTGCGTTTGGCTGGGTCATGCCCAGCCAGGCTCTTTCTGCCTGGTCGGGTAGACACAGTGCTGGATTATCCTAGTAGCAAAAATAGCTACATACGTAGTAGCTACTGCATGTGTAGTAGCTGCATGTGTAGTAGCTGCATATGTAGAAACTGCATGTGTAGTAGCTGCATGTGTAGAAGCTGCATGTGTAGTAGCTACACATGTAGCTACTGCACATGTGTAGTAGCTGCACGTGTAGTAGCTGCACATGTGTAGTAGCTACTACACGTGTAGCTACTACTGTAGTAGCTACATGTGTAGTAGCTACACGTGTAGCTACTGTACATGTGTAGTAGCTACATGTGTAGTAGCTACATGTGCAGTAGCTGCATATGTGTAGTAGCTACTACACGTGTAGCTACTACTGTAGTAGCTACACGTGTAGTGTAGTAGCTACACGTGTAGTAGCTACACGTGTAACTACTACACGTGTAGCTACTGCACATGTGTAGTAGCTACATGTGTAGCTACTACAATACACGTGTAGCTACTACAGTGTAGCTACTGCACATGTGTAGTAGCTACATGTGTAGTAGCTGCACATGTGAAGTAGCTACTACACGTGTAGTAGCTACACGTGTAGCTACTACACGTGTAGCTACTACACGTGTAGTAGCTACACGTGTAGTAGCTGCACGTGTAGCTACTACACGTGTAGTAGCTGCACGTGTAGTAGCTACACATGTAGTAGCTACACGTGTAGCTACTGCACATGTGTAGTAGCTACATGTGTAGTAGCTACATGTGTAGTAGCTGCAAATGTGAAGTAGCTACTACACGTGTAGTAGCTACACGTGTAGTAGCTACACGTGTAGCTACTACACATGTAGCTACTACAGTAGTAGCTACACGTGTAGTAGCTACTACACATGTGCAGCTACTACACGTGCAGCTACTACACATGTGCAGTAGCTACATGTGTAGCTACTACTGGCTAGGAGATGTTAACTACCTCGCCTGGTATACAGGAGGTCGTGCGTTCGATCCCGACCCTGACGCCTGCTGCATATTTGGAGTTTGCGTGTCTCTATCTCTCTCTCATCATCATCACGGTGGCTAGGAGATGTTAACTACCTCGCCTGGTATACAGGAGGTCGTGGGTTCGATCCCGACCCTGACGCCTGCTGCTGTATATTTAGAGTTTGCGTGTTTCTCTCTCTCTCGTCATCATCACGGTGGCTAGGAGATGTTTACTACCTCGCCTGGTATACAGGAGGTCGTGCGTTCGATCCCGACCCTGACGCCTGCTGCTGTATATTTATAGTTTGCGGGTTTTTCTCTTTCCCCGTGGTCGCGTGGATTTTTCCCTGGGTCCTGCATTTATTCCCTACCCACTTAGAATGAACATCGCGTGTTGAGAGCATTCGCCTGCTGCTGTACATTATGATGATAATGAGAAGCCACTTCGCTGAGGTTATCATTTGTGGCCTGGTCGCTTCTGAAAAAGAACGACAGAGCTCAGTGGACCTTAACCTGGGACAAAAACAAGAGAATAGTTTACAGTTCTAAATAGTTTAACTCGTCAAATTTGGAACATCGGCACGGTGATGCATGCAAACACGGTGGCCCACTCTTGCGAATGACGCTCCAGGGATCTTTAACGTCCACTGCTGAGCAAAGCGGGCGGCACGTGACAAAGAAACATGAAGACAAAGATCCCCCGTACAGCATCAAGAGACTGCTGAGGCAAGTGCTGCTAACGCATAGCAACCGATGAAGACCCGGCAAGGAAACACGAGGGGGTTGGGTGGTTAACGACACGCTCGGCCGCCTCTCGCTCTCTCACAATTGGCGATGTTTACACATCGCACAAGGTCGTCATTTGAGGCTGAGTCGACCTAGAGGAGCGCCAGGACCGGTTCAAATAATCGTCACTGGTGTTTGTGGCCGTGAGCGGGAATTTAATTGGGGTCGCCGGGGTTCGTAGCCGCAACGCGCTAAGCACTGCTCCACCGCTCCCCGCTGCACACACCCCGCGATATTAACCGGGGCGGGAGCTGGGTCCGAACCATGAAAAAAAAATCTGTAAAAAATCGGCAGCGACTGACGGCTCTGCGGCTCGTGCCGTTGTTTTTTGTTGTGCTGTCCTGTTTTAAATCAGTCCCCCCCCCCCCGACCGCCTCCCGTGGCCACTCGCGTCTCTGTGGAATACTCAGCACATTAGCGCTTTGATCCTGAGCCAAGAGTCACAGAGACGGCCGCAAAACAACTTTAAAAAGGGCTGTGATTGTCAGTGTTCCAGCCGTAAAACACGAAGCTTTATGTCTCCCCATCCAGGCAACACGCAACCCCATCCACAAATGCCATTAACACCCACCCACCATCCCCACCCCCCCTCCACAACCATCACCCAGCATCTCCACCCATCACCTCCAACCTATCCACCATCCCAACTCAATACTGCCCACAGACTCACAATATTAATATACTCAACACTGCAACAAAGCCTCAACACTGCACCATAGACTCAACACTGCACCATAGACTCAACACTGCCCATAGACTCAACACTGCAACATAGACTCAACACTGCACCATAGACTCAACACTGCACGATAGACTCAACACTGCACCATAGACTCAACACTGCCCAAAGACGCAAGACTGCCCATCGACTCAACACTGCACCATAGACTCAACACTGCACCATAGACTCAGCACTGTACCATAGACTCAACACTGCACCCTAGACTCAGCACTACCCATAGACTCAGCACTGCCCATAGACTCAGTATTGTACCATAGACTTAACACTGCCCATAGACTCAGCACTGCCCATAGACTCAACACTGCCCATAGACTCAACACTGCACCATAGACTCAACACTGCCCATACACTCAACACTGCACCATAGACTTAACACTGCACCATAGACTCAACACTTCCCATACCTCGTTGGTCGCGAAAGCCTACACGTGTTAAATTAAACTAAACACGCACAAAATGTAGCAGCACTTGCCCCAATAGCCTGTTAAAGGCCCTTCTGGGAATGTTTGTCTTTCAGTGTCATTGATGGACGACTGAACGTGGCAGGATGAGGGGCTCGGGATGAGACGTTTTGCGTATTTTTTTTCCAACGGAATTGCCACAAAATTAAAGTGGTGATGATGAAGATGAAGTAGAAGTGGATGGAGATTGAACAAACAGTCCAAATGTAGCAGCATCCTCTTGAAGACAATGTCCTGAGACTCAGTGAGGCATTCCTGGGTAAGCGAATGATGAGGATGTTGATGATGAGAGTGAGAATATTGCTTCTACAGAAAGAATGGGAAGTGCCCAAGTTGAAATACTGGTCCAGAGTTGACTCTGATGATGATCATCATAATTAACAGCATACACAATCAACCCATATCGACTGAAAGAGTACGAAAAACTCATAGAGATCCATAGAAATCGATGGAAACACACAGAGATTTAGAGATATTAATAGAAACCGTGCCATCGACGCATTTATATTTACGCGATATAACCCCGGGGTGGCCGGGTTCGTAACGCAGCGCCCGAACTACTATCCCACCACTCCACAGACACACACAGACACACACACAGACACACACACAGACACACACAGAGACATACACACAGACACACACACACAGACACACACACACAGGCACACACACACAGACACACACACACAGACACACACAGACACACACACAGACACACACAGAGACACACACAGAGACATACACACAGACACACACACAGACACACACACACAGACACACACACAGACACACACAGACACACACTGACACACACACAGACACACACACACAGATACACACAGAGACATACACACACAGACACACACTGACAAAGACAAAGACATACATACAGACACACATACAGACACACACACAGGCACACACACACACACATGCACACACACAGACACAGAAACACACAGACACATACAGACACACAGACAGACACACACAGACACACACACAGAAACACACAGAAACACACAGACACACACAGACACACACACAGACACATACAGACACACACACAGACAGACACACACAGACACACACAGACACATACAGACACACACACACAGAAACACACAGAAACACACAGACACACACAGACACACACACAGACACATACAGACACACACACAGACAGACACACACAGACACACACAGACACACACACAGACACATACAGACACACACACAGACATAAACACACAGACACACACAGACACACACAGACACATACAGACACACACACAGACAGACACACACAGACACATACAGACACACACACAGAAACACACAGACACACCCAGACACACACACAGAAACACACAGACACACACACAGACACACACACAGAAACACACAGACACACACAGACACACACACAGACACATACAGACACACACACAGACAGACACACACAGACACACACAGACACACACAGACACACAGACAGACACACACAGACACATACAGACACACAGACATACAGACATACAGACACACACACAGACAGACACACACAGACACACACACAGACACACACAGACACACACAGACACACACACAGACACACACAGACACATACAGACACACAGACAGACACACACACACACACAGACACACACAGACACACACAGACACATACAGACACACACACAGACAGACACACACAGACACATACAGACACACAGACATACAGACACACACACAGACAGACACACACAGACACACACACAGACACACACAGACACACACAGACACACACACAGACACACACAGACACATACAGAAACACAGACAGACAGACACACACACACAGACACACACAGACACACACACAGACACATACAGACACACACACACACAGACACACACAGACACACACAGACACACACACAGACACACACAGACACATACAGACACACACACAGACACACACAGACACACACAGACACACACACAGACACATACAGACACACACACAGACAGACACACACAGACACATACAGACACACAGACAGACACACACAGACACACAGACAGACACACACAGACACACACAGACACATGCAGACACACAGACAGACAGACACACACAGACACATACAGACACACAGACAGACACACACAGACACACAGACAGACACACACAGACACACACAGACACATACGGACACACAGACAGACAGACACACACAAGTTGTAAAGAAGCACGCTTTATTGGCTCGATCGAAATGCACGATTCCTTGCTGGTTCAACCTCGGAGGAGCGAGGGGTGAGAGCGGGGCGAGGAGGAGGAGAGAGGGGGGGGGCGAGGAGGAGAGAGGGGGGGGCGAAGAGGAGAGAAGTGGGGGGGGGGGGGCGAAGAGGAGGAGGAGGAGAGGGGGGGGCGAGGAGGAGAGAAGTGGGGGGGGGGGCGAGGAGGAGGAGAGAAGTGGGGGGGGGCGAGGAGGAGAGAGGGGGGGTGGCGAAGAGGAGGAGGAGAGAGGGGGGGAAGGAGGAGGAGAGAGGGGGGGGGCGAGGAGGATAGAAGTGGGGGGGGGGGCGACGAGGAGGAGGAGAGAGGGGGGGGGCGAGGAGGAGAGATGGGAGGGGCGAGGAGGGGAGAGGGGGAGGGAGCGAGGAGGAGAAAAGGGGGGGCGAGGAGGAGGAGAAGGAGGAGGAGGAGAGAGGCGGGGGGGGGGGGCGAGGAGGAGGAGAGGGGGGGGCGAGGAGGAGGAGAGGGGGGGGGGCGAGGAGGAGGAGAGGGGGGGGCGAGGAGGAGGAGAAAGAGGGGGGGGGGCGAGGAGGAGAGAAGTGGGGGGGGGCGAAGAGGAGGAGGAGAGAGGGGGGGGGGCGAGGAGGAGAGAGGGGGAGGGGGCGAGGAGGAGGAGAAGGAGGAGGAGGAGAGAGGCGAGGGGGGGGGGGCGAGGAGGAGGAGAGGGGGGGGGCGAGGAGGAGGCCACGGCGCTGGATTTACGGCTGGACCCGACTAAGCTCGCGCGCCATCAATTATGAACGCGGCCCGCTGAATTATTAACCGGCTGAGCCACTTTGCCCATCGTTTTAATTTATTAATCGGACGGTTAATTAGCTAAATTATTAATTCCCGGGTTAATTAAGTGGATGAAGAAGCCGCCCGTGGTGCTGCTATTTTTTTGCATTGTTGTTGTAGAGATTACGTGGCTTTGAGTTGCGCCTTTAATGACTTTACGCTGTGCGCCCCATTAGTACAGCACCGGGGTTAGATTGAGTGCTGCTGCTGCTGCTGCGCCAGTATCGATGCCGAGCGAGGTGTGAGCTTCTGCTCTGCTCGTATGGATTTCATAAACCATCATTTTCTCTCTTTCTCTCTCTCTCTCTGTGTGTCCGTTAACTACCTCGACTGGTATAGAGGAGGTCGTGGGTTCGATCCTGACCCTGACGCCTGCTGCTGTATGTTTGGAGTTTGCGTGGCTCTCTCTCCCATCATCATCATCACCGTGGCTAGGAGATGTTAACTACCTCGCCTGGTATACAGGAGGTCGTGGGTTCGATTCCGACCCTGACGCCTGCTGCTGTATATTTGGAGTTTGCGTGTCTCTCTCTCCCATCATCATCATCATCATCACCGTGGCTAGGAGATGTTAACTACCTCGCCTGGTGTACAGGAGGTCGTGGGTTCGATCCTGACCCTGACGCCTGCTGCTGTATATTTGGAGTTTGCGTGTCTCTCTCTCCCATCATCATCATCACCGTGGCTAGGAGATGTTAACTACCTCGCCTGGTATACAGGAGGTCGTGGGTTCGATTCCGACCCCGACGCCTGCTGCTGTATATTTGGAGTTTGCGTGTCTCTCTCTCCCATCATCATCATCACGGTGGCTAGGAGATGTTAACTGCCTCGACTGGTATACAGGAGGTCGTGGGTTCGATTCCGACCCTGATGCCTGCTGCTGTATATTTTGAGTTTTCGTGTCTCTCTCTCATCATCATCACGGTGGCTAGGAGATGTTAACTACCTCGCCTGGTATGCAGGAGGTCGTGGGTTCGATTCCGACCCTGACGCCTGCTACTGTATGTTTGGAGTTTGCGTGTCTCTCTCTCTCTCTAGCTCAGTAGGGTCTTAATATTTTTAGATGTAAAGCTTTCGTGACTGCAGGGATTCATCTTCTTGGTTCTTTTGGTAAAGTCACGTAGAAGGGAAATAAAATAATAAAAATAAAACATAATAAAATAATTCTCACGGCGTCTGAATGAACACCACCAGGTCTTTCCTACATACCTGTTCTTCGCCTGAGGACGGCTGCTTGCGTTGTGGCCGAAACGTCGTGAGAATTGTATTTTATTATGTTTCATTTTTATTATTTATTATTTCCCTTCTACGGGACTTGACCGAAAGAACCAAGAAGATCTATCTTTAATAGTTTAGTTATTGTAAATTGACCCTTCGGGGTTGGCGGGGCGGGGATTGTTTGCATGCTCTTGAGATCAACAATGTGGGATCCAGATTGAAAGGACATGTTGCGAATTGCATCATAATAATAATGATGGTATCGATAATGACACAATGCATTGTAATTATGGAAAATAGTCCGTGGTGTAATGGATGTCACATTGGGCTTACATGCACAGGTCACACCCTTTCAATGTTATTTATATTTATATATGTGTGTGTGTGTGTTCGATCTCCTGGTATGGTAATTGAAACAATCATTCAAGTGTGTTAAGTGGTGGTGGTGGTGATGATGATAACGATGAAAATGTTGCTGATGATATTGTTACTGCTGCTAATGATGATATTCCTGCTGCTTCTACTGCTGATGATGATACTGCTGATTACGATGATTAAATTTCTGCTGCTGCTTCTGCTGCTGCTGATGATGATATTGCTGCTGATGATGATATTCATGCTGCTGCTGATTGTGCTGATAAGACTTCTACTGCTGCTGTTGCTGATGATGATATTGCTACAGCTGCTGCTGATGATATTCCTGCTGCTGCTGATTGTGTTGATGACACTTCTGCTGCTACTTCTGTTGCTGATGAAATTGCTACTGCTGATGATGATATTCCTACTGCTTCTCCTGCTGATGATGATACTGCTGATTACGATTATGAAATTTCTGCTGATGTTTCTGCTGCTGTTTCTGCTGCTGATGATGATCCTGCTGCTTCTGATAATGATGAAACTCATGATGATATTCCTGCTGCTACTGCTGATTGTGCTGATCATACTGCTAATGCTGATGATTATGCTGATGATTGTGCTAATGACACTTCTGCTGCTGCTGCTGATGATGATGATGCTGATCATGCTTCTGCTGCTTCTGCTGCTGATGATGATGATACTGCTACTCATGATGATATTCTTGCTGCTGCTGCTGATTGTGCTGATGATACTTCTGTTGCTGCTGATGATTATGGTGATGATTGTGCTAATGACACTTCTGCTGATGATGATGATGCTGCTGATGCTGATGATGCCGATGATTGACAGAGCCGTCCACAACCCGGCCTGTGACCTCTCGACTTTCCTTGTTGTCAGAGCGAATTCATCGGGGATAGGAACGCACGCGTCACTCATAAAACACTATGGCCCATCACTGTAGTGGCAGTGCAATGATTAACAACAACAATAATAATACTAACGATCTACAAATTAATACGAATTTTGCAAGAGGAGTCCCTACGTATTCTCAACCGAAGTGACGACGGTACATCATCAATAATTGCGTATTCCTTCGTTCGATATCTTATTATATTCTTAGGTTTTTTCGGTAAAGTCACGTAGGTAAAAAAAATTAATAAAAGTTAAAAAAATCACGACGTTTCGGAGGCAACACAAGCTTTCAATTTTGTTACCTACGTGACTTTACCGAAAAAACCTAAGAATATGAATGTTTCTAGATTTGAAGCTTTCGTGACTGCAAGGATTCATATTCTTAGGTTTTTCGGTAAAGTCACGTAGGTAAAAATAAATAAATTAATAAAAGTAAAATAAAACAAAATAAAAATCACGACGTTTCGGAAGCAACACAAGCTTCAGTCTTCAGGTGGAACCGTCACAGCCACGACAGCTGTATCAAGTAAATGAGAGATCACAAGAAATACCATCCCGTATATATAATGGTTTTGTTTTATTTTACTTTTATTAATTAAATTTTTTTTCCTACGTGACTTTACCGAAAAACCTAAGAATATAAATATGAATACTTGCAGTCACGAAAGCTTCAAATCTAGAACGATATCTTATTGTCGTGCCACTCCGAGCTCATTGCACGAATTGGACAGAGGCGCCGACGAGGATCATTGACACGCGTGACACACACGTGTCGGTGATGTGCAGCGCGTCTTCTTCTGTGTGTCTCTGTCTCTCTCTCTGTGTCTCTGTCTCTATCTCTGTGTCTCTGTCTCTCTCTCTGTGTCTCTGTCTCTCTCTGTGTCTCTGTCTCTCTCTCTGTGTCTCTGTCTCTCTCTCTGTGTCTCTGTCTCTCTCTCTGTGTCTCTGTCTCTCTCTGTGTCTCTGTCTCTCTCTGTGTCTCTGTCTCTCTCTGTGTCTCTGTCTCTCTCTGTGTCTCTGTCTCTCTCTGTGTCTCTGTCTCTCTCTCTGTGTCTCTGTCTCTCTCTCTGTGTCTCTGTCTCTCTCTCTCTGTGTCTCTGTCTCTCTCTGTGTCTCTGTCTCTCTCTGCTCAAGGCGCGGCTCCGGCTGGAGCACGCCATGTACCACACACGTGTCGGTGATGTGTCTCTGTCTCTCTCTGTGTCTCTGTCTCTCTCTCTGTGTCTCTGTCTCTCTCTGTGTCTCTGTCTCTCTCTGTGTCTCTGTCTCTCTCTGTGTCTCTGTCTCTCTCTCTGTGTCTCTGTCTCTCTCTGTGTCTCTGTCTCTCTCTCTGTGTCTCTGTCTCTCTCTGTGTCTCTGTCTCTCTCTGTGTCTCTGTCTCTCTCTGCTCAAGGCGCGGCTCCGGCTGGAGCACGCCACGTGACACACACGTGCCGGTGATGTGCAGCGCGTCTTCTTCGAACGCTGGGGAGCCGGACAAGCCCCTCTCTGCAGCAGCGTGGACGGCACCTCGTGGTGTTCACCTTCTGAAGCGCTCGCTCGTCACCGTGGCGTGCGCGATGACCACCAGCACCACCACAACCACCACAACCACCACCACAACCACCACTACCACCACAACCACCACCACCACCACCACCACGTGACTTTTCTTTCGTGTTGTGCTTGGTGCATATAGCGCCAGAGCGCGTGGATTTTTAGCGTTTGTTTTCATTTGTGTTGCTGGTGACTTTGTGTATTTCATATCGGAATCGCCTCCGGTACTGTTGCTGCTGGCGGCAATAAAAGTTTCGATTTAAAGCTTTCGTGACTGCAGGGATTCCTCTTCTTTGTTCTTTCGGTAAAGTCACGTAGAATGGAAATAATAAAATAATAATATAATGTTGTATTTTTATTATTTTATTATTTCCATTCTACGTGACTTTTCCGAAAGAACCAAGAAGAGCAATAAAAGTTGTTTTAAAGTAAAAAAAAGTTTGTGTGTCTCGGGGCAAGTGTCGGGCTGGCATCGTCCGGGGCGAGCAACCCCCCACGGGGAGCGTTGCGAAGGCTTCTGCCACTGATCCCAGGGCGCTAGCCACTCCCAAGACGAGAAACAGGCGTTTCAGTGACCTTTCCAGCGATACAACAGGAGGCGTTTAAAGGGGCCGTCCATAAATGACGTCACGCACCTAGGGGGGCGGGGTGGGGGGTCAGACATTTGTGACGATGTGTGACGAGGGGGGGGTGGGGTTGAGAAATGTGACGTCGCATCAAAATGCGCAACTTTAAATAAATATAGACAACACGTTCTACTTAATGAAATCAACATTTTTTTTGAGATATTTCTCCTACAACATCAGAGTGCAGCGCCGCATTAAATACGCACTACAATGACAATAGGGGGGAGGAGCGGTGGTGTAGTGGTTAGCGCGCTGCACTGCGAACCTGGGCACCCGAGTTCGATTCCCCATCACGGCTACCAACCGGTGCGGTGTGTACACACCACCACAGGAGAGACAAAGACGGCCGGGCGTGGTCCTGTCCACCCTCGTGTACCCCAGTGACTGCCTTCATAGGTGCTCGCTAACAGCACTTGCCCCAACAGTCTACACAGGCTATAATACGGGGGTGAGGTGGCTTTGGCTCTATCTCCGTGTTCGTACGTTTCACTCCGTCTGCAAAAAAAAATAGAAAAATTCACCTTGAGAAGCCTTCAAAACGACTGCGCGGATCAATGATTCACCTCTCAATTAGCCCCGTCCCGGTCAATATCCCCGCGCCAGCGATGCAAATGCTACGGCACTCCCCTACGCCGTGGCGTGAACATCGCCTCCTGAACAGCAGCTCCAAGCGCCACGCATCCACGCCGCCACGAGAGATGAAATGCCACCTCCCCCGTCCCCCAAGTGTCTATTCACTACCACCACTACTACGGTGGCTAGGAGATGTTAACTACATCGCCTGGTATGCAAGATGTCGTGGGTTCGATCAGGATACTAACGCCAGCTGTATGTTAGGCGTTAGTGGTGTCTCTCTCTCTCTCATCATCATCACGGTGGCTAGGAGATGTTGACTACCTCGCCTGGTATGCAAGAGGTCGTGGGTTCGATCAGGATCCTAACGCCTGCTGTATGTTTGGGGTTTGTGGTGTCTCTCTCTCTCATCATCATCACGGTGGCTAAGAGATGTTAACTACTTCGCCTGGTATGCAGGAGGTCGTGGGTTCGATCACGACACTGACGCCTGCTGTATATTTGGAGATTGCGTGTCTCTCTCTCTCATCATCAATATCACGGTGGCTAGGAGATGTTAACTACCTCGTCTGGTATGCAGGAGGTCGTGGGTTCGATCACGACCATGACGCCTGCTGCTGTACATTTGGAGTTTGCGGCGTCTCTCTCTCCGTGGTCGCGTGGATTTGTCTCTGGTGTCCTCCGGTTTTCCCCCTCCACATTTAGAATCAACGTCGCAACGCGTTCAGAGTCTTTGGCTGCCGCTCTACATTTTCCACGTGGCGACGATGCCGATGAGGATGATATCAGCCACCTCACCGAGCTATCATTCGTGATCGCCAGGTCGCTGCTCATGAAAGAGCTTTGCAG
The DNA here is from genome assembly GCF_015708825.2 of Lethenteron reissneri. Classification (NCBI taxonomy): domain Eukaryota; kingdom Metazoa; phylum Chordata; class Hyperoartia; order Petromyzontiformes; family Petromyzontidae; genus Lethenteron; species Lethenteron reissneri. The sequence continues at coordinate 5,163,460 of NC_083834.1, forward strand.
CGAAGCGGGGTCACACTTCGTTCAAATAAAGAAAGTTACGCGGCCGCTCTTGGCGGTTTACGCGTTCAATAATTGCAATGAACAAAAAGCAAGTGTCACGCGCGGAGGTGGGGGAGATGGTGGGAGATGATGGGGGATTAATGATGGGGGATGATGATGGGGGACTTGCGGTACAACACAACCGTCAACATGAACAGGAACACGAATGCAGAATTATGCGAGCACGCACGTGCAATGCTAAACAGGGGGCACGGAGGCTGCGTTTGGATTTTAATTAAAATGCCAGTGCGTGCGTGCGCGCGCGCGTGCGTGTGCGTGTGCACGCGTGTGTATATGCGTGTGTAGGTGCTCGCTAACTAACAGCATTTGCCCCAACAGTCTGTTCAAGTTATGCGGAAGATATTTGTCTTTATTTGTGTGTCTGTGGAGAGCAGCGGTTAGCGCTACGCTGCGCTACGAAACCCAGCGGCGATCCGGGTTCACTTCCCGCCCACGGCCAACATTGGTGACGATCATCTAAATCGGTCCTGGGACTCCCCTAGGTCGACTCAGCCGACTAAAATGAGCATCCTGGTGCGGTGATGTAAACATCGTCACTAGGAAGACAAAGGCGGCCGGGCGTGGTGTTGGGCACCCACCCCCTCGTGTGCCGTGCCATCCATCATAGGTATTACTCGCTAACAGCACTTGCCCCTACAGTCTGTGATGCCTATACGGGAGATCTTTGTCTTTGCGCCTGTGTGTGACCGTGTGTTTGCGTGCGTGCCCACCGTGCATGGCACGGTTAACATCAGTGACTCCTCTAGGTTGACTCAGCCTGACATGAGTTTCACATTGTGTTGTGCGATGATGTCCACGTGACGAGATAAACACTTTGGTGTGAGATATAGAAAATCGGCGGGGCACTGCAAGTTGCCTCTTTGATACAATCAAACAGTCGATTCGTTATCGCCCGCAGCTGGATTTCCTTTTCCACCTCCCACCACGGATCCGTATAAGGCTCGCGAAATCATTTGGTGTGGCCCTGCCAAAGGCAACCGCAGACGGGACTCGAAATTCAATACATCTAGGAGCAAACCTGGAAAAGCAGTTGCGAGTAGCAGCAACATCATCAATAGCAGCTAACATCACACGCCTCGCCAAAGAGAAGCAGTTACAGCCATCGCATTAGGGGAGAGTTAATGAAATGTTTGACCAAATATAACGGGCTAATTTTTAAGTTGATAATTTTCTATTGCACCGCGAATTATGTTGTAAATATCCAAATGGCCCTTGGCAGTAAAAAGGTTCCCCACCCATGTTATAGACGATGGGAGTGGGTCTTGAACCTCAACCTCACCCCCCCCCAATTCCATTCTCGCTTTGCGATTTCCACCAGCAAACCGAGTCCAGACCTGCTTGTGGTTTAAACTGAGGTCTCGATTGGACCCCCACCCTCGCCTTGGGAGAATGACAGTCGCTTGCTAGAGATTAACGCAAGGGTCCCTGGCCTGTTAGGAACCGGGCCGCACAGCAGGAGGTGAGAGCGGTGGGCGAAGCGAGCGAAGCTTCATCATCTGTATTGACAGATGAAGCTTTATCATCTGTATTGACAGATGAGGCTTCGATTTAAAGCTTTCGTGACTGTAGGGATTCATCTTCTTGGTTCTTTCGGTAAAGTCACGTAGAATGGAAATAATTGTATTGTTACAATACTTTTATTATTTTCATTCTACTTGGTTCTTTCGGTAAAGTCACGTAGAATGGAAATAATTTTAATATTTCCATTCTACTTTGTTCTTTCGGTAAAGTCACGTAGAATGGAAATAATTTTAATATTTCCATTCTATGTGACTTTACCGAAAGAACCAAGAAGATGAAGCTTCATCATCTGTATTGACAGCCGCTCCCCATCGCTCGCATTACCGTCTGAGCACCGCCTCCTGTCAGATCAGCGGCGGCATGAGATTCTCACAGGAGCGCAAACCCGACTGTCAACTGCGCATGGGAGTGATCTGGCCGGCGCGCTCCTTCTGAGAAGTCAGAATCCGACACTCAGTTTAGTCCGCGCGTGGCCCGCCCCCCATTATTTGATTTACCACTTCCGTCCGTGCCTCTTTCCCGCACTACGCACTTGTCTCAGTCACAGTTTTGGTAAGCCCACAAGCTAACCCCTAGCCACGATGAGTAAAAAAACAAACGTCGCTGGAGAGCTTCTTTGAAAAGGGGGATAGACCCAATGATGAACAACCCCCTACCCCCACTCCCCGGTCCGTGAACAAAAATTGTCTTCCACGAAACCCGTCCCTGGTGCCAAAAATATTAGGGACCGCTGGATTAACGCACCAGATCAGCTCCACGGTTCATCAGGATCCGAATGTTTATCAACACTGGGGGAATCCGATGAGCTGGGAAGCTCTTTTTTCACAGGCGTTCCGTCGGTCGAGGCGTCAAGGACATGGGCTCGCATTGGCTGTTCTGTCACCGCATACTACAGAAGGGTGTTGTTTGCTTAGCTTGGGCAACAGCGTCTGAACCCAAGGTAGTCAAAGTAGACACGTAGATAGAAAAATAATTATATTTTTAAATATTTTTTAAATATTTTTTTTATGTACGTGACTTTACCGAAAGAACCATAGAATACGAATTCCTGCAGTCTTGAAAGTTTTAAGTCAAAATTTAGTCCTAAGTAGGTTTTTGCTTGAGCGGGTGAGACGAGGTGAGACCAGGGTTGGACCGAAAGTCTCATTCAGAGCTTCAGATGTCAGGCAGACGCGCCAATGATGGAACTGCGTGTTGGCAATCATCATCATCAGCTCATGGGTCCACACACGAATCTAAAAACATCCCACAATTATTAATATTGACCCGGATCTGGCCTACGCCTTCCAATCACTCCTGCTCAAATGTTCGAGTTATGACAAACGAGGCCATTGAGATCACCCAAATAAAACGACTCTTGTCCCAAGGGGACAACTCGAGCCAAAGGCTGAGTGAGGAGGTCCGTGGGAGGCGATTCATTTAACAACCGCCACCCGCGTCCCTCCACGGGTGTTCATCTTCGGTGTAGATACAGGGACAAAGACAAAGACCCCCCGGATAGCCTCGGTGGACCTTTGGGGGCAAGTGCTCTTACTGAGATGCACATACGAAGGCCGGCACGCCGCACGAGTAGGGGTGGGTGGTCAGGGCGATGCCCGACCGCTTTGTCTCCCAAGTGGCGATGTTGACACATCACAGCAGGTATTAATTTGAGGCTGAGTCGACCTAGGGGTTTGGGGGAGGGGAGAGAGGCCCAGGACCGGTTCAGATAATCGTCACCGGCGTTCGTGGCTGTGATGAGCGGGACTCAAACTCGGGTCGTTGGATTCGTAAACCGCTGCGCTACTGCTCCCCATAGAGACACGGAGACGAATCACCACCACCACCACCTCCACCACCACCACCACCACCACCACCACCTCCTCCACCACCACCACCACCACCACCACCTCCACCACCACCACCACCACCACCTCCACCACCTCCACCACCTTCACCACCTCCACCACCACCACCACCTCCACCACCACCACCACCACCACCACCTCCACCACCACCACCACCTCCACCACCACAACCACCACCTCCACCACCACCACCACCTCCACCACCACCACCACCACCACCACCTCCACCACCACCACCTCCACCACCTCCACCACCACCACCTCCACCACCACCACCACCACCTCCACCTCCACCTCCACCACCACCACCACCTCCTCCACCACCACCACCACCTCCACCACCACCACCTCCACCACCACCACCTCCACCACTACCTCCACCACCACCACCTCCACTCGTCGTTGATAGTGGAGGCGAGCCCACGGTACACCCTGGGACTCAAAGTCTCCCACGCCTCGCTCCCCAACCCGCAAATCCCCCGACTCACTTTTGCATTCATCCGCACGGCCCGTTCCCGGCAGTTTGATGTTAACAAATGGCTATTTGTAATCAGTAGCTCTTTAATACCACGCCGTAATTCACAATGTAACGAGCGCGGTGTACGGGCACTTCTGAAAGGGGAGATTGGGGAGAATGATTCAGAGCCGTGGGAAGCCGCAGACAAGCGGTGCGGGCAGCCGGAAAAACGACGCTAACAATTGCCCAAGATCTGTGGTCCTCTGCGTATCGGGAGGGTTGACCAACTCCATCGGGGAGTTGTTTATCCCATGTGGGGCGGGATAGAGGGTGGAAACGGAGCAACCGGAGGAAACTCCACGCATCCGAGGGGAGGGGGGGGATGGTGGGGGGGGGGGGG
>NC_083834.1:5171730-5283779 GCF_015708825.2 Lethenteron reissneri
CACCTCCACCACCACCACCTCCACCACTACCTCCACCACCACCACCTCCACTCGTCGTTGATAGTGGAGGCGAGCCCACGGTACACCCTGGGACTCAAAGTCTCCCACGCCTCGCTCCCCAACCCGCAAATCCCCCGACTCACTTTTGCATTCATCCGCACGGCCCGTTCCCGGCAGTTTGATGTTAACAAATGGCTATTTGTAATCAGTAGCTCTTTAATACCACGCCGTAATTCACAATGTAACGAGCGCGGTGTACGGGCACTTCTGAAAGGGGAGATTGGGGAGAATGATTCAGAGCCGTGGGAAGCCGCAGACAAGCGGTGCGGGCAGCCGGAAAAACGACGCTAACAATTGCCCAAGATCTGTGGTCCTCTGCGTATCGGGAGGGTTGACCAACTCCATCGGGGAGTTGTTTATCCCATGTGGGGGCGGGATAGAGGGTGGAAACGGAGCAACCGGAGGAAACTCCACGCATCCGAGGGGAGGGGGGGGATGGTGGGGGGGGGGGGTAACACTCAATCCAACTTGCTGTACTGCCATCGCCTGGCGAGACAGGAGATGGTGACCGAGACGCTCATGGGTAGGTAGAGAGTGTCCGTGTGTGTGTGTGTGGGGAACGGTGGTGTAGTCGTGGATGTCTCATGGATGTCTCATGGATGTCTCATGGATGACTCATGGATGACTCATGGGTGTCTCATGGGTGTCTCATGGATGTTCCACCCACCTCTCAAATTCAATCCCCCCTACCACCCCCCCCCCTCGATTCCTCTCCATGACTCCTGAAATTTCTCACTTTGATCTCCTCCTCGCCGTGGTCCCCGAGTAAATTATTTAAGACGGAACAGGGCGATGTGGCTTTGCGATGATCTCAACCGAGCACAGAGGTCCCCCACCGCCCCCCCCCACGCGCCTTGTGGGGTGACCAGTCGACCCCCCCCCCCCCCCCGCCCCCCCCACGCGCCTTGTGGGGTGATCAGTCGACCCGCCCCCCCCCCCCCAAGGCTTTGCTCCCAGCACTTCACAGCGCTGCCAGCTGACACCACCAAGACAAAGATCCCCCGTATAGCTCTTAGCAGCAACCTATGAAGACGGGAACGGTATTCAGTTGGGGGGGAGGGGTGGTCAACATTGCCGCACCGCTCACTGAGTGAGTGAAGTTGATGGGCACGGCAGTTTTGCAGCGGCGTTGAAAATCTCGCAGCGCAGAGGAGATTTGCTCGGCTTCGTGCGAGCTGCCGTCGGAACGGGGCCACGTTTGAGTCAACAGCGGATGCGAGGTGATTGAGCTCAGCTGGGGAAAGACAAAGATGCCACCCTCTCCCGTATAGTCCACAAAGACTGTCGGGGCAAGTGCTGTTAGCGAGCGCCTATGAAGGTTGGCGCGGCACACGAGGGGGTTGATGGCCAGCACCGCGCCCGGCCGCCTTTGTCTCCCCAGTGGCGATGTTTACACTCCGCACCAGGTACTCATTTGAGGCTGAGTCGACCTAGGGGAAGATCCTTGCCCGGTTCAGATAATCGTCACTGGTGTTCGCCGTGAGCGGGAATCGAACCCGGGTCGCCGGGTTCATAGCGCAGCGTAGCGCTAACCGCTGCACCACCGCTCCCCACAGCTCTCCACCGCTCTCCACCTATGGCACACACACACAGACAAAGACAAAGATCCCCCGTATAGTCCACAAAGACTGTCGGGGCAAGTGCTGTTAGCGAGCGCCTATGAAGGTTGGCGCGGCACGCCAGGGGGTGGGTGGCCAGCACCACGCCCGGCCGCCTTTGTCTCCCCAGTGGCGATGTTGACACTCTGCACCAGGTACTAATTTGAGGCCGAGTCGACCTACGGGAGGCCCGTGACCGATTCACACAAGGCCGTATTTATAATATATATTAGGGGGTGCACATCACCCCCCCCCCCAATATATTGCTATAAAATCGATTTCTCTTTATATGATTGTGATTATGGTTGTACTTTATAAATCCATAATCTATGCCATTACATACAATGATACAAAAAAATGTAAAAAAGAAAAAATAGAGCAATGGAATACAATACACTACTAGACATTGTTCAAAATAAATAAAAAATAAAAATGTGTTAGTGAATTTATATATATTTTAGGCAGGAAATTCGTTTTCAAATTTAGATTTTTTTTCGGGGGGGGGACCCCCAAACCCCCTGGAAGATTTGGTGCCCCCCAATGTTGACTCAATGGCTACGGCCTTGGATTCAGATAATCGTCACCGGTGTTCGCCGAGAGCGGGTAATCGAACTCCGGGCTACACCATCGCATCACTCCGACACACAGACAAAGTCTTCTTCTTGGTTCTTTCGGTAAAGTCACGTAGAAGGGAAATAATAAAATTATAAAAAATATAAAAAATAAAACATAATAAAATAATATAATATAAAATAATATAATATAAAATAAAATAATTCTCACCTTTATTTTTATTATTTTATTACTTCCCTTCTACGTGACTTTACCGAAAGAACCAAGAAGATGAATCCCTGCAGTCACGAAAACTTTAAATCGAAACACAGACAAAGCTCCCCCGCATCGCGTCAACAGACTGCTGGAGGCAAGTGCTGTTAGCGAGTGCCAATGCCAACAGCAGCCATTCGCCACCGTGTGGCGGTGACGTCACCACGGCCGGCTGTGCCAGGCCACGTGCGTTTTGAGGCCACGTGATGTGTCGAAGGCCTCGTTGACGGCAGGAGGTCACGGGACAGAAGCCCGGGTGCTGTGGCTCGACTGGCCGAGGTGACCGGCAGATGCACCAGCTGTGACCCCTTTACTGCTCCAACCTATGCACCTATGGCAACAAAGTCAAAGGACCCCTGTATAGCCTTGACAGACTGTAGGGGCAAGTGCTGTTAGCGAGCACCTATGAGGGCCGGAAAGGTTTACGAGGGGGTGAGTGGCCAGCACCACGCCCGACCGCCTTTGTCTCCCCAGTGGCGATGTTTACACAACGCACCAGGTACTCATTTGAGGCTGAGTCGACCTAGGGGAAGATCAACGACCGGTTCAGATAATCGTCACTGGTGTTGGCCGTGAACGGGAATCGAACCCGGGTCGCCGGGTTCATAGCGCAGCGTAGCGCTAACCGCTACACCACCGCTCCCCACCTATGGCACACACAAACAGACAAAGACAAAGATCCCCCGTATAGCCTTAACAGACTGTAGGGGCAAGTGCTGTTAGCGAGAACTCCATGGCTACGGCCTTGGATTCAGATAATCGCACACACACACACAGAGACACACACACACAGAGACACACACAGACACACACAGACAGACACACACAGACACACACACTCACACAGACACACACACAGACACACACAGACAGACACACACAGACACACACACTCACACAGACACACACACAGACACACACAGACAGACACACACACAGACACACACAGATAGACACACATACAGACACACACAGACACACATACACACACACACTCACACAGACACACACACACACAGACACACACACAGACACAACAACAACAACAACAACCGCCATTCGCCACTAAGTGGCGGTGACGTCACCACGATGCTTGTGCCAGGCCAAGTGCACCTTGAGGCCACGTGAAGTGTCGAAAGCCCGCTGGCAGGAGGTCACGGGGCAGACCCAGGTGCCACTGGTCGACTGACCGAGATGACCGAGATGACTGGCTGATGCACCACCTGTGCCCCCTACTGTGCCAACTTGCTGTGCTTTAGCCACCCGGCGCTCCGCTCGTTGTTGTGAGCGTCGCTCCTCCGCCCTCCGTTGTTGTTGGAGGGCGACTGCCTCCAACTGCCCAGTAGCGTCCTTCACGAGCCTCCTCCACTGAGGCCGATCTTGACACCGCTGGTACCAGTCATCGGCAAGTCCACTCAGCTCCACGTCCTCCTGTACCACATCACTCCATCTCTTCTCCAGCCCGTGCCGCGCCCGTCTAGCCCCCTCGATCCGGCCGAACAAAAGCTGTTTAGGCATGCGGTGGCTGGGCATGCGGGCTACATGACCCAGCCAACGCAGCCTTGCCTGCCGGAGGAGCTCACTGATGGGACTTTGCCCAGATCTTTCAAGGATTTGTGAGCTCCTCACACAATCCAGCCTGGTTAAACCCAGGATGGATCGTAGGCAGGCCAGCCTAAATGTTTCCAACCGGCGAAGATGCTCCACCAGGGGGGTCCACGTCTCGCAAGCGTAGAGAAGGGAGGGAATGACCGTGGCCGAGAAGACCTGAAGCTTCGTGCGGAGCGACAGACCAGGTAGCTTCCACACAGCGTTACGCAACCGATGAAAAGATATTGCCGCTCGACTGATTCGGAGTGAGACCTCTGCTGATAGACTGGAGCCGGTCATAAGCATACTGCCCTGGTATGGGAAACTCTCCACTCTCTCCACAACTGCCCCATCACCAATTGGGAGTTGTGGGGGTGGAGTGTCCGATGGTACAAAATACCCAGGCAGGTGCTTGGTTTTGGTGGGGCTGATGGTAAGGCCCCACCTCTTAGTGGCACGCTCCAGTCTCAGCAGCAGCGCCTCCAACTCCTCTTCTGAATGAGCAGCTATTACCAAATCATCGGCATACATAACGTGGTTGACCAATAGGGAGCCATCCCTTGATCGCACCCGGGCGTCGATCAGCCTCCCATTATATCTGTACCAAACGGAAATTCCCCCCGGTACAGCTATTGAAGGCTTCACGAACTACGCGGTCAAAATAGATGTTAAATAATGTGGGAGCCAGAGGACATCCCTGTCGCACCCCAAGGTGTACAGGGAAAGGCTCCGACTCCCGGCCACGTAGTTTTACCCGGGCCCGCTCACCATCATGAAGGTCCTTAATGATCGTGAGCAGAGGGTCAGGGACTCCGAAAGCACGAAGAACAACCCAGAGTCCAGTCCTACTGATGGTATCATAGGCCTTGACCAGGTCAATAAAGCAGAGATGTAGGTGTTTTTGGAATTCCCTACACCTCTGCTGTAGCAGACGGACAGAAAATATGGCATCTGTGCAGGACCGCCCTTTCCTGAAACCGCATTGGGGCTCCGCAAGCCCCTCCTCAGCGTGCCTAGCAAGGCGATGTTGAATAATCCTTGCCAGGACCTTACCCGGCACACTGAGGAGTGAGATGCCCCTGTAGTTGTTACAGTCTGTGCGGTCCCCCTTCTTAAAGAGGGGGACCACCAGGGCATCCTTCCAGTCCTGCGGAACCCGTCCAGTGGTCCAGACTGTTGTTATGATGTCATATAGGGCAGTCTGTGCACAAACGCCACCCTCCCTCAGCATTTCGCTTGGGAGATCATCTCTGCCCGGTGCCTTCCCTGGTCTCAGACTCCGGATCGCCCTCAGTACTTCCTCAACAGCTGGAACCTCAGCCAGCCACTCACAGGGGGTGACCTCTTCCAATATTTGAGGCACCGCAGCCTCAGCAGGGTTATCCCCACTTTGTGCCATGATGTTTTCCTGGCTGAGAGAATTTCCCTCCCCCAGGACCTCACAGAAATGCTCAGAAAATCTGCAAACCTGTTCCTGGGGGTCGGAGATTGGATCACCGTTTTTTCCTCTAATGATGGTAATAGGTGTGGCGCTGCAGGTTACTTTTTTGATGGAGTTAAATAGTGATTTGTGATCACGGGCCACTGAGGCAGACTCCATCTCCTCAGCAACCCGCGACCACCACCCATCCTTACAACGCCTTACGGCTCTCCGAACTTCCGAGCGAAGGCTGCGGTAAACCTCCTCATTCTCTGACGTGGGATGCTGTAGGCGATGAGAGTGGGCCTGTCGCTTTTTCCTCAATTAACCTGAACACCTCCTCTGTCAGCCAGGGTTTCTGGGGAGGTCTGGACCGCGTACCCAAAGCAGCCATTGCAGCTGCATGAGTCACAGTCTTAAACCTCGCCCATTTACCCTCGACATCAGGTGGAGTGGGGGACGATGCCAACCCCAGCTGCAAGCGATGATGAAATTCTCGCTTGCAACTTTTATCAGCTAACTGAGACCAGGCCACTTTTGGTTGGAATGGGATCCTGGGTGTACACCCACCACCGGAGTGGAAGAAAGGCAGGCGCATCTTACAGATGACTAGTCGATGGTCAGAGGACAGATCAGCTCCACGGTAGGTCCTGGTGTCAAGGACAGACACACACACACAGACACGCACACAGACACACACACACAAACACACACAGACAGACACACACAGACACACACAGACACACACACACAGACACACACACAGACACACACATACAGACACACACACAGACACACAGTGACACACACAGACAGACACACAGTGACACACACACACAGACAGAGACACACACACAGACAGAGACACACACACACAAACACACACACACAGACACACACACACAGATAGACACACACACAGACACACTCAGACACACAGACACACACAAACACACACAGACACACACAAACACACACACACAAACACACACATACAGACACACACACAAACACACACAGACACACACACACACACGAACGACGAGGTTACCGACGCACCGCTGTGGCTGGAGCTTTGGAGTCGGTCCCAGTTCGCGTGTGTTCGGAGCGACGTCTCGTCGTGTTTTACGCGCGTTCATCGCCCTAATTCCATTAAGGGGAACTCGTTCGAAGATTTACTGCCCGCGGGAGTTTTCCCTCGCCAACCCAGGAGAGGCATTCACTCGAGGCTCTCGCCCTAATTTACCGATACCCACCCCCCCGACACACACACACCTACCCCTTAGTGGACAATCAAAAAAATAAAAAATGCTGTGACGCCGCTTTGCACGTGCGCACATCGGCACGCGGAAAGACAAAGATGCCCCGTGTAGCATTTAATTGACTCTAAGAGGGCAAGTGCTGCACGCATGAAGATAAAGGTCGGCCCCCCCCCGAACCCCCGTATAGCGTTTGAGGCTGAGTCGACCTAGGGGAGGCCCAGGGCCGGATCGGATTATTGTCACTGGTGTTGGCCGTGAGCGGGAATGGAACTGGGGTCGCCGGGTTCGTAGCGCAGCGCGCTAAACCACTACACTACCGCTCCCTACATACATAGACACACACACACACAGACACACACACGTGTCGCACACACACACAGACACACACACGTGTCGCACACACACACAGACACACACATAGACACACACACACATAAACACACACACACAGACACACACCCACGTGTCGCACACACACACATAGACACACACACAGACACACACACACAGACACACACACACACCTACACACACACACACAGACACACACACACGTGTCGCACCTGCACTACATTTCCCTTCTCGTCCTCACGCTCGCATCTCACGCGACGTGGGCGCGGTGCCGGGTTAACGCTTCGCGACAAACGTCTAAATGACGTCGGGCAGCGCTGTGGCTGCGTGACCAGCCCTCTGGTGCGGGGTGCGGGGTGTCACGTGGAGGAGGAGGAAGAGGGGAGACAACTCCAACGACCGCCAGCGGCCTCGTCCACGACGGCGCAAGAGGCGCGCACGCACCGATCGGACATCAGCTGCGGGTTCTCTTGGCCACGGGAGCGAATCCCCAATGCCCGGACTCACCTCCTCCAAACTCGCCCCGACACCAAACTCATCATCCTCTCATTCGTCCTCCCCACCCCTCATCCGGGACTTCACCCTCCTCCTTATCCCCCCCCCCCCTTTCCTCCTCCTCCTCTTCATCCCCCTCCTCACCCCCCTCCTCACCACCCCTCCTCACCACCCCTCCTCACCACCCCTCCTTACCCCCCCTCCTCACTCCCCCTCCTCCTCCCTCCCCTCCTCCTCCCCCCCTCCTCCTCCCCCCTCCTCCTAACCCCCCCTCCTCACCCCCCCTCCTCACGCCTCCTCCTCACCCCCCCCCTCCTCCTCCTCCCCCCCCCTCCTTCTCACCCTCCCTCCTCACCCCCCCCCACTTCCTCCTCCTCCTCCCCCTCCTCCTCCTCCCCCCCCTCCTCCTCCCCCCCTCCTCACACCCCCTCCTCACCCCCCCTCCTCCTCCTCCCCCCCTCCTTCTCACCCCCCTCCTTCTCCCCCTCCCTCCTCACCCCCCCCACTTCCTCCTCCCCCCCTCCTCCTCTCCCCCTCCTCCTCCCCCCCTCCTCCTCCCCCCCCCTCCTCACCCCCCCCCCCCACTTCCTCCTCCTCTCTCTCTTCCTCCGCTCCTCCTCCTGATCCTTCGTATCCTCCCCCCGCTCCAGTCTGCTAACACTTTTCGGTGTGTCTGTGCGCGTGTGTGTTTGTCTGTGTGTGTCTGTGCGCGTGTGTGTTTGTGTGTGTGTCGCGTGTATGTGTGTCTGTGTGTGTGTGTCTGTGTGTGTGTGTGTTTGTGCGCGTGTGTGTCTGTGTGTGTGTGTCTGTGTGTGTCTGTGTGTGTGTGTCTGTGTGTGTGTCTGTGTGTGTGTGTGTGTCTGTGCGCGTGTGTGTCTGTGTGCGTGTGTGTGTCGCGTGTGCGCGTGTATGTGTGTGTGTCTGTGGGGAGCGGCGGTGTAGCGGTTAGCGCACTGCGCTACGAACCTCGCGATCCGAGTTCGATTCCCGCTCACGGCCAAGACACGATTATCTCAACCGGTTCCTGGGCCTCCCCTAGGTCGACTCAGTCTCAAATGTGTGTGCGGTGTGTAAACATCGCCACTGGGGAGACAAAGGCGGTCGGGCGTGGTGCTGGCCACCCACCCCCTCGTGTGCCGCGCCGGCCTTCAAGATTCTTGCGAACAGCACTTGCCCCAGCAGTCTGTGAAGGCTACACGGGGGTATTTTTGCCTTCGTCTTTGTGTCTGCAGCCCGTTGTCAATCCACTGCTGGATGATGAGGCTTTCGCCCAGGGTTGCCACCTGTCCTGGATTTTCCCGGGACCGTCTTTTTGGTTGAGCGAGGCAGCTACTACTGCTGCTGCTGCCGTGCCAGGGAATCTCCGAGTCTTCCTGGGTGGCATAACAAGCCCGGGTGTTTTCTCATTTGCGCAATTATGATGATAATGATGCTGCTGCAGCGACACACAATTCCATGCATTTACATATGTGGAGTGCTAATTCGCAGCCTTAGGGGATAACCACCCACTGGGTCGGGAGAGCCAACACGCTGCCAGACCCACAGCTTGAAGAGGGATAAGATCACGAAGAGTTCCACTTCAGATCGCAGCAGCCCCGACTGTGAGTCAGAGCTCGTCCTTTTTAAATCCTTTATATTAAGTTCACTTGCTTGCTTGCGCGCTTACGACCGTGCAAATCTTTCGGTCGTTTTTTTAACCCACTTCCCGTTATCCAATCGAGCTGACATTTTGCACACAGACTCGTTGTGCGTGACAATTTCTTTTCGTGAACTTTTTTTCTCCAAAATTTGACACTTTTTAGGTTAATTTTTTTATTTTATTTAATTACCAATTGCTTAATGGTGGCAGGCAATCATCTGACCCATAGGTGGCAGCCATCTCAAGCCAGAGGACGAGAGGACTCTAGCCGCCCGTTTCAAAGACCAATGTGGGCTGGGTTGTGGCCCATTGAACACGCATATAAAGGATTTATAGTCATAAACTTTGTTTTTACGGGTTAATTTCTATCCTCCCCAGCCTGCCCAGGCTCCGCCCTCTGGATCCCCCCAGAGGGCTCCGTGCCTTGCCCACAGGACCAACTGGTAGAACGCGCTGCTACCCCCAATCCCATTGTCTACCGATCTCCCAGCGCCACGCGCTACAGTGACTCATTCAATGTCACGACACATGTGGTGGGTGAGTGAGTGGACTCGTCAGTGAGTGAGTGGGTGAGTTGATGGGTGTGTGAGTGGGTTAGTGAGTGCATGGGTGAGTTAGTGAGTGGGTGAGTTGTTGGGTGTGTGAGTGGGTGAGTGAGTGCATGGGTGAGTGAGTGGGTGAGTTGATGAATGGGTGAGTGGGTGAGTGAGTGCATGGGTGAGTAAGTGAGTGGGTTAGTTGATGGGTGTGTAGGTGGGTGAGTGAGTGCATGGGTGAGTAAGTGAGTGGGTGAGTTGATGGGTGTGTGAGTGGGTGAGTGAGTGCATGGGCGAGTAAGTGAGTGGGTGAGTTGATGGGTGTGTGAGTGGGTGAGTGAGTGCATGGGTGAGTAAGTGAGTGGGTGAGTTGATGGGCGGATGAGTGGGTGAGTGACTGCATGGGTGAGTAAGTGAGTGGGTGAGTTGATGGGTGTGTGAGTGGGTGAGTGAGTGCATGGGTGAGTAAGTGAGTGGGTGAGTTGATGGGTGTGTGAGTGGGTGAGTGAGTGCATGGGCGAGTAAGTTCGTCTCCCGCCTCGTCTCTTGTGACTGTAGACGTCTCTCCTGGTGCGTTGTCACGGTCTGGGTCAGTCGATCGCCGCTGAGTCGCGGCTCGCTCTTAAATATTTTATCTCTCGAGTGCTCATCAAGCTGTCCCACCCCATTTGACCTCCTCACTTGAAGCCTTACCTCTTCTCTAATGCCCATAGACTCAGCACTGCTCATAGACCAACACTGCCCATAGACTCAACACTGCCCATAGACTCAACACTGCCCATAGACTCAACACTGCCCATAGACTCAACACTGCCCATAGACTCAACACTGCCCATAGACTCAACACTGCCCATAGACTCAACACTGCCCATAGACCAACACTGTCCATAGACTCAACACTGCCCATAGACTCAACACTGCTCATAGACCAACACTACCCATAGACTCAACACTGCCCATAGACCAACACTGTCCATAGACTCAACACTGCCCATAGACTCAACACTGCTCATAGACCAACACTACCCATAGACTAACACTGCCCATAGACTCAGCACTGCCCACAGACTCAACACTGCCCATAGACTCAGCACTGCTCATAGACCAACACTACCCATAGACTCAACAATGCCCATAGACTTAACACTGCCCATAGACTCAACACTGCTCATAGACCAACACTACCCATAGACTCAACACTGCCCATAGACCAACACTGCTCATAGACCAACACTACCCATAGACTAACACTGCCCATAGACTCAGCACTGCCCACAGACTCAACACTGCCCATAGACCAACACTGTCCATAGACTCAACACTACCCATAGACTCAACCCTGCCCATAGACTCAACACTGCCCATAGACTCAACACTACCCATAGACTCAACACTACCCATAGACTCAACACTGCCCATAGACTCAACACTACCCATAGACTCAACACTGCCCATAGACTCAACACTGCCCTTAGACTCAGCACTGCCCGTAGACTCAACACTGCCCATAGACTCAACACTGCCCAAAGACTCAACACTGCCCTTAGACTCAACAGTACCCATAGACTCAACACTACCCATAGACTCAACACTGCCCATAGACTCAACACTACCCATAGACTCAACACTGCCCATAGACTCAACACTACCCATAGACTCAACACTGCCCATAGACTCAACACTACCCATAGACTCAACACTGCCCATAGACTCAACACTGCCCATAGACTCAGCACTGCCCGTAGATTCAACACTGCCCATAGACTCAACACTGCCCATAGACTCAGCACTGCCCATAGACTCAACACTGCCCATAAACTCAACAATGTCCGTAGACTCAACACTGCCCATAGACTCAACACTACCCATAGACTCAACACTGACCTTAGACTCAGCACTGCCCATAGACTCAACACTACCCATTGACTCAACAATGTCCGTAGACTCAACACTGCTGATAGACTCAACACTGCCCATAGACTCAACACTACCCATAGACTCAACACTGTCCTTAGACTCAGCACTGCCTTTAGACTCAGCACTGCCCATAGACTCAACACTGCCCATAGACTCAACACTACCTATAGACTCAACACTGTCCTTAGACTCAGCACTGCCCTTAGAGTCAGCACTGCTCATAGACTCAACATTGCCCATAGACTCAACACTGCCCATAGACTCAACACTGCACCATAGACTCAACACTGCCCATAGACTCAACACTGCCCATAGACTCCGCACTGCCCGTAGACTCAACACTGCCCGTTATAACGCGGTTTCTGAGCGGTTGACGACGAACTACTTTCTTGAGCTGCGCAGCTGGGCGGAGTGATACAGTAACGCAGAGGCGTCGCCCCTCGCCGCGTGTGCGTCGCGCATCGCATCTCTCGTCTTCACATTCTTAATTGGGAAATTGTTTTCGCCTGACGTGGTGCTGTTCAAGTTCAAGTTAATGCATTTGGTGTAGTCCTGTGAGCCATTCGGCTCTTGAATCGGGTGCAACCGCAACAAACAAAAAACAAAAACATGAAAAAAAAAAACATCTTAAAGTGAATATGTGACTGAGTGCAAACAGAAAATCCAAGAAAAGACAGCAAAATATTACAGAAAAAAACACCGTACACCAACGCTGTGTGCAAAAATACCAGTGGGATGCAAGTCAAACAACCAACAACAACAACCACAAGACAACTTAGATTAAGGCCATCAGTCTAACTCTGTAGTCTGTACTACAATAAACAAACATGGCTAAACCATTGGAACCTCATTTGCCAGTAAAAAATATGATAATTGTTTTTTAACCCTTCTATCTGGCAACAAAACTGACACCTTTTTTTACAAGGAGTCATGTTTACATAGACCACAATACCTGCAGTCATAATGCAAACAAAAAACATAACTCTGATAATGTGCACTGTCCTTGAAGTTGATTGGTCCACACCCGAGACAGCTTTCCTTAGAGCCTAGTCTCACATGGGTTGGCGCCTTTTGGCGTCATCTGGTCCAACACCATGTGAGACTAGGCTCTAAGGAAAGCTGTCTCGGGTGTGGACCAATCAACTTCAAGGACAGTGCATACATTATCAGAGTTATGTTTTTTGTTTGCATTATGACTGCAGGTATTGTGGTCTATGTAAACATGACTCCTTGTAAAAAAGGTGTCAGTTTTGTTGCCAGATAGAAGGGTAAAAACCCAATTATCATGGCTAAACCAATACATTTTTCGAAATCACCAAAATAAAACCATGAAAGTGAACGCGTCCACCGCGTTCAGCCAGTTCTCGCCGTGCTGGACAGCTAAAACAAACACAGTGTTGGCAGGCGCGCGCACACGCGGGCTCTTTGGCAGTGCTTCGGCTCGTGAATTGGACTCCCGAAATTTTTGCACACCGCTTTTGTCCCCTACGATGTAAACGAAACGATAAGTGGCCGTCTATAAATGACGTCAAGCACCTAGGGGGGGGGGGGTAGTCAGACATTTGTGACGATGTGTGACGAGGGGGGGGGGGGTTGAGAAATGTGACGTCACATAAAAATGCGCAACTTTAAATGAATATAGACAACACGTTCTACTTAATTAAATAGACTTTTTAATAAATGTTTCCTCCTACAACATCAGAGTGCAGCGCCGCATTAAATACGCACTACAATGACAATAGTTTAAAGCGATTTGAAGCATCTTCTTGGTTCTTTCGGTAAAGTCACGTAGAAGGGAAGTAATAAAATAAGAAAAATAAAACATAATAAAATAATTCTCACGACGTTTCGGACGCTGTCTCCCCGACAGACCTGTTCTTCACCTGAAGACGGCTGCTTGCGTTGTGGCCGAAACGTCGTGAGAATTATTTTATTATATTTTATTTTTATTATTTTATTACTTCCCTTCCACGTGACTTTGCCGAAAGAACCAAGAAGATGAATCCCTGCAGTCACGAAAGCTTTAAATCGATTTGAAGCATGTTTCATTTTTTTTTTTGGGGGGGGGGGGGGCAGAGCTTTGTGACGTCATATTCTAGGAGGGGGGGTCTGACTTTTTGTGACGTCGTGTGACGAAGGGGGGGGGGGGGATCAAAAATCGTCCCAAATCGCGTGACGTCATTTATGGACGACGCCCTAATTCGACTCCTAAAACATTTTTGCTCACCGCTTTTATCCCCTACGATGTAAACGAAACGACAACAACATCAACAGCAGCAACAATACAAACACGTGAACCTCACCCTCACCCCCCACCACCTCTTCCTCGCCTCGTTAAGGCAATCGCAGGGCGCACGGGCGTTCGCTCGAGTCGCGGGTAAATTAGCAGCGCTAAGTGAGGCGGGCTCCGTTGGGGTGAACTGGGTGGGAAATGATCGGCTGCGTAATGACGAGTGATGCTAACGACGCACGCTGAAGCCACGATGCTGCAATTAACAGCGCGCGTGCGTGTTTGTGTGTCAGGGGAGCGGTGGTGCAGCGGTTAGCGCGCTGCACTACGAACCCGGCGACCCGGGTTCGATTCCCGCTCACGGCCAACGCCAGTGACGATTATTTAAACCCGTCCAGGGCCTCCCCTAGGTCGACTAAGACTCAAATGAGTACCCGGTGCGGTGTGTAAGCATCGCCACTGGGGAGACAAAGGCGGTCGGGCGTGGTGCTGGCCACCCACCCCCTCGTGTACCGTTCTGGCCTTCATAGGTGCTCGCTAGCAGCACTTGCCCCAACAGTATGATAAGGCTATACGGGGGATCTTTGTCTTTGTCAGGGGCCGTCCATAAATGACGTCACGCGATTTTTGACGATTTTTGACCCCCCCCACCTCATCGCATGACGTCACAAAAAGTCAGACCCCCCCCTCAAATATGACGTCACAAAACTCTGCCCCCCCCCCTATTTTTTTTTTTATAAAACATGCTTCAAATCGCTTTAAACTATTGTCATTGTAGTGCGTATTTAATGTGGCGCTGCACTCTGATGTTGTAGGAGAAAACATTTATTAAGAAGCCTATTTAATTCAGTAGAACGTGTTGTCTATTTTTATTTAAAGTTGCGCATTTTGATGTGACGTCACATTTATCAACCCCCCTCCCCCTCGTCACACATCGTCACAAATGTCTGACCCCCCCCCACCCCCCTTAGGTGCGTGACGTCATTTATGGACGGCTCCTTGCCCCGAAGTTCTGTTAAGGCTACACGGGGGATTTTTCGATTTAAGCTTTCGTGACTGCAGGGATTCATCTTCTTGGTTCTGTCGGTAAAGTCACGTAGAAGGGAAATAATAAAATTATTATTTTATTATTTCCAATAATAAAATAGTAATTATTATTTTATTATTATTTCCAATCATGAAATTATTATTTTATTATTTCCATTATTTTCATTCTACGTGACTTTACCGAAAGAACCAAGAAGATACACGGGGGATCTTCGTCATATTTGTGTGTGTGCAGTAGTGTAGTTGGGAGCGGTAGTGGAGTCGTTAGGGTGCTTTGCTACGAACCCGGCGACCTGAGTTCGATTCCCACTCAGACGATTATTTGAACCGTTCCAGGGCCTCCCCTAGGTCGACTCAGACTCATATGAACAACGTGCACATTGGGTGACATTTCTAGCAATGCAGGAGGATCCTGCATAGCACGCACATGCAGACATCGAGAGATCAAGTGGACGCTACAAGTGGGATGCTCCATTTGTTTGCACATTGGCATATGACAACGTCAACTCGTGGTCGTCCTCTATCCCTCTTTCTGAGTCGTCCCCTTTCGCTCTCTCTCCCTCTGAGTCGTCCTCTCTCTCTCTCTCTGAGTCATCCTCTCTCTCTCTCTGAGTCGCCCTCTCTCTCTGAGTCTCCCTCTCCCTCTGAGTCGTCCTCTCTCTCTGAGTCGCCCCCTCTCTCTCTCTGAGTCATCCTCTTTCTCTCTGAGTCGTCCTCTCTCTCTGAGTCGTCCCCTCTCTCTCTGAGTCGTCATCTCTTTCTCCCTCTAAGTCACCCTCTCTCTCTGAGTCGTCTTCTCTCTATCTGAGTCGTCCTCTCTCTTTCTCTCTGAGTCGTCCTCTCTCTCTGAGTCGTCCTCTCTCTCTGAGTCGTCATTTCTTTCTGAGTCGTCCCCTCTTTCTCTGAGTCGTCCTCTTTCTCTGAGTCGTCCTCTCTCTCTGAGTCGTCCTCTCTCTCTCCCTCTAAGTCACCCTCTCTATCTCTGAGTCGTCCTCTCTCTCTGAGTCGTCCTCTCTCTCTGCGTCACCCTCTCTCTGAGTCGTCCTCTCTCTCTCTCTGAGTCGTCCTCTCTCTCTCTGAGTCGTCCTCTCTCTCTGAGTCGTCCTCTCTCTCTGAGTCGTTCTCTCTCTGAGTCGTCCCCCCACTCTCTCTCTCTCTGCTCACGTTGTGTCGGCGGCTGCAACAGCGTTCCGTGCTGCCATTATAATTTATATGAAACGAGTCGGGCCTCTTTGAGTGCAAATGTTTTCCTAAATTGGTCCGTACAATTCTAAACATTGTGTGGGGGAAAAACATAACATTCTCTCTCTCTCCCTCCCACCCTCCGCGTGTATGCGCGTGTCTAACGCACCGCCACCGCCATACACTTTTGACAGATGTGATAATTAAACAACAAAAATGATGCAATTAATGGAGAAATTACTTTAAATTGGCTTAGTTATTTCGAGGATTAATTTTCCGGCGCCGCTGTCTACCAGACTAATCACCGCCCCCGCGTGCCCTCATCCACCACACAAAGGGAGTTTCAAGTTAAGGGGGTCTTGCATCTGGATTCGTTCATCGCCTGCGATTCCATCCCGATTTTGCATTTGGTCGGTAATCCACCGCCGCCGAGAATGCAGAAATTCATTGTCAACGAGTGCCCCCCATCAATTATTCACACACAGACAAAAGATCCCCGTGAATTGCCGTCAAAGATTGTTTGGGCAATTGCCGTGAGCGAGTAGCAACTGCTACGGCTGGGACATCACACGAGGGGGTGGGGGTGGCCAGGCACCGCAGACAAAGATCCCCCGTATAGCCTGAACAGACTGTTGGGGCAAGTGCTGTTAGTGAGCAGCAGCTATGAAGGCCGGCACGTGACACAAAGGGGGTTGGTGGCCAGCACCACGGTCGGACGCATTTGACGTCCCAGTGGGTGATGTTCACACACCGCACCAACCAGGTAGTTATTTGTGGCTGAGTCTACCGAGGGGAGGCCCATGACCGGTTCAGATAATCATCACTAGTGTTGACCTTGTGCGGGAATCGAACTCGGGTCGCCGG
Source organism: Lethenteron reissneri (assembly GCF_015708825.2). Classification (NCBI taxonomy): domain Eukaryota; kingdom Metazoa; phylum Chordata; class Hyperoartia; order Petromyzontiformes; family Petromyzontidae; genus Lethenteron; species Lethenteron reissneri. Next base: position 5,188,747 of record NC_083834.1, read on the forward strand.
GTTCGTAGGGAAACGGGCAAACCGCTGCATAACCGCTACCCACGACCGTACGCCACACGCATGCGAATTGTTCGGTTGAATTCAGGTAAAAAAAAAACAGGCAAATACATTACTGGGAGAAAAAAAACCAATTACTAATTCCCGATGTAACACGATTTTTGTTCCTGGGTACTAGGTGTTATTTTATAATTGCTTATGCCTCAAAAGTATAGAAAGTGGCTATAACTCTCTAACAAACTTTGCTTTTGTGACCAGGACTTTACGTGAACGAAAGACGCAAATGCACACGTTTTATCATTGACAATAGGTATGTTTCAACATACTGTATCATTGTCCTGGTCACAAAAGCAAAGTTTGTGTGGAAAAATATAAATGTTATATTCTTTTGATGCATAAGTAATTAGAAAATAACACTTACTACCCAGGAATAAAAACAAATGATGTTTTTGTTACACAGTGAATTACTGGGTAGATCTTGACTTAAAGCTTTCGTGACTGACAGCAGGAATTCATATTATCTGGGTCTTTCGGTAAAGCCACGTAGATAGAAAAAAGAATACTAATAATAACAATATAAAAAAAAACTGGGTCGAATTTGTGGTGCCGAGGTGGAATTTTTATTAAGCCCAGTTTTAGGACAATTTAAATTTGAATCACGATATGTATTCATACTGGAGGAGTCAGATGAGCTATGAAGTTTTTTTTTTCCCACAAATGTCCAGTAGGGGCATGCCAAAACGTTACAAAGAAATAACAAAAAACACGATAGCAGTGCAAAGTATAACAAAGATAAACAAATCACTTAACAGATACATGCAAATAAAAAAATAAACTATTATTATCTAACCAGGCAAGGCCCACTGAGCCATTCGTTCTTTCTTTTTTTCCCAAGCTACCTGACTATCACAAATGAAAGCTCATCAAAGTGGTTTATCAAGCGGGACATTTTTGCAGCTAAATACGTCTAAACGCGTGATGATATTGATTCTCAAACGATGGGGGAAAACCGGAGGACCTGGAGAAAAATCCACGCTACCACGGGGGGAGAGAAACACGAAAACTCCAAATATACAGCAGCAGGCGTCAGGGTCGGGATCGAACCCACGACCTCCTGTACACCAGGCGAGGTAGTTAACATCTCCTAGCCACTGTGATGATGAGAGAGAGACACGCAAACTCCAAATATACAGCGGACGTCAGGATCGCAATCTAACCCACGACCTCCTGTATACCAGGCGTTGAAGTAAACATCTCCTATCCACCGTGGTGATGATGATGATGGAAGAGAGACACAAACTCCAAATATACAGCAGCAGGCGTCAGGGTCGGGATCGAACCCACGACTTCCTGCACACCAAGTGAGGTAGTTACCATCTCCTAGCCACCGTGGCGAGATGATTTCGGCTTCGGGGACTGGAGGGGTGGAAGGTGGGGCGGTGGGGGAGGTAGCCAGGGCATGGGGTCGATCCGAGATTGTTTGGCGGTGGGGTTTCGGCGAATTGTCGCTATGATAGTGGTGGTATGGGGGGTGGGGTGGGTGGTGGTGGTGGAGGTGGTGAGGGTGGTGGTGGTGGGGGTGGTGTGGGTGGTGGTGTGGGTGGTGTGTGGGTGGTGGTAAAGGTGGTGTGGTGGTGTGGGTGATGTGGGGGTATGGGTGGTGGTGTGGATGGTGGTGGTGGAGATGGTGGGGCTGTGGGTGGTGGTGTGGGTGGTGTGTGCGTGGTGGTGGTAGAGGTGGTGGTGTGGGTGGTGGGTGGGTGGTGGTGGGGGTGGTGGTGGTGTGGTTGATGGTGGTGTGGGTGGTGTGTGGGTGGTGTGTGGGTGGTGGTAGAGGTGGTTGGGTGGTGGTGTGCGTGGTGGTGTGGGTGGTGGTGTGGGTGGTGGTGTGGGTGGTGGTGTGGGTGGTGGTAGAGGTGGTTGGGTGGTGGTGTGCGTGGTGGTGTGGGTGGTGGTGTGGGTGGTGGTGTGGGTGGTGGTGTGGGTGGTGATAGAGGTGGTTGGGTGGTGGTGTGGGTGGTGTGGGTGGTGGTAGAGGTGGTATTGGTGGTGATAGAGGTGGTGTGGGGGTTGTGGGGGTGGTGGTGGAGGTGGTGGTGGTGTGGTGGTGGGGGTGGTGGTGTGCGTGGTGGTGTGGGTGGTGGTGGTGGTGTGGGGATGGTGGTGTGTGGGTGGTGGTGTGGGTGGTGTGGGGGTGGTGGTGTGGGTGGTGTGGGTGGTGTGGGTGGTGGTAGAGGTGGTATTGGTTGTGATAGAGGTGGTGTGGTGGTTGTGGGGGTGGTGGTGGAGGTGGTGGTGGTGGTGTGGTGGTGGGGGTGGTGGTGTGCGTGGTGGTGTGGGTGGTGGTGTGGGGGTGGTGGTGTGGGTGGTGGTGTGGGTGGTGATAGAGGTGTTGTGGGTGGTGGTGGTGTGTGGGTGGTGGTGGGGTGGTTGTGTGGGTGGTGGTGTGGGTGATGGTGTGGGTGGTGGTGGTGGTGGTGGTGTGTGGGTGGTGGTATGGGTGGTGTGTGGGTGGTGGTGTGGGTGGTTATAGAGGTGGTGGTGTGGGTGGTGCTGGTGTGGCTGGAGGGAGGCTGTCTGAAGCCGACGGTTCTGGCTTGTTTGCCACTGGCGAAAGCGGAGGGGATTGTTATTTTTGTGTTTGCGGGGAGGGGGGTGAGGCTGTGGAGGGTATCAGTAATCGCTGTCCCTGCACAAATAGCAGAGGCCATTACGGCCTTATAATGTCTTTGGTGGTGCAACAGGAAATAGAGAGAGAGAGGGGGGGGGGGGGGGGGGACAGACAAAATTCAGAAGACAAACCGGGAAAGGAAAATCACACCGAGAGCTTGGCTGCCATGCGGAGGCAATTGTCATTTCGACAACCCCGTGCAGAAGCTCATCAGAGGCGCTCTTAAAGGGCGCACGTCCGCCGCTCGGTTTCGGCAGATACACCGCAATTGGGCCTGATTTGGTGGTTGGTGCTGGTTGGGAGCGGCGGATTTTTCCCGTGCGGAATGATGCCAGAGTCAGCAGCAGTAGCAGCAGCGATGTTGTTACTCAGGAGCTAAATAGCCGGGTTGTTGTCCATCACCCGCACATGCGAGTAGCACGGTTGGCTACGTAGGGTGCGAAGAAAGTTCAACAAACGTACATGCCACCAATGTGGATGTGCTGCTCCTGCTACTGCTGCTCATAGGCACGTCGAGAGGGCTTCAGCAGATGCGAGAGAGAGTTCGTATCGTGTTCTTCCTCCTCCGTTTGACCACAGTGCTTTAACTTTTTGGCCCATAGAGACACAGACTAAAAATTCACAGAGACTAACATTGCCCAGAGACTAACATTGCTCATATACTAACATTGCCCAGAGACTAACATTGCCCATAGATCAACATTGCCCAGAGACTAACATTGCCCATAGACTATTCTCATTCTATGGTATGGCAATGTGGTTCAGGAGTTAAAGATGTCAACGTCGTGGTATCCTGCTGCTGCGGATGGCAACGACGAGAGGGCTTCAGCAGAGAGACACAGAGAGAGACACACAGAGAGACAGACACAGAGAGACACAGAGAGAGACAGAGACAGACACAGAGAGAGACAGCGACAGATAGAGAGACACAGAGAGAGAGACAGAGAGAGAGAGAAACACAGAGAGAGACACAGAGAGAGACAGAGACAGACACAGAAAGAGAGATAGAGATAGAGACAGACACAGAGACAGACACAGAGAGAGACACAGAGAGAGAGAGAGACAGAGACAGAGAGAGACACACAGAGAGAGAGAGACAGAGACACAGAGAGATTAACAGAGAGAGAGAGAGAGACAAACACAGAGAGAGACACAGAGAGACAGAGACAGAGAGACAGACACATAGACAGAGAGAGACACAAAGAGAGAGATACAGAGACAGAGAGAGAGACACAGAGAGACAGAGACAGAGAGACAGACACAGAGACAGAGATAGACACAAAGAGAGAGAGTTCGTGTCCTGTCGCTCTTCCTCCTCCGCTGTTAAAGGAGCGCAGACCACAGCGGCTTCGCTGTGCGGTGAACCCCCTGTGGTTTGTCTTTAATGTCTGTCTATGGATCTCCATGTATCTCAATATAGAATGACTCTCTATCTGGCTGTGTCGCTATGGGTCTCTATTGGTGTACTGTATGGCCCACAGTTGGAATTGCATAATTTTCTATTTATGAAAGAGATTCGATGCAGCGTCGGCCTGCTGTTGTGATGCTGTTGATGGTTGCACCAGCGGTGGGTGGCTGAGTGGGTGAGCGTGTGGGTAGGTGGGTGAGTGGGTGGGTGAGTGGGTGGGTGAGTGAGTGAGTGGGTGGGTGAGTGAGTGAGTGAGTGGGTGGTTGGTTGGGTGAGTGGGTGAGCGTGTGGGTAGGTGGGTGAGTGGTTGAGTGGGTGAGTGAGTGGGTGGGTGAGTGGATGAGTGGGTGCGTGAGTGGGTGAGCGTGTGGGTAGGTGGGTGAGTGGGTGGGTGAGTTTGTGGGTGAGTGGTTGGGTGAGTGAGTGAGTGAGCGTGTGTGTAGGTGGGTGAATGGGTGGGTGGGTGATTCAGTGGGTGGGTGAGTGGGTGGGTGGGTGAGTGGGTGAGCGTGTGGGTAGGTGGATGAGTGGGTGGGTGAGTTGGTGGGTGAATGGTTGGGTGGGTGAGTGAGTGAGCGTGTGGGTAGGTGGTTGAGTGGGTGGGTGGGTGGGTGAGTGAGTGGGTGGGTGAGTGGGTGGTTGGGTGAGTGGGTGAGCGTGTGGGTAGGTGGGTGAGTGGGTGGGTGAGTGAGTTGATGGGTGAGTGGGTGGGTGAGTGGGTGAGCGTGTGGGTAGGTGGGTGGGTGAGTGGGTGAGTGAGTTGGTGGGTGAGTGAGTGGGTGAGTGGGTGAGCGTGTGGGTAGGTGGGTGAGTGGGTGGGTGAGTGGGTGGGTGAGTGGCTGAGTGAGTGAGTTTGTGGGTGAGTGGGTGGGTGAGTAGATGAGTGGGTGGGTGAGTGGGTGAGTGGGTGGGTGAGTGAGTTGGTGGGTGAGTGGGTGGGTGAGTGGGTGAGCGTGTGGGTAGGTGGGTGAGTGGGTGGGTGGGTGGGTGGGTGAGTGGGTGGGTGGGTGAGTGGGTGGGTGGGTGAGTGAGTGTGTGGGTGAGTGGGTGGGTGAGTGACTCAGCGTGTGGGTCGGTGGGTGAGTGGGTGCGTGAGTGAATTAGTGGATGAGTGGGTGAGCGTGTGGGTGAGTGGGTGGGTGAGTTGGTAGGTGAGTGAGTGGGTGAGTGGGTGGGTGGGTGAGTGGGTAGGTGGGTGAGTGAGTTGATGCGTTACACTGGTGTCTTCGAGGAGGAGTTTATTTTGGTCGTTCGCGTTAATCCCATCTGTTGGCGTTCTGTCGCATCTGGGTGAGATTCAGATCCGGTGGTGATGGTGATGATGATCGTGGTGGTGATGATGATGGTGGTATTAATGATGATGGTGGTGATGATGATGGTCAGTCGACCTGTGTCATCTGGGTCTGCCCCGTTACTTCCTACTGCCAGCGGGCGTTCGACACTTCACGTGGCCTCAAGGTGCACATGGCATGGCACAAGTGTCGTGGTGACGTCACCGCCACTTAGTGGTGAATGGCGGTTGTTGTTGATGGTGTTGGTGATAATGATGGTGGTGATAATGATGGGGGTGATGATGGTGGTGGTGATGATAGTGGTGATGATAGTGGTGGTGATGCTGGTGATAGTGATAATGTTGGTGGTGATAATGATGGGGGTGATGATGGTGGTGGTGATGATAGTGGTGGTGATGCTGGTGATAGTGATAATGTTGGTGGTGATAATGATGGGGGTGATGATGGTGGTGGTGATGATAGTGGTCGTGATGCTGGTGACAGTGATAATGTTGGTGGTGATAATTATGGGGGTGATGATGGTGGTGGTGGTGGTGGTGATAGCGGTGGTGATAGTGGTGGTGATGCTGGTGATAGTGATAATGTTGGTGGTGATGATAATGATGGTAGTGATTCTAGTGGTAGTGGTGGTAATGATCATGGTGACAGCATGTGACCATCATACACAACCGCCATCATCAGGGATCGAACCCACGCAAATTCCCTGCGTGCCGAGCGCGGGAGATCACATCTCCTCGCCACCTTCAACGGTGCCGTTTGTTGCCGGTCGCTCGGCGTTTGTGAACGTCGGGCTCCCCTGCAAAGAAACAAACGAAAAATCAACGACGACGCCACCTCGGTGGGGTGGAGGGGGGGGGGTCAATTGCGAATCCCTTACGGGAACTACGAGTCGAACCCGACTTCAGCGGCGATGTTCGCCGGTCCGTGCGAGTAGCAACCCACCCGTGACACGGCCACTGTGAGAGCCTGGGGGCTTGGGGGGGGGCTGTGGGGGGGGGGCTGTGGGGGGTGAGGGGAGGGGCTGAGGGGGGTTGGTGGGGGAGAGCATGAACTTTACTTTATCGCCAAGGTGATAATCGTGAGCCCATCGCCGAGTGACACGTGGTGGCCCCGCGATAACCAACACGCGTCGCCTGAGTTAAACATCAAGCAGGACTCACATCGCATCGCTGGGAAAGACGCCGACGCACAAGACCCCTCCCCGAGGTTTGATCTTAATAATAATAGTTCAATTTGTAACGCGCGCAAAATTTGCAGACGTAGTGGCCGCAACTCAGAGGCGCGGAGCCAAGCTCAGAGTCGCTCGAAAGCACGTGATTGTAGAGGTGAGTTTTTAAGTCTCTCTTGAAGGAGGCGATTGAGGTGATGCTGCGAATGTGCAGAGGGATGACGGCGTTCCAGACTGTTGGGGCTGCCACCGAGAAGCGTCGCGTAGACACGATGACCATCCTGGATCTTGGTATCAAGAGGAGGTCGTGAGTGGCGCTGCGCAGGCATCTGCCGTGTGCTGAGCTGCAAGTTGTCAATAATGAAGAAAGGTACGGCGGGCAGTTCACGGCCCACCCCAAACCGCATCCACCGCACGAGACCGTGGCAGAAGCAGCAGCAGCGGCGGCGTCGGCGGAGGTGGCGGATGCTGATGTCTGGCGATGCACGAATAGCAAATTCCCCTGCAACTGGCGTGGCCCCAAGCGGTCATCTCGATCGGGCCGTGCAACGTGTAGCGACGCAATGCCACCACCTCCACTCACCCCACCCCCCATCGACAGATACGAAGCAGGAAGCATCACAGCGAGAGCGTAGTTTGTCTGGCTTCACCACCTGAATGGCGAGGCACCACGGTGGCGCAGCACGGGCTAGATAAGAGATGGAGTGATGTGGTACAGGAGGACGTGGAGCTGAGTGGACTTGCCGATGACTGGTACCAGCGGTGTCAAGATCGGCCTCAGTGGAGGAGGCTCGTGAAGGACGCTACTGGGCAGTTAGAGGCAGTCGCCCTCCGGCAACAACAGAGGACAGAGGAGCGACGCTCACAACAACGAGTGGCGCACCGGGTGGCTAAAACGCAGCAAGTTGGCACAGTAGGGGGTACAGCTGGGTGCATCTACGGGTCATCTCAGTCAGCAAACCCATGGCACCTGCTAGATCTGTCCCGTGACCTCCTGCCGTCAGCGAGCCTTCGACAATCCACGTGGCCTCAAGGTGCACCTAGCCTGGCGCAGACGCCGTGGTGACGTCACCGTCACTTCGTGGCGAACAGTGGGTTATGGTATTGGCGTGTGTATGGGAGGATTCGTGGCGTAGCGGTTAGTGCGCCGCGCTACGAACCCGGCGACCGCAGTTCGATTCCCGCTCACGGCCACCAACATCAGTGACTGGTATCTGCATCGGTCCTGGGCCTCCCCTAGGTCGACTCAGCCTCAAATGAGCACCTGCCGTGGTGTGTAGACATCGCCACTGGGGAGACAAAGGTGGTCGGGCGTGATGTTCGGCAAACCCACACCACATCGAGGCGCCGTTCCATCCTTAATTGTTTTCATCACCAACACAACTTGCCGCACCGAAAGTCCGTGAAGGCTATACGGGGGATCTTGGTCCGTGTTTGTATGTTTCCGAGTCTGCTTGTCAGCAGCAATCACTTTCTCTCTCTCGCTCTCCTCTCTCTTCTGTCTCTCCTCCTCTCTCTCTCTTTTTTCACGATCAGAGGAAACAAGAAGATGCTCGGTGTAGTCGGCACTTGGCTTCGTTCATCATTTAGTTTTTTTAATGCTTTGCTTTATGTAACCCCCCCCCCCCCCCCCGTTTTAAATGAAAGATTTAACAAAACATTTCCCAACGTCTTGTCTCTTCTCACAATTCAAGTTCCTAGAATCAACCCACCCGCGCCTGCAACATGGCATCATCCCAGAGGTCGCAATCAGGTACCCGATACCCTACCCGTACCCGACCGGGTACGGGTAGGGTACGGGTACGGCCGGGTACGGGTACGGGTTCCCGTTTGCGACCCTGGTGCGGCCGGGTACGGGTAAGGAATCAAAACTCGATAATTGTTTTTTTACCCTTCTATCTGGCAACAAAACTGACACCTTTTTTACAAGGAGTCATGTTTACATAGACCACACAGTGTGCGCCTTTTGGCGTCATTTGGTCCAACCCATGTGAGACTAGGCTCTAAGGAAAGCTGTCTCGGGTGTGGACCAATCAACTTCAAGGACAGTGCACATTATCAGAGTTATGTTTTTTTTGCATTATGACTGCAGGTATTGTGGTCTATGCAAACATGACGCCTTGTAAAAAAGGTGTCAGTTTTGTTGCCAGATAGAAGGGTAAAAAACCAAGCATCATATTTTTACTGGCAAATGAGGTTCCAATGATGGAATCAAAACCCGTTTGCGACCTCTGATGAGCCCCGCTCCCACTTCCCTTTCATCTGCAGGCGCGGCAGTTGCTGCAGTGAACAAGAAGACCAAGAAGAGTCGTTGTTGTTCGGATTCCGTAACAACAACAGTGCAGTTTTAATATAGCAAGAGGCGGGCTCGCTTCTGAAAGAGAACTATACATCTTGGTGGGCCTTACCGAGTAAAACAAAAGAAAAACAATATCTTCTTGGTTCTTTCGGTAAAGTCACGTGGAATGGAAATAATAAAATAATAAAAATAAAACATAATAGAATAATTCTCACGACGTTTCGGCCACAACGCAAGCAGCCGTCCTCAGGTGAAGAACAGGTCTGTCGAGAAGACAGAGTCTGAATGAACACCACCAGGCTTGGAGCGTCTATTTAAGCTGGGTTGGAGGGGGGGAGAGCGCCTTGACAAAATAATTTGCATATGAATAGGAATTTAGCATATTTATGGGAAATGCAGATATGCGAATAGTACTAATTGTGAATCCCTGCAGTAACGAAAGCTTTAAATAGAAAAACAATAGTTTGTTTTTATTTGCAGTGGGTCGTTACGGCCTTGCTAACAGCACTTGTGGCCTCCTGCCAGTAGCGAGCCTTCCACGCTTAGCGCGGCCTTCAAGTGCACGTAGCCTGGCACGTGCGCCGTGGTGACGTCACTGCCACTGAGTGACTAATGGCGTTGTTGTTAATTGGTTCTTTACCCTTCTATCTGGCAACAAAACTGACACCTTTTTGCAAGGAGTCATGTTTGCATAGACCGCAATACCTGCAGTCATAAATACAAACAAAAGACATAACTCTGATAATGTGCACTGTCCTTGAAGTTGATTGGTCCACACCCGAGACAGCTTTCCTTCGAGCCTAGTCTCATATGGGTTGGACCAGATGACGCCAAAAGGCGCACAACTCAAAGACAATGCACCATCAGAGTATGATGGTGCCAGATAGAAGGGTAAAGAACCAATTATCATATTTTTACTGGCAAATGAGGTCCCCATAGTGTAGGCGTTGTTGTTGTTGTTGTTGTGATGGTAGTGGTGGGTATGGTGAAGAATGGTCTCCCAACCACCCATGATCCGCATGGCGTGTGGAGATTCTCATCCAGCAGCGGATTGGCAAAGGGCGGCACCGTGCACATTGTGAAGGCTGAGGCCAAACAGTGGCGATGATGATGGTGATGGTCATGACTCAGATAATGATGATGGCGATGATGATGACGATGATATTGATGATAATGATGATGATGGTCATGACTCAGATGATGATGATGACGATGACGGTGATGATAATAATAATAATTGATGATAATGATGATGGCGGTGATGATGACGATGATGATGATGACGATGATGATAACGATGATGATGATGATAATGATGATGATAATGATGATGATGATAATGATGATGATAATGATGATGATAATGATGATAATGATGACGATGATGATGATAATGATGATGATAATGATGATAATGATGACGATGATGATGATAATGATGATAATGATGATGATGAAGACGATGATGACGATGATGATGATAATGATGATAATGATGATTATGATGATAATGATGATTATGATGATAATGATGACGATGATGATGACGACGATGATAATCACGATGATAAAAAACGATGATGATAATAACGGCGATGACAAACATGGCAATGATGATGACTATGATGATGATGATGAGAATGTCAATGACGACGACGATGATAATCACGATGATAAAAAACGACGATGATGATGATAATAATAATAACGACGATGACAAACATGTCAATGATGATGACTATGATGATGATGATGAGAATGTCAATGACGACGACGATGATGATGACGACGATGACGAATTGCCGAGTACTCCCTTCACCGGCATTCAACCCCACTTCCTCCCACCGCTTGGCGCAGCACCATCCATGTGTCACGATGTTTCATTTTGTATTAGCACCACCGAACGCGCTTGCTTAATCGAGCTCGACAACTTCGTTTTGCCCGTCGTGTCAAACCTCCGAACTGCACCATGCCCTCTGCTTAGATTTAAATGAGTGAGTGGTGGTGGTGGTGGTGGCAGTAGCGGATAGCGCTACGCTGCGCTACGAACCTGGCAACTCGTGTTTGATTGACCCTCGAGGCCACCGACACCAAGTGACGATTATCGAACCGGTGCTGGGCCTCCCCTAGGTAGACTCAGCCTTAAAATGAGTATTAAACCTGGTGCGGTGTGTAGTAAACATCGCCACTGGGGAGACAAAGGCGGCCGCGCGTGGTGCTGGTGAAACCCACCCCATCGTGTAGCGAGATGTTAACTACCTCGCCTGGTATACAGGAGGTCGTGGGTTCGATCCCGACCCTGACGCCTGCTGTATATTGGAGTTTGTGTGTCTCTCTCTATCCCCGTGGTGAGATGTTAACTACCTCGCCTGGTATACAAGAGGTCGTGGGTTCGATCCCGACCCTGACGCCTGCCGTATATGTGGAATCTATGTGTGTCTCTCTCCCCGTGGTGAGATGTTAACTACCTCGCCTGGTATACAAGAGGTCGTGGGTTCGATCCCGACCCTGACGCCTGCTGCTGTATATTGGAGTTTGCGTGTCTCTCTCTCTCCGTGGTGAGATGTTAACTACCTCGCATGGTACACAAGAGGTCGTGGGTTCGATCCCTACCCTGACGCCTGCTGTATATGTGGAATCTGTGTGTGTCTCTCTCTTCCCCCGTGGTCGCGTGGATTTTTTTTTATCCCGATCCTCCGTTTTTTTACCATCACATTTAGAATCAACATCGCCACGAGTTTGGAAATATTCGGCCGATAAAATTTCCACGTGACAAGCCACTCCATTTGTGGCCAAGTCGCTTCTATAAACGAGCTGTTTTCGTAGCTCAGTGGGCCTTACCTAGTAAAATAAAAATAGTGTTTGTTTTTAAATATATTTTTTTAATAGTTTTTTTTGTATGCCATTACGGCCTTCATACGTGCTCGCTAACAGCACTTGCCACAACAGTCTGCAAAGGCTATACGGGGCACCTTTATAGTTGTCGGTACACTGCATCGCCGCTCTAGGTGGCCTGTGTGTGTTCGCACGCAATGTGTACCTGCGTGTCTATTGTTAATTGCTTTGGCGCAATAAAAAAACGTTGACAAATGAGCCTTGCCAACTATCCCAATTCGTCTCACGATGAACGCCTTCTCGCCTTAACCCATTCCCTCTATCACACTGCGGTCGCGAGCGTCACTGAGCGTGCGTGTGCGTGCCTGTGTGTGTGTCCGTGCGTGTGTGTGTGTCGTGCGTGTGTGTGTCCCTGCGTGTATGTGCGTGTGTGTACGTGCGTGTGTGTCCGTGCGTGTGTGTTCGTGCGTGTGTGTACGTGCGTGTGTGTGTCCGTGCGTGTGTGTACGTGCATGTGTGTCCGTGCGTGTGTCCGTGCGTGTGTGTACGTGCGTGTGTGTGTCCGTGCGTGCGTGTGTGTGCCCGTGCGTGTGTGTGTCCGTGCGTGTGTGTGTGTGTCCATGCGTGTGCGTGTCCGTGCGTGTGCGTGCGTGTCCGTGCGTGTGTGTATGTGTGTCTGTGCGCTTGGCGGGCGTGGTGCTGGCCACCCACCCTCTCGTGTGCTGTGCCGGCCTTCAAATGTGCTATTCGCTAACAGCACTTGCCCCAACAGTCTATTCAGGCTATACGGGGGATCTTTGTCTTTGCTTGCTCCTACAGTCTGCCGCCCAGAGGAGTATTTGTCTTTGGGGAGCTGTTAACGCTACTACACCCCGGCTACCCGAGTTCGATTTCAGCTCACGGCCAACACCGGTGACGATTATCTGAACCGGTCCTGGGCCTCCCCTAGGTCGACTCAGCCTCAAAACGAGAGTTCCCCGTGCGGTGGTGTAAACGTCACCGCCGGGGAGACAAAGGCGGCCGGGCGTGGTGCTGGCCACTTAACCCTCGTGTGCCGCGCCTGGCTTCATAGGTGCTCGCTAACAGCACTTGCCCCAGCAGCCTGTTCAGGCTATACGGGGTATCTTTGTCTTTGTCCTTGTGGCCAACAGCAGTGATGATAATCCGAACCGGTCCCTGGCCTCCCCCCTAGGTCGACTCAGCCTCAAATGAGTACCTGGATGCGGTGTGCGGTAAACATCGCCGCTGGGGAGACAAAGGCGGTCGGGCGTGGTGCTGGCCACGTCACCTTCTGTTTGCGCCGTGCTGGTTTTATAAGCTGCTACTCGATAACAGCGCTTGCCTGTACAGCCTGCGTGGGCGACACTGGATATATTCGTGTCTTCATGCAGATATAGATGCCACGTGTTCTGTATGTATGCGTCTCGGGGGAGCGGTGGGACAGTGGTGAGCGCACACTGCGCTACGGAATTCCGGTGCACGGTCAACATCGGTGTGCGACTATGTTAACCAGGCCCTCCCCCCCCCCCACTAGATCCGCTCAGCCTCAAATGAGTACCTGAAACAGACCGCTGGGGCAAGCGCTGTAAGTGAGCACATATGAAGGCCGGCACGGTACATGAGGGGCTTGGTGGCCAGCACCACGCCCGGCCGCCTTTGTCTCCCCAGTGACGATGTCATTGCACACACCGCACCACGTACTCATTTAAGGCTGAGTTGACGGAGGCGAGGTCCAGGACTGGTTCAGATAATCGTCACTGGTGTTGGCCGTGAGCGGGAATCGAACTCGGGTCCCCCCAGGATTCGGAGCGCAGTGCACTAACAGCTACACCACCTCGCCCTGGCAGAGACACACAACGACAAAGATGACACAGATACATATTGGGAAAAACAAGCAAACACACAGACACACATAGACACACACACACAGACACACAGACACAGAGACACACACACAGAGAAACACATAGACACACACAGACATACACAGCGACACACACACAGACACACACACAGACACACATAGACACACACACACAGACACACATAAACACACACACAACAACAACAACAACCGCCATTCGCCACTAAGTGGCGGTGACGTCACCACGATGCTTGTGCCAGGCCAAGTGCACCTTGAGGCCACGTGAAGTGTCGAAAGCCCGCTGGCAGGAGGTCACGGGGCAGACCCAGGTGCCACTGGTCGACTGACCGAGATGACCGAGATGACTGGCTGATGCACCACCTGTGCCCCCTACTGTGCCAACTTGCTGTGCTTTAGCCACCCGGCGCTCCGCTCGTTGTTGTGAGCGTCGCTCCTCCGCCCTCCGTTGTTGTTGGAGGGCGACTGCCTCCAACTGCCCAGTAGCGTCCTTCACGAGCCTCCTCCACTGAGGCCGATCTTGACACCGCTGGTACCAGTCATCGGCAAGTCCACTCAACTCCACATCCTCCTGTACCACATCACTTCATTTCTTCTCTAGCCCGTGCCGCGCCCGTCTAGCCCCCTCGATCCGGCCGAACAAAAGCTGTTTAGGCATGCGGTGGCTGGGCATGCGGGCTACATGACCCAGCCAACGCAGCCTTGCCTGCCGGAGGAGCTCACACACAGACACACACACACAGACACACACAGACACACACACAGACACACACACACAGACACACACACAGACACACACACGGACAGCGCAAGCGAGGCCGCGAGTGTCACGCGGGGCGTGCCTCTACTCGCTGTAGTTGGATTTCCCACACCGCAGAGATTTGTTTAAATTAGATTAAAACATGTTTTTAAATATATATTTTTTTGATTGGTATAATTACACCGAGATTTTAATCAACCACTGAGCTGCTATTATAATGGTCCTGGACCGCGTCGTCACGAGATGCAGAATCTGTTCAGAAGTGGATCTCGCAGAACTACCTGCGAGTTCCCTTGTGAACTCCGTGTTAGTCAATGGACCCGCGGAAGCGGATCTCACAGAGCCACCACCGGCATCACTTCTTCAAATGACCTCCGTGTTTGTGAATGACCCGCGGAAGCGGATCTCACAGAGCTACCACCGACATTACTTCTTCAAATGACCTTCGTGTTGGAGAATGACCCGCGGAAGCAAATTTCACAGAGCCACCACCGGCATCACTTCTTCAAATGACCTCCGTGTTTGTGAATGACCCGCGGAAGCGGATCTCACAGAGCCACCACCGACATAACTTTTTCAAATGACCTCCGTGTTTGTGAATGACCCGCGGAAGCGGATCTCACAGAGCTACCACCGACATTACTTCTTCAAATGACCTCCGTGTTAGTGAATGACCCGCGGAAGCGGATCTCACAGAGCTACCACCGACATTACTTCTTCAAATGACCTCCGTGTTTGTGAATGACCCGCGGAAGCGGATTTCACAGAGCCACCACCGACATAACTTCTTCAAATGACCTCCGTGTTTGTGAATGACCCGCGGAAGCAGATTTCACAGAGCCACCACCGACATAACTTCTTCAAATGACCTCCGTGTTTGTGAATGACCCGCGGAAGCGGATCTCACAGAGCTACCACCGACATAACTTCTTCAAATGACCTCCGTGTTAGTGAATGACCCGCGGAAGCGGATTTCACAGAGCTACCACCGACATCCCTTCTTCAAATGACCTCCGTGTTTGTGAATGACCCGCGGAAGCGGATCTCACAGAGCTACCACCGACCACTTCTTCAAATGACCTCCGTGTTTGTGAATGACCCGCGGAAGCAGATTTCACAGAGCCACCACCGACATAACTTCTTCAAATGACCTCCGTGTTAGTGAATGACCCACGGAAGCGGATTTCACAGAGCTACCACCGACATTACTTCTTCAAATGACCTTCGTGTTGGAGAATGACACGCGGAAGCGGATTTCACAGAGCTACCACCGGCATCACTTCTTCAAATGACCTCCGTGTTTGTGAATGACCCGCGGAAGCGGATCTCACAGAGCCACCACCGACATCCTTCCTTCAAATGTGTTTCTCTAACAAGGAGGTAATTTGTTTTAAAGCGTTTTAATATTTTTTTGAATATTTCCTGGTTTATTCCAGGATGTTTCTGTTACGCGTCGTCGCTTTAAGATGTTCTGTGTTCATATTTATGTTTGTTGCACCCGACTTAAGAGCCGCATGGCTCACAGGGCTTCACCAAATAAATGAAACTTGAAACTTGAGTTGGAGAATGGCCCAGCGGAAGCGGATGTCACAGAGCTACCTCCGAGTTCCCTCCTAGCAGTGCCACTCTGATCTTGCGGTATGGGAGCAGTGCGCGTCACGTGACAGACACATCGATATTTGTACACATGCATGTATATGCGCGGAACTTCTTTCGCACCGTAATGTAGCCAAGCGTGGTAAAATTCACAGAGATGGAGTTTACCCAAAGTTCAAAGTTCATTTATTAGGTATAGCCCTGTGAGCCATTCGGCTGTTGAATCGGGTGCAACCGCAACAAACAAAAAACAAAAACATGAACAAGAAAACATCTTAAAGTGATTCATCTTCTTGGTTCTTTCAGTAAAGTCACGTAGAAGGAAAATAATAAAATAATAAAAATTTAAATTATAAAATAATTCTCACGACGGTTCATAAATATTATGTTTTATTTTTTATTATCTTATTATTTTCCTTCTACGTGACTTTACCGAAAGAACCAAGATGATGAGTCCCTGCAGTCACGAAAGCTTTAAATCGAAATCTTAAAGTGACTAAGTGCAAACAGAAAATCCAAGAAAAGACAGCAAAATATTGCAGAAAAAATCACCGTACACCAACCCTGTGCAAATATCCCAGTGGGATGCAAGTCAAACAACAACAACCACAAGACAACTTAGATTAAGGCCATCAGTCTAACTCTGTACTACAACAAACAAACATGGCCAAACCAAAAAACTTTTCGAAAATCACCAAAATAAAGCCATAAAAGCAATTAAACAGTGGTCATAGGAACTGTGACCGAATTTTCACAATTAACGACGTAAACAACATGTATTACCAAACTTTGCAGCCATAGCTGGCTGCATGAGTCACTCCACAACAGTAGGAGCATCAGTCGGAGTATCAACATTTTTCAATGCACCTTTAAGTTCAGCGCACCAAATCAAAACACAGATCATAAGTGCAGACACAAAACGCCTGAGATTCTGTGATTTTGTGTGGTCTCTGTTGACCGGCCGGAGAACATCAATTTACTGCAACTGATAATCCTGTTTCTTCACGACTCATCGCTGTGAGTCTAAATTAAACTATTTTTTTTAATTGTATTTTACCAGGTAAGGCCCCACTGAGACATGTAGCTATTTTTCAGATGGAACCTGGCTATCACAAATGATAGCTTAACGAAGTGGCTTATCATGTGGAAATTTATAGCAGCCCAATACTCTAAACGCGATCGATGAATCCCTCTGTGGGTCTGTGCATCTCGAAGTCTATGATTGGTTTCTAAGTGAGTCTATCGGTCTCTTTGTGAAAATATGGGTCTCTACGTGAGTCTCCGGGTCTCTTCGTGAAGTCTACCTTTAGTTATCGATCTTTCGAAAATGCTGCTACAATTTTTTATTGACTAAACAATTTTATTTTTTACCATGTAAGGCAGAATGAGCTTTATGTCTCTTTTACAGAAGCGACCTGAATATCACAAACGATAGCCTCAACGAAGTGACTTATCATCACGTAGGTATAAAATAAAATAAATGTAAATTAAACAAATAAAATAAAAAATAAAATGAAAAATAAAATATTTAATTTTCATTTTTTAAATGTATTTTATTTTATACCTACGTGACTTTACCGAAAGAACCAGGAGGTATGGATCACTGCAGTCACGAATACTTAAGATCTAGATTGACTTATCATCAAACGTAGAGCAGCAGCTAAATTCTCTAAACGCGTGGCGATGTCGATTCTGAATGTGGAGGGAAAAACCGGAGGACCCGGAGAAAAATCCACGTGGGGAGAGAGCGAGACACACCGCAAACTCCAAATATACAGCAGCAGGCGTCGGGTTCAGGATCAAACCCACGACCTCCTGCATACCAGGCGAGGTAGTCAACATCTCGCCACCGATATTTATGAAGCTTATGCCGGGACCCCGGGTCTCGCATGAACTGCGTTGCGACGTCATTTGACGTCTGTTGAAGGCGAACGACACGGCGATCTGTTCCTCTCGACGAGCTCTCCACGATGCGACGAACAAAGTTTCAAAGTTTTGTTTCTTCTGCGCATTCGTCCTCGCCGACGCTGCTGCTTGGACACGACACGACATAACATAACGATCCGCTCCAGCGCGTTCGCGACGTTCACGTGCGCGGTGGGTCGTAGTCGGCAAAAAATTAATTAATTTTATTACCATTTTCTTGGTTCTTTCGGTAAAGTCAAGTAGAAGGGAAGTAATAAAATAATAAAAAGAAAACTGAATAAAATTATTCTCACGACGTTTCGGCCACAACGCAAGCAGCCGTCCTCAGGTGGAGAGTAGACTCTGTCTACTCGACAGACCTGCTCTCCACCTGAGGACGGCTGTTTGCGTTGTGGCCGAAACGTCGTGAGAATTATTTTATTATGTTTAATTATTATTATTTTATAATTTCCATTCTATGTGACTTTACCGAAAGAACCAAGAAGATGAATCCCTGCAGTCACGAAAGCTTTAAATCGAAATTTGATTACCATTTTTACTTCCGTTTATTCGGTTCATGTGTATATATATACTAGAATCAGACCCTCTTAAGCCAGATTAAATCCCATTTAGTATTAGCAACAGTTCATCATTTAGTCATGCCAAGTCAATGGGTTGACGAGGCCTTCCACCCAGCAGCCGATTGACCACGTTTGGCTGATCATGATGACGACGACGGAAAACCTCATGCTCATTGCTTGAACCCATGACGTCATCTGGTCCAACACCACGTGAGACTAGGCTCTAAGGAAAGCTGTCTCGGGTGTGGACCAATCAACTTCAAGGACAGTGCATACATTATCAGAGTTAGGTTTTTTTTTTGCATTATGACTGCAGGTATTGTGGTCTATGCAAACATGACTCCTTGTTCAAAAGGTTTCAGTTTTGTTGCCAGATAGAAGGGTAAAAAACAATTATCGTATTTTTACTGGCCAATGAGGTTCCAATGGTGTAAATGCTTACCCCGATCTCTCATACTCTTATATTGCATTGTCTTTGAGTTGTGCGCCTTTTGGCGTCATCTGGTCCAACCCATGTGAGACTAGGCTCTAAGGAAAGCTGTCTCGGGTGTGGACCAATCAACTTCAAGGACAGTGCATACATTATCAGAGTTTTTTTTTTGCATTATGACTGCAGGTATTGTGGTCTATGCAAACATGACTCCTTGTTAAAAAGGTGTCAGTTTTGTTGCCAGATAGAAGGGTAAAAAACCATATTCTTAGGTTTTTTCGGTAAAGTCACGTAGGTAAAAAATTAAAACTAAAATTAATAAAAGTAAAATAAATAAAAAATCACGACGTTACAGACAACTATTACAGGTTATTGATAGACAGCCAGTTTTGTTTTACCAGGTTTAGTTTTTTCTCTTTTTTCACACTTTTGTTATGTAGGCCAGGCGTAGTCACAAACCGAACCTCTCCATAACAAAGGCTCAGTCATTTGTTATGCAGTCTATTCTTAGTCTTAAGCCTCACCTTACCATATTAATAAAAAGTGTGCCGTACTTGGCCCTTCCCCTCTTCAACCATTATATATACGGAGTGGTAGCTCTTGTAATCTCTCATTTACTTGATACAGCTGTCGTGGCTGTGACGGTTCCACCTGAAGACGGAAGCTTGTGTTGCCTCCGAAACGTCGTGATTTTTTTATTTTTATTTAATTTTACTTTTTTTAATTTTAGTTTTAATTTTTTACCTACGTGACTTCACCGAAAAAACCTAAGAATATGAATCCTTGCAGTCACGAAAGCTGCAAATCTAGGTAAAAAAACAATTACCATGCAGGATTGTCCAGCAGGGGCTGGCTCTCTCAATCAGCTTGGGTATGGGCCTTTATCCAGCGGCGGTGGCAAATCATCGTGATCCGTGATGGCGAGGCAGAGAACTCGCGTCACTTTCGGCGTCGCAGCATTTACGCTGAATTTTCCACAGAGGGAAAAGCAAAGCCTCCTCCGTATGCTGAGCTAATTTATTTTTGTTTGAAATGTATTGCGTTTTTATCCATTAAGGCGATGCGTCATTATGCAACGACAGATGATCAATCGTTAATGGTTAAAATAAAAATAAAAAGGAATTAAGGAAATTGTTGCTGGAGGGTAAGTAGTATGGCAATTAAAATACAGAGGGCTAAATTATTAAAATTAAATAGGTGCTTGCTGACAGCATCGGTCCAAGCTGTCTGTAAGGAATTTGCAGAGGCATCTGCGCGTTTCTCTGTTTGTTGGTAATTGTCTGAGCGTGCGTGTGTGCGCGTGTGTGTCTGTGTGTGTCTGTGTCTGTGTGCGTGTGTGTCTGTGTGTGTCTCTGTGTGTGTGTCTGTGTGTGTGACTGTGTGTGTCTCTGTGTGTGTGACTCTGTGTGTGTCTCTGTGTGTGTGACTGTCTGTGTGTGTCTCTGTGTGTGTGACTCTGTGTGTGTCTCTGTGTGTGTCTGTGTGAGTGACTGTCTGTGTGTGTCTCTGTGTGTGTGACTCTGTGTGTGTCTCTGTGTGTGTGTCTCTGTGTGTGTCTCTGTGTGTGTGACTGTGTGTGTCTCTGTGTGTGTGTCTCTGTGTGTGTCTCTGTGTGTGTGACTGTCTGTGTGTGTCTCTGTGTGTGTGTCTCTGTGTGTGTGACTGTGGGCGTTCGACACTTCACGTGGCCTCAAGGTGCACTTGGCCTGGCACAAGCGTCGTGGTGACGTCACCGCCACTTAGTGGTGAATGGCGGTTGTTGTTGTGTGTGTGTGCGTGTGTGCATGCGTGTGTCTGCGTGTGTCTGTGTGCGTGGGGAGCGGTGGCGTAGCGGTTAGCGCTACGCTGCGCTACGAACCCGGCGACCCGAGTTCGATTCCCGCTCACTGCCAACACCGGTGACGATTATCTGAACCGGTCTTAGCCCTCCCCTAGGTCGACTCAGCCTCACATGAGTACCTGCCGCGGTGTGTAAACATCGCCACTGGGAAGACAAAGGCGGCCGGGCGTGGTGTTGGCCACCCACCCCCTCGTGTGCCGTGCCGGCCTTCATAGGTTCTCGCTAACAGCACTTGTCCCAACAGTATGGTAAGGCAATACGGGGTATCTTTGTCTTTGTGTAGGGAGCGGTGGCGTAGTGGTTAGCGCTGCCCTACGAACCTGGCGACCCGAGTTCGATTCCCGCTCACGGCCAAGACCGGTGACGATTATCTGAACCGGTCTTACGCCTCCCCTAGGTCGACTTAGCCTCAAATGAGCACCTGCCGTGGTGTGTAAACATCGCCACTGGGAAGACAAAGGCGGTCGGGCGTGGTGCTGGCCACCCACCCCATCGTGTATCATGCCGAACGTCATAGATGTTGTCGCAAACAGCGCTTACCCGCAATGGTTTGTTAAAGGCTGCACGGGGGATCTTTGTCATTTGCACATTGACGTGCATAGTTTAGCCACCCCCCAACAATTTGCGTAAGCATGGGTAGCCGACGAATCGATCCACTGCTGGATGAAGGCCTCGCCGAGATTATTTTAGAGCTAGCGCTGCTGCAAAGACAATCCTGGGTTCGGACTCTGAGCTAAGGCCACCACTGCTGGATGAAGGCCCTGTTTGCTGTGTCGGTTAAATAAAATGCTTTACTGACCATACTTCACCACGCTGGTCAAATGCGGGGATGGTTAGTTGGGAGTGTGAGAACGATTGTTTAGGGGCGCTTCATGAATTGTCATTATTATATTAATAACAGAACAACAACAACAACAATCACCCGCACTTCCGATTAGCACGGATTGCTACGTACGGCGCGAAAGAAGTTCTGCATGTATACATAACAATTGCATATTTCTTCCGGGGCCTTTATCTCTTTCTCTCGCTACATTAACTCAGCCTTTGTGACATTGCTGAATTAAATGAGCATTTGCACGATATCCGAGGCAATTCTATTGCTCCCATACATCTCATTTATGGAGCTGTGACTCGGTTTCGTCTTGAATACACGCGGCGCAGAAGAGAAGTCCCCGATTTGTCTACAAAAGCTCGTACAGTATGTGTACAGCCGAACGATAATAATAAGAATATTGCAAGGCTGTTCATTATAAAATAACACACATTACATTAATCAATTATATTAAACGGCAATCTCCGTTGGTGGCGCAACCTCTGAGCCGGTTGTGGAAATTACACATTCCCATGCCGGGGGACAATTGCGTCCAAGGAACCATACAATTCGTTTCCCCCCACCCCCCCCCCCCCCCCGTGAAATTGTTGCTAATTTTGTCGACCCATTCACACCGCTGGCTGCGTGCATGCCGAGTGGAGGGTGGCTTTGAGAAATTTGCAACCGTTGTTTCAGCTGCCGCGCCTGTAGATCGACCCAAACTCTGCGTTGTAAAACGCAACGCGCAAGAGGTTGCTGAGACCACCTTTGCGCAGCTGTATTTCCAGAGTGATATACAGGACGGCTGCTTGCGTTGTGGCCGAAACGTCGTGAGATTTTTATTGTTTTATTTTTATTATTTTAGTGTGTTTTTTATTATTTTATTATTTCCCTTCTACGTGACTTTACCGAAAAAAACAAGAAGATGAGGCTGTCTTCTTGGTTCTTTCGGTAAAGTCACGTAGAAGGGAAATAATAAAATAATAAAAAGAAAACATAATAAAATAATTCTCACGACGTTTCGGGCACAACGCAAGCAGCCGTCCTCAGGTGAAAACCACGTCTGTCGGAAAGACAGCGTCTGAATTCAGAAAGACAGTGTCTGAATTCAGACGCTGTCTTTCCGACAGACCTGTTCTTCACCTGAGGACGGCTGCTTGCGTTGTGGCCGAAACGTCGTGAGAATTATTTTATTGTTTTATTTTTATTATTTTATTACTTCCCTTCTACGTGACTTTACCGAAAAAACCAAGAAGATGAATCCCTGCAGTCACGAAAGCTTTAAATCGAAATATGAGGCTGGTTTATTTTTTTTTCCAAACTCAAAATAATTGACGGTATTTTTGTTGCAAATTCTCATTATTTCCGCTCGTGTTTACACGGACATTTCTTTGACATTTAATGCGGAGATGTAAATTTACCGTGCCTTGTAATTGCTTCAAAACATGTGAGCACGCTTGCACTGGAAATAGGGAGGGTGCTGCAGTGGCTAGGATATGTTAGCTACCTCGCCTGATATGCAGGAGGTCGTGGGTTCGATCCCGACCCTGACACCTGCTCTATATTTGGAGTTTGCGTGTCTCTCTCTTTCACCATCATCATCATCATCATCACGGTGGCTAGGAGATGTTAACTACCTCGCCTGATCTGCAGGAGGTCGTGGGTTCGATCCCGACCCTGACACCTGCTCTATATTTGGAGTTTGCGTGTCTCTCTCTCTCTCTCACCATCATCATCATCACGGTGGCTAGGAGATGTTAACTACCTCGCTTTGTGTACAGGAGGTCGTGGGTTCGATCTCGGCCCGGACGCCTGCTGCTGTATATTTGGAGTTTGCGTGTCTCTCTCTCTCTCACCATCATCATCATCACGGTGGCTAGGAGATGTTAACTACCTCGCCTGATATGCAGGAGGTCGTGGGTTCGATTTCGGCCCTGACGACATTTCTATATTTCGAGTTTGCATCTCTCTCTCTGTCTCTCCCCGTGGTCGCGTGGATTTTTCTCCGGGTCCTCCGGTTTTTCCCTCCACATGTCGTATCAATCCACTTCGTCGAGTGATCATTCGTGACCATATCGCTTCTGAAAAAGAACTATACAGCTCAGTGGGCTTTACGTGGTAAAATACAATTGATTGGTTTTAGTTTGATGCCAGAAACATGTGTGGGTTGCAGACAGCGGTGATTGGAACAAAAACAATGATTATAAGGTTCACAATGATTAGACGCTTTGTATCACAATTACATACACATAAAATACAAAGGTCCCAGATCAGCCTTAACATGCTGCAAATTGTACTAGGAGACAAAGAGAGAGAGAGAGATGAACACACGCATTAGAGAACACACAATTGCTAATACATTTACATTGATCTTCATCCAGCATTGGATAGATCATGGTGGTGCTGCTGGTGGTGGTGATGAAGACATGGTAATGAAGGGACGAAATGAACAGCTGATTACCCAAGAGCAAAGACAAAGATCACCCCTGTAGCCTAAACATGCAGTTGGGGCAAGTGCTGTTGGGGCAAGTGCTATACGCGTGCAGCACCTATGGCTCACGAGTGGGGGCTGGATGGCAAGCGCCACGCCCGACCGCCTTTGTCTCCCCAGTGGCGATGTTTACACACCACGGAAGGTGCTCAATTGAGGCTGAGTCGACCTAGGGGAGGAGGCCCAGGACCGGTTCAGATGATCGTCATTCGTGTCGAACTCGGGTCGAAATGTCCGTTATAAAAATCACACAAATTGCATTAATCAATTATATTAAACGGTAATCTCCGTTGGTGGCGCAACCTCTGAGCCGGTTGTGGAAATTCCACGTTCCCATGCCGGGGAAGAATTGCGTCCAATGAACCGTACCGTTCGTTTCCCCTCCGTGAAATTGTTGATAATTTTGTGGATCCGTTCACACTGCTGGCTGCGTGCATGCGGAGTGGGGGGTGTGTGGGTGGCTTTGAGAAATTTGCAACCGTGTGTTTCAGCTGCCGCGCCTGGAGATCGACCCACACCTCTGCGTTGTAAAATGCAACGCGCAAGCGGTTACTGAGACCAAAGTGGTGCAGCTGCATTTCCACTGTGCAGCAGAAAACAATTCTGCTGCACAGAGTGATATACACAAACATACATGGAGTTCAGTTGGCTGCGTATGGCAGGTCACGTGCCGTCTCATTTTATCCGTTGCTATTTTCATTTTTCAATATTTTACTGGGTTTTTTGTGTGTGTGTTAGGGTAATGATCAGTGACAGCTCCCTGCGAGGGAGAGACATCGTACACAGGCCTCTCATGAGAACCGTATTACACTCGCGCGGCTCGAGACAGGACTGGAGGTGTGGCGAGGATGATGACGATGATGACGTTGTTGTTGTTGTTGTTCACGATGTTAATGATGATGCTAACCAATTGGAATTGTTATTATTATAATTATTATTTTCCTGATCTTCTCTCTCCTTGCACCCCTCAACTGGAACCAACTTATCCTGGACATTGAACAGCACTGCCAATAGACTCAGCACTGCTCATAGACTCAGCACTGTCCATAGACTCAACACTGCCCATAGACTCAGCACTGCCCATAGACTCAACACTGCCCATAGACTCAACACTGCCCATAGACTCAAGACTGCCCATAGACTCAGCACTGCCCATAGACTCAGCACTGCCCATAGACTTAACACTGCCCATAGACTCAGCACTGCCCATAGACTCAACACTGCCCATAGACTCAGCACTGCCCATAGACTCAACACTGCCCATAGACTCTACACTTTCCATAGACTCAGCACCGACCATAGACTCAACACTGCCCATATACAAACCCCCCCCCCCTCAAATCTTTGCACCTGATGAGTTAATGAGTTAATGATGACGTCACCCTGCTGCTGCTCTATATAAGAACGGGAGACACAGCAGAGCCTCGCCATTCTGGCGAATTGCCCGATGATGCTGGATGCAATTACCAGCGAAACGTCGTACTCAAATTGTAAATTGTTGTGGTTTCACGCTTCAACACACCGGTGGGCTAAAGCAGTGAACTAATTGTCTTTTGTCAACGTGACACTTTTTTACTGATTGGCCGTGTCGGGTGGTGGAGGGTTACGACACATTTATAAATAACGCGATCTAAACCCAAAAACGTTGATTATGACTGCCCATAGACTCAGCACTGCACCATAGATTCAGCACTGCCCATAGACTCAACACTGCCCATAGACTCAACACTCCCCATAGACTCAGCACTGCCCATAGACTCAACACAGCCCATAGACTCAACAATGCCCATAGACGCAACACTGCCCATAGACTCAACACTGCCCATAGACTCAGCACTGCCCATAGACTCAACAATACCCATAGACACAACATTGCCCATAGACTCAATATGGCCCATCGACTCAATATTGCCCAACGACTCAACACTGCCCATAAACTCAACAATGCCCATAGACTCAACACTGCCCATAGACTCAGCACTGCCCATAGACTCAACACTGCCCATATACTCAGCACTGCCCATAGACTCAGCATTGCCCAAAGACTCAACACTGCCCATAGACTAACACTACCAATAGACTCAACACTGCCCATAGACTCAGCATTGCCCATAGACTCAACACTGCCCATAGACTCAACACTGCCCATAGACTCAACACTGCCCATAGACTCAGCATTGCCCATAGACTCAACACTGCCCATAGACTCAGCACTGCCATAGACTCAGCACTGCCATAGACTCAACACTGCCCATAGACTCAGCATTGCCCATAGACTCAACACTGCCCATAGACTCAACAGTACCCATAGACTCAACACTACCCATAGACTCAGCACTGCCCATAGACTCAACACTGCCCATAGACTCAACACTGCCCATAGACTCAACAATGCCCATAGACTCAACACTGCCCATAGACTCAACACTGCCCAAAGACTCAACACTGCCCAGAGACTCAACACTGCCCATAGACTCAACAATGCCCATAGACGCAACACTGCCCATAGACTCAACACTGCCCATAGACTCAACACTGCCCATAAACTCAACACTGCCCATAGACTCAGCACTGCCCATAGACTCAACACTGCCCAAAGACTCAACACTGCCCAGAGACTCAACACTGCCCAGAGACTCAACACTGCCCATAGACTCAACACTGCCCATAGACTCAACACTGCATCATAGACTAAACACTGCCCATAGACTCAGCACTGCCCATAGACTCAACACTGCCCATAGACTCAACACTTCCCATAGACTCAACACTCCCCATAGACTCAACACTGCCCATAGACTTAACACTGCCCATAGACTCAGCACTGCCCATAGACTCAACACTGCCCATAGACTTAACACTGCCCATAGACTCAGCACTGCCCATAGACTCAACACTGTCCATAGACTCAATACTGCCCATAGACTCAACACTGCACCATAGACTCAACACTGCCCATAGACTCAACACTGCCTACAGACTCAACACTGCCCATAGACTCAACACTGCCCATAGACTCAACACTGCACCATAGACTCAACATTGCCCATAGACTCAACACTGCCTATAGACTCAACACTGCCCATAGACTCAGCACTGCCCATAGACTCAACACTGCCCATAGACTCAGCACTGCCCATAGACTCAACACTGCCCATAGACTCAGCACTGCCCATAGACTCAACACTGCCCATAAACTCAACACTGCCTATAGACTCAACACTGCCCATAACTCAACACTGCCCGTAGACTCAACGTTGCACCATAGACTCAGCACTGCCCATAGACTCAACACTGCCTATAGACTCAACACTGCCCATAGACTCAACGCTGCACCATAGACTCAACACTGCCTATAGACTCAACACTGCCCAAAGACTCAACACTGCACATAGACTCAACACTGCCTATAGACTCAACACTGCCCATAGACTCAACGCTGCACCATAGACTCAACACTGCCCATAGACTCAACACTCCCCATAGACTCAGCACTGCCCATAGACTCAACACAGCCCATAGACTCAACAATGCCCATAGACGCAACACTGCCCATAGACTCAACACTGCCCATAGACTCAGCACTGCCCATAGACTCAACAATACCCATAGACACAACATTGCCCATAGACTCAATATTGCCCATCGACTCAATATTGCCCAACGACTCAACACTGCCCATAAACTCAACAATGCCCATAGACTCAACACTGCCCATAGACTCAGCACTGCCCATAGACTCAACACTGCCCATATACTCAGCACTGCCCATAGACTCAGCATTGCCCAAAGACTCAACACTGCCCATAGACTAACACTACCAATAGACTCAACACTGCCCATAGACTCAGCATTGCCCATAGACTCAACACTGCCCATAGACTCAACACTGCCCATAGACTCAACACTGCCCATAGACTCAGCATTGCCCATAGACTCAACACTGCCCATAGACTCAGCACTGCCATAGACTCAGCACTGCCATAGACTCAACACTGCCCATAGACTCAGCATTGCCCATAGACTCAACACTGCCCATAGACTCAACAGTACCCATAGACTCAACACTACCCATAGACTCAGCACTGCCCATAGACTCAACACTGCCCATAGACTCAACACTGCCCATAGACTCAACAATGCCCATAGACTCAACACTGCCCATAGACTCAACACTGCCCAAAGACTCAACACTGCCCAGAGACTCAACACTGCCCATAGACTCAACAATGCCCATAGACGCAACACTGCCCATAGACTCAACACTGCCCATAGACTCAACACTGCCCATAAACTCAACACTGCCCATAGACTCAGCACTGCCCATAGACTCAACACTGCCCAAAGACTCAACACTGCCCAGAGACTCAACACTGCCCAGAGACTCAACACTGCCCATAGACTCAACACTGCCCATAGACTCAACACTGCATCATAGACTAAACACTGCCCATAGACTCAGCACTGCCCATAGACTCAACACTGCCCATAGACTCAACACTTCCCATAGACTCAACACTCCCCATAGACTCAACACTGCCCATAGACTTAACACTGCCCATAGACTCAGCACTGCCCATAGACTCAACACTGCCCATAGACTTAACACTGCCCATAGACTCAGCACTGCCCATAGACTCAACACTGTCCATAGACTCAATACTGCCCATAGACTCAACACTGCACCATAGACTCAACACTGCCCATAGACTCAACACTGCCTACAGACTCAACACTGCCCATAGACTCAACACTGCCCATAGACTCAACACTGCACCATAGACTCAACATTGCCCATAGACTCAACACTGCCTATAGACTCAACACTGCCCATAGACTCAGCACTGCCCATAGACTCAACACTGCCCATAGACTCAGCACTGCCCATAGACTCAACACTGCCCATAGACTCAGCACTGCCCATAGACTCAACACTGCCCATAAACTCAACACTGCCTATAGACTCAACACTGCCCATAAACTCAACACTGCCCGTAGACTCAACGTTGCACCATAGACTCAGCACTGCCCATAGACTCAACACTGCCTATAGACTCAACACTGCCCATAGACTCAACGCTGCACCATAGACTCAACACTGCCTATAGACTCAACACTGCCCAAAGACTCAACACTGCACATAGACTCAACACTGCCTATAGACTCAACACTGCCCATAGACTCAACGCTGCACCATAGACTCAACACTGCCTATAGACTCAACACTGCCCATAGACACAACACTGCCCATAGACTCAACACTGCCTATAGACTCAACACTGCCCATAGACTAAACACTGCCCATAGACTCAACACTGCCCATAGACTCAGCACTGCCCATAGACTCAACACTGCCGATAGACTCAACACTGCCCATAGACTTAGCACTGCCCATAGACTCAACGCTGCACCATAGACTCAGCACTGCCCATAGACTCAACACTGCTACCCATAGACTCAACACAACCCATAGATTAAACACTGCCCATAGACTCAACACTGCACCATAGACTCAACACTGCCCATAGACTCAACACTGCCCACAGACTCAACACTGCCCATAGACTCAACACTGCACCATAGACTCAACACTGCCCAGAGACTCAACACTGCCCATAGACTCAACACTGCCCATAGACTCAACACTGCCCATAGACTCAACACTGCCCATAGACTCAACACTGCACCATAAACTCAACACTGCCCATAGACTCAACACTGCCCATAGACTCAACGCTGCACCATAGACTCAGCACTGCCCATAGACTCAACACTGCTACCCATAGACTCAACACTACCCATAGATTCAACACTGCCCATAGACCCAACACTGCACCATAGACTCAACAATGCCCATAGACTCAACACTGCCCACAGACTCAACACTGCCCATAGACTCAACACTGCACCATAGACTCAGCACTGCTATAGACTCAGCACTGCACCATAGACTCAGCACTACCCATAGACTCAACACTGCCCATAGACTCAACACTGCCCATAGACTCAACACTGCCCATAGACTCAACACTTCCCATAGACTCAACACTGCACCATAAACTCAACAATGCCCATAGACTCAACACTGCCCATAGACTCAACACTGCACCATAGACTCAACACTGCCCATAGACTCAACACTGCCCATAGACTCAACACTGCCGATAGACTCAACACTGCCCATATACTCAACACTGCCCATAGACTCAACACTGCCCATAGACTCAACACTGCCCATAAACTCAACACTGCCCATAGACTCAACACTGCACCATAGACTCAACACTGCCCATAGACTCAACACTGCCCATAGACTCAACACTGCACCATAGACTCAACACTGCCCATAGACTCAACACTGCCCATAGACTCAACACTGCCGATAGACTCAACACTGTCCATAGACTCAACACTGCCCATAGACTCAACACTGCCCATAGACTCAACACTGCCCATAAACTCAACACTGCCCATAGACTCAACACTGCACCATAGACTCAACACTGCCCATAGACTCAACACTGCCCATAGACTCAACACTGCCCATAGACTCAACAGTGCCCAGAGACTCAACACTGCCCAGAGACTCAACACTGCCCATAGACTCAACACTGCCCATAGACTCAACACTGCCCATAGACTCAACACTGCACCATAAACTCAACACTGCCCATAGACTCAACACTGCCCATAGACTCAACACTGCACCATAGACTCAACACTGCCGATAGACTCAACACTGCCCATAGACTCAGCACTGCCTATAGACTCAGCACTGCCCATAGACTCAGCACTGCCCATAGACTCAACACTGCCCATAGACTCAACACTGCACCATAGACTCAACACTGCCCATAAACTAAACACTGCACCATACACTCAGTACTCCCCATAGACTCAACACTGCCTATAGACTCAACACTGCCCATAGACTCAGCATTGCCCATAAACGCACGATAATCATAACAAACGCAGTGCGATGTTATCGTATTTAATTGCGCCTGTGGATTACTGCCAACGCAGCAGCAGCAGCAGCATCAACAGAAAATTCATGAATGCAATTTTTTTGTGTTAACGTTTTATTTATGTACGACGATGATAAGATTTGTTCCATAAAGGCGCCACGTGTTAAACAAAAAATAATTGGCTCGACTTGACGAAAGCCTCACTGCGTCCGATTAAAGTGATTTTCGTGCCGCGTTTGATGCTCATGCTAATGCTGTGTTTGCCGCTGACGAGGATTTTCAACCAGCCCACCCGCCCCCCACCCCAATTCACAGGAGCTGCTATATTATATGGTTCTTTCGGTGCGGTCACGTAAATTGAAAATGAAAATAATAATAAATATTTAAAAATATCAAAAATATAAAAACTGCCCACAGATAGTAACAGGAGCTGCCATCTCTGCTTGAAACGCCAATCCATCCCACGCGAGATGGGATGGATTGGCAGTGTTGAGTCTATGGTGCAGTGTTGAGTCTATGGTGCAGTGCTGAGTCTATGGGCAGTGTTGAGTCTATGTTGCAGTGCTGAGTCTGTGGGCAGTGTTGAGTCTATGGGCAGTGTTGAGTCTATGGTGCAGTGCTGAGTCTATGGGCAGTGTTGAGTCTATGGGCAGAGTTGAGTCTATGGGCAGTGTTGAGTCTATGGTGCAGTGTTGAGTTTATAGGCAGTCCTGAGTCTATAGTGCAGTGTTGAGTCTATGGGCAGTGTCGAGTCTTTCGGCAGTGTTGAGTCTATGGTGCAGTGTTGAGACTATGGGCAGTCTTGATTCTCTGGGCAGTGTTGAGTCTCTGGGCAGTGTTGAGTCTCTGGGCAGTGTTGAGTCTCTAGGCAGTGTTGAGTCTCTGGGCAGTGTTGAGTCTCTGGGCAGTGTTGAGTCTCTGGGCAGTGTTGAGTCTCTGGGCAGTGTTGAATCTCTGGGCAGTGTTGAGTCTCTGGGCAGTGTTGAGTCTCTGGGCAGTGTTGAGTCTATGGGCAGTTTTGAGTCTATGGGCAGTGGTGAGTCTCTGGGCAGTGTTGAGTCTCTGGGCAGTGTTGAGTCTCTGGGCAGTGGTGAGTCTCTGGGCAGTGTTGAGTCTATGAACAAAGTCCCATCGTTAAGTACTATTGGCGGGCTAGGCTAAGTAGCTGGAGGGATGTGTCAAAACCTTATCGTCACTTTGGGAGACAAAGGCGGCCTAGCGTGTCGCTGGCTGGCCACTCACCCGTCTCGTGTGCCGTGCCGGCCTTCATAGGTGCTACTCACCAACAGCACTTGCCCCAACGGTCTGTTAAGGCTACACGGGGGATCTTTGTCTCTGCTTATACTGGGGGTGGTGGGAGGGTCGTGCAGTCTTTGCACGAGCGATACGAGAGAGAGAGAGCGCAACTAAATTTATATACACACAAAGACAAAGGTCCCCCATACAGCCTATACAGACTGATGGGGCAAGTGCTGTTAAAGAACAGCTTACAAGAGGCCGAAACGGCACGCGAGCGGATGGGTGTCCACCACCACGCCCGACCGCCTTTGTCTTCCCAGTAGCGACGTTCACATACCTCACCCGGTACTCATTTGAGGCTGAGTCGACCTAGGCGAAGCTCCGGGACCGGTTCAGACAATCGTCACTGTTCATATTCGTAAGCGGGAAATCGAACTCGGGTGGCTGGGTTCGTAGTGCATCGCTTTAACCCATCGCATCAGCGCTCTCCCCATTCACATAGCACGTGCACACACACACATATATATAATTATTATTGCTATTATTAATAATGTGAAGTTGGTATTTCGATGACATTTGCGAAAAAAACGTGCTCGGCTCCGGCTAAAAGTGTCAACTTGAACCGAGCCCTAACCCCTTCCGTACCCCCGAACGAAAATGAAGACAGCCTCCTACGCGTGGCAAAGCTGCTGCTGCTGCTGCTGCTGCTGCAATTGCCGTCCAGATCACGTTACGACAGAGAATTTTTTTTTAATATATGACTAATAAAAAAATAAAAATATAACATAACCCAGAGGTTATTAACTCCTCTAAAACACGACAGCGGTGGTGATAAATCATCTCTCTCGCTCTCACCTCTCTCTCTCTCTCAGAGAGGAATTAAATACCAATATATGGCAGTCACTATATTTATTTATAATAAATCCGAGGAATTGTTTTTATTAATACTGAGGCTGGCTTCGCAGGAATCTCTTGACAAGGAAGTCTTGTGACTCGATGGGCATATGTATGTGTCCATAATATCGGGTTTGTTGGGGTAGATCGCGTAAATATAAGTGTCGTTAAACCCACCACCACCTGATTTTACCCTTCTATCTGGCAACAAAACTGACACCTTTTTTTACAAGGAGTCATGTTTGCATAGACCACAATACCTGCAGCCATAATTCAAACAAAAACATAACTTTGATAATATATGCACTGTCCTTGAAGTTGATTGGTCCACACCCGAGACAGCTTTCCTTAGAGCCTAGTCTCACATGGTGTTGGACCAGATGACGCCAAAAGGCGCACAACTCAAAGACAATGCACCATCAGAGTATGAGAGCTCGGGGTAAGCATTTACACAATTGCAACCTCATTTGCCAGTTAAAAACATGATAATTGTTTTTTTACCCTTCTATCTGGCAACAAAACTCGCACCTTTTTAACACCACCTGATACAGACAATTAGTAAGATTTGTCATGTAGATAGAACGTGCCAATTCGTTACGAGTACAGCACACCGGTGTGTTGGAAAGCAAATCGACAACATAACCTCAAAAATAACTACATTATGGATGACATTGGTCACAAAAGCATGCGTGTTAAACCGTAAGTCTGCATGCTGAACTTATTTCACACCGTGCGTAGCCAACCACGCAAATCGGAGGAGCGTGGGGAGGTCAACAAACTAAAGACGAAAAATCAGTTCCGAAGAAATGAGTTTGCAATCTCGAATGAGTTTTCACACTCGGCAAAGCGCAATAATTATTATAATTAAGTGTATCCCGTGTGGTTACAAAGCCCCTTGTGATTGATTGAAAAATACTAAAATCAGACGACCTCGCCCAGACAAGCGGAACACCAAACTTAATTTGGGGCTTTCGTGACTGCAGGAATTACTCTTTGGTTCTTTCGGTAAAGTCACGTATAAATAGAAAATAATAAATGAAATACTAGCATACGACGTTTCGATTGCAACACGAGCAATCATCATCAGGTATAAATGAAATAGAAACACAAATCTAGTATACTTAGAAATGTAATGTAATACAACAGAGAGTCGGATAACATGACAGTCATGTTATGTTATGTTATGTCATGTTATGTTATTGCTTGTGTTGCAATCGAAACGTCGTATGCTAGTTTTTAATTTATTATTTTCTCTTCTTGGTTCTTTCGGTAAAGTCACGTAGAATGGAAATAATAAAATAATAAAAATAAAACATAATAAAATAATTCTCACGACGTTTCGGACACAACGCAAGCAGCCGTCTTCAGGTGGAGAACAGGTCTATCAAGTAGACAGAGTCTACTGGTAGACAGAGTCTTCAGGTGGAGAACAGGTCTGTCAAGTAGACAGAGTCTACTGGTAGACAGAGTCTTCAGGTGGAGAACAGGTCTGTCAAGTAGACAGAGTCTACTGGTAGACAGAGTTTTCAGGTGGAGAACAGGTCTGTCAAGTAGACAGAGTCTACTGGTAGACAAAGTCTTCAGGTGGAGAACAGGTCTATCAAGTAGACAGAGTCTACTGGTAGACAGAGTCTTCAGGTGGAGAACAGGTCTATCAAGTAGACAGAGTCTACTGGTAGACAGAGTCTTCAGGTGGAGAACAGGTCTATCAAGTAGACAGAGTCTACTGGTAGACAGAGTCTTCAGGTGGAGAACAGGTCTATCAAGTAGACAGAGTCTACTGGTAGACAGGGTCTTCAGGTGGAGAACAGGTCTATCAAGTAGACAGAGTCTACTGGTAGACAGAGTCTTCAGGTGGAGAACAGGTCTATCAAGTAGACAGAGTCTACTGGTAGACAGAGTCTTCAGGTGGAGAACAGGTCTATCAAGTAGACAGAGTCTACTGGTAGACAGAGTCTTCAGGTGGAGAACAGGTCTATCAAGTAGACAGAGTCTACTGATAGACAGAGTCTTCAGGTGGAGAACAGGTCTATCAAGTAGACAGAGTCTACTGATAGACAGAGTCTTCAGGTGGAGAACAGGTCTATCAAGTAGACAGAGTCTACTGGTAGACAGAGTCTTCAGGTGGAGAACAGGTCTGTCAAGTAGACAGAGTCTACTGGTAGACAGAGTCTTCAGGTGGAGAACAGGTCTATCAAGTAGACAAAGTCTACTGGTAGACAGAGTCTTCAGGTGGAGAACAGGTCTATCAAGTAGACGGAGTCTACTGATAGACAGAGTCTTCAGGTGGAGAACAGGTCTATCAAGTAGACAGAGTCTACTGGTAGACAGAGTCTTCAGGTGGAGAACAGGTCTATCAAGTAGACAGAGTCTACTGGTAGACAGAGTCTTCAGGTGGAGAACAGGTCTATCAAGTAGACAGAGTCTACTGGTAGACAGAGTCTTCAGGTGGAGAACAGGTCTATCAAGTAGACAGAGTCTACTGGTAGACAGAGTCTTCAGGTGGAGAACAGGTCTATCAAGTAGACAGAGTCTACTGGTAGACAGAGTCTTCAGGTGGACAACAGGTCTGTCGGGAAGACAGCGTCTGAATGACAACCCCAGGCTTGGAGTGTCTATTGATACAGCCAATAAGTAAGGTTCGTCATGTAAATAGAACATGCCAGCGTCTCAACTTCTACCTCCGGGAAAACTTCTCCTGCACTCCAGCGTAGGTCGTGGACATTGAGACCGATAGCTGTATCAAGTGAGAGAAATTCCAAGAAAACAGTCCTTGTATATATACTGGTTGAGGGTGGGAGGAGCCAAGGTAGGCCCTGGATATTATTTTTAAATCCTTTATATTAAGTTCGGTTGCTTGCTTGCGTGCTTGCGTGCTTGCTTATGACCGTGAAAATCTTTCGGTCGTTTTTTAACCCACTTCCCGTGATCCAATCGAGCTGACATTTTGCACACAGACTCGTTGTGCGAGACAATTAATGTTCGTGAAAATTGTTTTCCTACATTTTACACTGTTTAGGGAAAACAAATTAAATATTTAATTACCAATTGCTTAATACTGGCAGATAATCATCTGACCCATAGGTGGCAGCCATCTCAAGCCAGAGGACGAGAGGACTCTAGCCGCCACGCATATAAAGGATTTATAGTGAAAAACTTTGTTTTTACGGGTTATACTTATTGTGAGGTTCGGTGCGGCTGAAGCACGCTGTTAGGAATGAGCCTTTGTTGTGTAAACTAGGTGCGGATGATGTAAAGGTGCGTGTAAATGGGTCTACCCTGGCTCCTTCCACCCTCAACCAGTATATATACAAGGACTGTTTTTTTGGAATTTCTCTCACTTGATACAGCTATCGTGGCTGTGACGGTTCCACCTGAAGACGGAAGCTTGTGTTGCCTCCGAAACGTCGTGGTTTTTATTTTATTTTTATTTTACTTTTATTAATTTTAATTTTATTTTTTTACCTACGTGACTTTACCGAAAAAACCTAAGAATATGAATCCTTGCAGTCACGAAAGCTTCAAATCTAGAATTGTGACCGAGTCGGTGATATTCAGGACCTCCATTGTGGATGCAACCTGCGAAAAGCTGTCGCCTGAAGGCAGTTGGTGCCTGTCATGGCAGAAACCCTAGCACCCGCTGGTGGACACCAGTGGTGAGAGAAGCTGTCAAGTTGAACAAGGAGGCTTTCCGGGCTACGCTCGGTAGAAAGTCTCTCGACTCGATTGAGAGGTACCGGGCTTCCCAAGAGGGTGGCAGCTGCAGCAGTTGCTGAAGAAAAAGCCCCCGGGCGTGGAAGGAGTTTGTAGAGGCCAGGACGACTGGGCAAACCCAAAAATTTCGATGTAAAGCTTTCGTGACTGCAGGGATTCATCTTGTTGGTTCTTTCGGTAAAGTCACGTAGAAGGGAAGTAATAAAATAATAAAAATAAAACATAATACAATAATAATACAATAATATATTTACTATGTTTTATTTTTCGATTTAAAGCTTTCGTGACTGCAGGGATTCATCTTCTTGGTTCTTTCGGTAAAGTCACGTAGAAGGGAAGTAATAAAATAATAAAAATAAAACATAATTAAATAATTCTCACGACGTTTCGGCCACAAAACTTTTCATTCAGACGCTGTCGCCTCGACAGACCTGGTTTTCATCTGAGGACGGCTGCTTGCGTTGTGCCCGAATCGTCGTGAGAATTATTTTATCATGTTTTATTTTTATTATTTTATTACTTCCCTTCTACGTGACTTTACCGAAAGAACCGAGAAGATGAACCTCAAAAATGTTTTGGCAAACCATCCGACGCCTTAGGAGGGCTCGACTGGACAGGCCCCAGGCTGTTCTCAGTAAGGGTGGCGTAGCATTGACCTCGACTAAGGAGATCATCAAGAGGTGGAAGGAACACTTTTGAGGAGCTCCTAAACCTGGCGGACATGCCCTCCTCTGTGGAGGCAGCCCTGCAAACAGCTGGGGGGAAGGGGGGGTGGGGGTCAGATCCACCACGGCCCTTCGCAGCGACAAAGCTGCCTGGGTGGACGAGATTCGTCCAGATTTGTCGAAAGCCCTGGGCAGTGTAGGAGTGTCTTTGTTAAAGCGCCCCTTCGATCTTCTTGGTTCTTTCGTTAAAGTCACGTAGAAACCAGGTCCGTAAAACCAGGTCCGTCGAGGCGACAGAGCCTGACTCTGTCGCCTCGACGGACCTAGTTTTCACCTGAGGACGGCTGTTTGCGTTGTGGCTGAAACGTCGTGAGAATTATTTGATTATGTTTTATTTTTTATTATTTTATTACTTCCCTTCTAAGTGACCTTACCGAAAGAACCAAGAAGATGAATCCCTGCAGTCACGAAAGCTTTAAATCAAAATCGCCCCTTCGATGTTGCATGGAAGGCGGGTAACAGTTCCTCTGGGTTTGGCAAACTGGGGTCGTGGTCCCTTTATTTTTTATAAAAGGGGACCAGCGGGTGTGCTCCAACTACAGAGGGATCACACTCATCAGCACGGGCCCCTATGCCAGAGTGCTCAGCCAGGTAGCCGAGCCTCAGATTCAGGAGGAACAATGCGGATTCCGTCACGGTCGTGGAACAATGGACCAGCTTGTGGGGGGGGTGGGGTTAGTGGGGGGCGCTATCACCTCTGTGCCATCGGCACCGCACCCCGTGGGGGAGGCAGCGTAGTCTGCCCGCAACAACAATAATAATAGTTAAATTTGTAACGCACGCAAATTTGCAGACGTATTGGCCGCAACTCAGAGGCGCGGAGCCAAGCGCAGAGTCGCTCGAAAGCACGTGGCTTGTAGAGGTGAGTTAGTAAGTGTCTCTTGAAGGAGGCGATTGAGATGATGCTGCGAATGTGCAGAGGGATGACGGCGTTCCAGACTGTTGGGGCTGCCACCGAGAAGCGGCGCATAGACACGATGACCATCCTGGATCTTGGTATCAAGAGGAGGTCGTGAGTGGCGCTGCGCAGGCATCTGCCGTGTGCTGAGCTGCAAGTTGTTATGGTGGATAGACCGCGGTGGAGAAAGAACCAGCGATTCGCAGCGTTCTGTGATCTTCTTAAGTGAAGTTGTTGTTGTTGTGTCATCTATGCACGAGAGGAAGATTCATTTTTTTTTCGATTTAAAGCTTTCGTGACTGCAGGGATTCATCTTCTTGAATTATTTTATTATGTTTTATTTTTATTATTTTATTACTTCCCTTCAACGTGACTTTACCGAAAGAACCAAGCAGAGGAAGATTCATTCCCAGCCTCTAGCGTCCACCCCACCCCACCATCAACCCCCCCCCCCCCCCCAAATCAACCCCGCCCTGTGATGGGAATGTGTTTTTAAGAATTGTTATCTGGACAAATTGAGCGAATGTTTCTTTTTAAATTTGTTCAATGAAATAACAATGGTGACCGGGCACTCCAGAAGGGTTTGCGACCAAGGGGAAGAAACGTGGTGGTGGTTGTGGTGATGGTTGTGGTGATGGTTGTGGTGATGGTTGTGGTGGTTGTGGTGGTGGTGATTGTGGTGGTGGTTGTGGTGGTGGTTGTGGTGGTGGTGGTTGTGGTGATGGTTGTGGTGGTGGTTGTGGTGATGGTTGTGGTGGTGGTTGTGGTGGTGGTTGTGGTGGTGGTTGTGGTGGTTGTGGTGATGGTTGTGGTGATTGTGGTGGTGGTGGTTGTGGTGGTGGTTGTGGTGGTGGTGGTTGTGGTGCAGCGGTTAGCGCTACGCTGCGCTACGAACCCGGCAACCCGATTATCTGAACCGGTCCTGGGCCTCCCCTAGGTCGACAAGGCCTCAAAATGAGTACCCGGTGCATCGCGTAAACATCGCCGCTTGGTTAGACAAAGGCGGCCGGGCGTGGTGCTGGCCACCCATCCCCCCTCGCGTGCCGTGCCTCGCTTCGTAAGGCGCTACTCGTTAACAGCACTTGCCCCCCAAAAGTATGCCGAGGCTAGACGGGAGATCTTTGTCTGTGTGGTGGTGATGCTGGCTGGTTGGGTGGTGGGTGGTGGCGGTGCAATGCAGCGATGACAATTCCCCAGGGATGTTATTAAACACGCCCGCTGGAGGTTAACTTGGCAACGCGGTCACCCGATTCTCTTCACCAGGCAACGTCTCCCACCCACCCCCCCCCCCAATTGCTCCCCCCCCAAATACCAACTCCCCCCAATTCCATTCCCAACATTTCCTTCCTTTTGGCACATCGGCGGGCTTCGTGACTCGGAATAGAATGAATAGCACGCGACATTTACGAAAAATAAAATTGCAATAATAATGATGATGGTGATATTATGAATGAATTCAACCGGTGCTCCGGTTTCCTCCTCCATACGAACACTGCACACAGAGGAATGCAGAGCTCGGGCAATTGTTGGTTTCGTCGCCTCGTCACCACCGCCTCTCCCACTCCTCATCTGTGGTTCCTCTCTCTGTCTCTGAGTCGTCCTTTTTCTGTCTCTGAGTCGTCCTTTCTCTCTCTCTGAGTCGTCCTCTCTCTCTCTCTGAGTCGTCCTCTCTCTCTCTGAGTCGTCCTTTCTCTCACTCTCACTCTGAGTTGTCATCTCTCTTTCTCTTTCTGAGTTGTCCTCTCTCTCTCTCTGAGTCGTCCTCTCTCTCTGAGTCGTCCTCTCTCTCTGAGTCGTCCTCTCTCTCTCTGAGTCGTCCCCTCTCTTACTCTCACTCTGAGTTGTCATCTCTCTTTCTCTCTCTGAGTCGTCCTCTCTCTCTCTGAGTCGTCCTCTCTCTCACTCTCACTCTGAGTCGTCCTTTCTCTCTCTGAGTCGTCCTTTCTCTCTCTGAGTCGTCCTCTCTCTCTCTGAGTCGTCCTCTCTCTCTCTGAGTCGTCCTTTCTCTCTCTGAGTCGTCCTCTCTCTCTGAGTCATCCCCTCTCTTACTCTCACTCTGAGTCATCATCTCTGAGTCGTCCTCTCTCTCTCTCTGAGTCGTCCTCTCTCTCTCTCTCTGAGTCGTCCTCTCTCTCTCTCTGAGTCGTCCTCTCTTTCTCTGAGTCGTCCTCTCTCTCTGAGTCGTCCTCTCTCTCTGAGTCGTCCTTTCTCTCTCTCTGAGTCGTCCTCTCTATCTCTGAGTCGTCCTTTCTCTCTCTGAGTCGTCCTCTGTCTCACTCTCACTCTGAGTCGTCATTTCTCTTTCTCTTTCTGAGTTGTCCTCTCTCTCTCTGAGTCGTCCTTTCTCTCTCTGAGTCGTCCTCTCTCTCACTCTCACTCTGAGTCGTCATCTCTCTTTCTCTCTCTGAGTCGTCCTCTCTCTCTCTGAGTCGTCCTCTCTCTCTCTGAGTCGTCCTCTCTCTCACTCTCACTCTGAGTCGTCCTCTCTCTCTCTGAGTCGTCCTCTCTCTCACTCTCACTCTGAGTCTTCCTCTCTCTCTCTCTGAGTCGTCCTCTCTCTCTCTCTGAGTCGTCCTTTCTCTCTCTGAGTCGTCCTCTCTCTCTCCGAGTCGTCCTTTCTCTCTCTCTCTGAGTCGTCCTCTCTCTCTCTCTGAGTCGTCCTTTCTCTTTCTGAGTCGTCCTCTCTCTCTCTGAGTCGTCCTCTCTCTCTGAGTCGTCCTCTCTCTCTGAGTCGTCCTCTCTCTCTCTCTCTGAGTCGTCCTCTCTCTCTCCGCAGCTGCAGCTCTGCTGGGTCGAGTTACGGGGCGTGCTTGTTGGCTGTGACCTTCCCACTCCTACTGCTACACAACGATGCCACGGACATCATTGTTAAATTCCGTTGTTGTTGTTGTTTTAATTTTAACCAAAGTAACACGGCGTTTCGTTACAAAGGCAAAGATTCCACGCCCCTCCTCCTCCCAACGTATAGCCTCGACATAGCGTTCGGGCAAGTGATGTTCGAAGAGTAGCCGCTGTTGCTGATGAGTTCTAACAATCGCGAAACCGGTCACACAGTTAGTCTCTGTCTCACGTCTGTTGCTGCCCGACGTGTCGCTCGCTTTGACTCGAACGAGTCGCATGAGACGAGCCGATGTCCAGCGCCTCGGTTCCTGCTGATGGTTTGTGAACGCCCGAATGTTGTTGTTGTTGTTTACACGTTGTAAGTGTGGCAGATAAGTAACAGCACGTTTGCTGCTGCTGCTTCTGCTTGCCTCTTGGGAGATGGGGAGGTGGGTGGGGGAGAAACAGAGACGGAGGCATATCGCACGCTTTCTCTATTTCTTCCCTCCCACCTCCACACACGAAGGCAAATGGAGTGTGGAATTGCTCTTCGTTGAGTGGCCGGGGCAAGGAAACAACAACAACAACAACAAATAAAGCAACAGCAGCAGCGGCAAGGCAAGCTGGCAAATTGTTCCCTGAGCGACAAATACCTAAAGCCGCCTTTCTCTCTCCCGCAGCCTCATGCATCTCTCTCATTGATATTGCTCTATGAATGTCTCTCAATCGCGATCCTATTACACGTGTCTCTGTCTGTCTGTGACTGATATAATCGTACTATATATGTTTTAATCATATCTCTCTCAATGTATCACATCTCCCTATAGCATTGCTTTACGTTGGCCACGTTGGCTATGAGATGTTAACTGCTTCGCCGGGTATACAGGAAGTTGCGGGTTCGATCCCGACCCTGACGCCTGCTGCTGTATATTTGTAGTCTGCGTGTCCTCTCTCTCTTTCTCTCCCTGTGGTCGCGTGGATTTTTCTCGGGGTCCTCCGGTTTCCCCGCCTCCACATTTACAATCGACAACACCGCGCGTTCAGAGTAATTGGCCGCTATACATTTCCACACGACGATGATGATAAAGCCACTTCGCGTTGAGCTATCATTTGTGGCCAGGTCGCTTTTCATAAAAGAGCTGTACAGTTCAGTAGATCTTACCTAGGTAAAAGCACAGTAAAACATATCCATATACTCTCCTTATTAAGCTGTAGTAATCCCTGGACGCCTTACTCATTAAGCCGCAGCCCTGCAATTGATTTGCTCACGGCACTGCTGGCGGAAGAGGGAGGCTTCCACAGAGGTTATTTTGGGCCGATGAGTCCTTGCTGGTGTCAGCATCACCCACACGTGTGGACCAGGCTTAACCTTGTCACATCCCATCAACGCGGCTGGCTCCATGCGGCGCGAAAGATGTTCAACACAGACGCAATGTCTTCTTGGTTCTTTCGGTAAAGTCACGTAGAATGGAAATAAAAAAATAAAAAAATGTAACATAATAAAATAATTTATTATTTCCCTTCTACGTGACTTTACCGAAAGAACCAAGAAGATGAATCCCTGCAGTCACGAAAGCTTTAAATCGAAATTTAACAGGCGCATGCACACACGCAGGTGGGTCACGTGGTTCGTTTCAACTTCCGGGTGGAGGAACACAATGAGAGTCGAAAGATGCAAAATAAGAATAGGTTTTTACCCTTTATGGCAGTGATACAGGAGGTGTTAAGGGGCCGTCCATAAATGACGTCACGCATCTGGGGGGAGGGGGGGTGTCAGACATTTGTGATGATGTGTGACGAAGTGGGGGGGTTGAGAAATGTGACGTCACATAAAAATTCGCAACTTTAAATACATATAGACAACACGTTCTACTTAATTAAATATACTTTTCAAGAAATGACAATATTTTAAAACGATTTGAAGCATGTTATGTTTTTTTGGGGGGGGGGGGCAGAGCTTTGTGACGTCATATTTGAGGGGGGGGGTCTGACTTTTTGTGACGCCGTGTGACGAGATGGGGGGGGGGTCAAAAATCGTCCAAAATCGGGTGACGTCATTTATGGACGGCCCCTAAGATGATCAAACGCTACAAATAGATAACGTTGGCAAGGAATCGAGTCTGCATTAACCACATACGCTGCTTGTGCTGAACATGAAAAACAAACATTTTCTGATAATAGATAAAGCATTGTCTTTGAAACGGATTGGTCTACACCAGAGGCGGCAGCCTTCTTTGTGGTCTAGTCTCACCAGAGAATGCCAAAAGGCGAACCGGACAAGGGCAATGCACGTATCAGATCATTTATAGCTCGTGGTGAGCAGCTATCAAACATCTTAGCGCCTGTTTAATTGCCAGAAAGGGTAAAACCTCTCCTTGTTTTTCATTCTTTTGTAATATGAGAATATATACGGCTCACTGACGTATCACAACTCGTCACGGTGATTGGCTCTGCCGGTCCTGGTTTACAGCCAATGGGGGGAAGCCTGGGGGCGTGGCCCTGACGTGATGGAAGGGTGACAGCTATGGAGATTGGTTCTGCTGGCTTTGGCCTCAGCCAATGGGGAGACGAGTCAGGGGCGTGGTCCCGGGAGCTGACGAGGGAGCCTGGAAGATTCGACGCAGGCTAACCAGGATTGGCGGAAACGTACCACGTGACCCGGGTGTTAAATAGGGGTAGAGAGGAACGACACGTGGTCAGAACGGGAACGAACGGAGGAAGGGGCCACGCGAGAGCGGGGCTCCGAGTTGCCACGTGGTAGTGCGTCTCTCTCGGTTTATCTGTCCCTTCACGTTGTCTACCAGTAGCGTGAAGTAGATGTAACACAAAGTGAATAAAAGACGGATTCCAGAAGTCGTCTCAAAGAGTCTTATTACACTTTGATACGAGCAATAAAGGTCCGCCATGATAGGGAATCTTGATTTAGACTGCAGGAGAGGGAATCCGATGAGCTGTGAAGCTCTTCGTTCACAGGTTGTCCAGTTGGGCATGGGATCGGAAAGTTACAGACAGCAAACAACACAGATCACACAACACAAGTAACACAAACAACACATAATACAAACAACACAGATGACACAACACAAGTAACACAAACAACACAAGTAACACAAATAACACGATAGGAGTTCAACATGGAGATAATGGTAAGAAAGTCACGAAATGTAAATCGATAATAATAATAATCGTGGATATAAGTAGATATTGAAAATGGACATCAAATATTGTCATTTTTTATTCATTATATAGGTCCGATTTATGAATATTGAGCGAGGCAACGAAAATAACACCACCACCACCAACAACAACAACAACACCACAACAACACCACCACCAACAACAACAACAACACAAACAACAACACCACAACCAACACCACCAACAACAGAAAAACAACAACACTACCAACAAACAACCACAAACACAACAACAACAACCACACCGCCAACAACAGCGAAACCAACACCACAAACAACACTACCAAACAACAACAATGACCACCACCAACAATAACAAAAACGTCACCTTCTTGGTTCTTTCGGTAAAGTCATCACGTAGAAGGGAAATAATAAAATAATAAAAATAAAACATAATAACATGCAATTCTCACGACGTTTCGGCCACAACGCAAGCAGCCGTCCTCAGGTGAAGAACAGGTCTGTCGGAAAGACAGCGTCTGAATGAACACCACCAAGCTTGGCAGCGTATATTTAAGCTTAAATTTAAGCTCTTCACCTGAGGACGGCTGCTTGC
Source organism: Lethenteron reissneri (assembly GCF_015708825.2). NCBI lineage: Eukaryota > Metazoa > Chordata > Hyperoartia > Petromyzontiformes > Petromyzontidae > Lethenteron > Lethenteron reissneri. The sequence goes on from NC_083834.1 coordinate 5,233,721, forward strand.
GTTGTGGCCGAAACGTCGTGAGAATTATTTTATTATGTTTTATTTTTATTATTGTATTATTTCCCTTCTACGTGACTTAACCGACAGAACCAAGAAGATGAATCCCTGCAGTCACGAAAGCTTTAAATCGAAAAACGCCACCACCACCAACAACAACAACAAAAACAACAACAACAACAACAACAGTCCCAGACCACACCGAGACAACAGCCGGGAGATCGTCCCTGGTGACCACGTGGTTTGCAAAGTCCCGTTGCGTTGACGGCGACAGCGGCGAGCATCTTCCTCTTCTTCTCGACACATCTCCTAGAAGCGTGCAAATGTCTACAGTGAAAAATTTTCCATTATCTCCCGGTGATATGTCTCTGTGTACACATATTCCATTATCTCTGCGTGGTATATATCTGTATAAACATCTTCTGATATCTCCCCGTGCTATCTCTCTGTGTAAACTTCTTCAATTATCTCCCGCTGACATGTCTCCGTGTAAACATCTTCCAATATCTCTGCGTGGAATACATCTGTATAAACATCTTCCAATATCTCTGAGTGGAATATATCTGTACAAACATCTTCCAATATCTCCCGGTGACATGTCTCCGTGTTAACAACTTCCGATATCTCCACATGATATATCGCTGTGTAAAACATCTTCCAATATCTCTGCGTGGAATATATCTGTATAAACATCTTCCAATATCTCCCGGTGATATGTCTCCGTGTAAACATCTTCTGATATCTCCCCGTGCTATCTCGCCGTGTGAACATCCTCCAATATCTCTGCGTGGAATATATCTGTACAAACATCTTCCAATATCTCCCGGTAATATGTCTCCATGTAAACATCTTCTGATATCTCTCCCTGCTATCTCGCCGTGTAAACATCTTCCAATATTTCCCGGTGATTGCCCTGTGTAAACATCTTCCAATATATCTCCGTGATATAAATATATGTGTAAACATCTTATGATATCTCTCCGTGCTATCTCGCCGTGTAAACATTTTCCATTATCTCCCGGTGACATGTCACCGTGTAAACATCTTCAAATATCTCTGCGTAGAATATATCTGTACAAACATTTTCCAATATCTCAGCGTGAAATATATCTGTATAAACATTTTCCAATATCTCCCGGTGATATGTTTCCGTGTAAACATCTTCTGATATCTCCCCGTGCTATCTCGCCATGTAAACATTTTCCATTATCTCCCGGTGATTGCTCTGTGTAAAGATATTCCAATATATCCCCGTGATATAAATATCTGTGTAAACATCTTCTGATATCTCTCCGTGCTATCTCGCCGTGTAAACATCTTCCATTATCTCCCGGTGACATGTCTCCGTGTAAACAACTTCCAATATCTCCCGGCGATTGCTCTGTGTAAACATCTTCCAATATATTCCCGTGATATAAATATCTGTGTAAACATATTCTGATATCTCTCCGTGCTATCTCGCCGTGTAAACATCTTCCATTATCTCTCGGTGACATGTCTCCGTGTAAACAACTTCCATTATCTCCCGGTGATTGCTCTGTGTAAACATATTTCAATATATCCCCCTGATATAAATATCTGTGTAAACATCTTCTAATATCTTCTTGGTTATTTCGGTAAAGTCACGTAGAAGGGAAGTAATAAAATAATAAAAACAAAACATAATTAAATAATCAAATATAATAAAATAATAAAATAAAATAATATGTATTTTTATTATTTTATTATTTCCCTTCTACGTGACTTTACCGAAAGAACCAAGAAGATGAATCCCTGCAGTCACGAAAGCTTTAAATCGAAATCTTCTAATATCTCTCCCTGATATATATATAAAATCTCTGTCTCGCCTCGTGACATCTTCTCCGTAGCTCGGGCACGGACATGGGGAGGCATTCCTCCCTGGAGCGATGTTCATCTCACCACGAAACAATTCCTCTGCACACAAAGCCCCTTTTATTAGCGGGTGGAATTCAATTTCTTTGAATTAAATAGTCCCGAGGGGTCACGGCGGAGCGGGGGGTGGGGGGTGAAGGAAAGAATGGGAGGGAGAGTTGGGGGTTAGGAATGGGAGCGGTGGTGCAGCGGTTAGCGCTCTGCGCTGCGAACCCTCGCTATATTGGGACATCTGTGCAATAACTATTGGGCGTCCGTTATAAAGAGCTTTACCGCTAATCGGATTTCTGCAGCGTCAATGAATGTTAGATTCTTTGGGCTTTTTCGGTGAAGTTACGTAGATAGGTTCAAAGAAAATAACAAAAAAACTACGACGTTTCGATCGCAACACAAAAGGCTTTTGCGATCGAATCTTCGTCGTTTTTTTGTTATTTTCTTTGAACCTATCTACGTGACTTTACCGAAAGACCCAAAGAATATGAATTTCTGCAGTCACGAAAGCTTTAAGTGAAGATTTAAATGAATATTGTTACGTGTTAACTCAGTTGCCTGGTATGCCGGAGGTCGTGAGTTTAATCCAGTCCCTGACGCCTGCTGCTGTATATTTGAGTTTGCGTGTCTCTCTCATCATCATTATCACGGTGGCTGGGAGATGTTAATTTATATTGCCTGGTGTACAGGAGGTCGTGGGTTCGATCCCGACCCTGACGCCTGGTGCTGTATATTTGGAGTCTGCGTGTCTCTCTCTCTCTCATCATCATCACGGTGGCTAGGAGATGTTAACTACCTCGCCTGGTATACAGGAGGTCGTGGGTTCGATCCCGACCCTGACGTCTGGTGCTGTATATTTGGAGTTTGCGTGTCTCTCTCTCTCATCATAATCATCATCAAGGTGGCTAGGAGATGTTAACTACCTCGCCTGGTATACAGGAGGTCGTGGGTTCGATCCCGACCCTGACGTCTGGTGCTGTATATTTGGAGTTTGCGTGTCTCTCTCTCTCATCATAATCATCATCAAGGTGGCTAGGAGATGTTAACTACCTCGCCTGGTATACAGGAGGTCGTGGGTTCGATCCCGACCCTGACGTCTGGTGCTGTATATTTGGAGTTTGCGTGTCTCTCTCTCTCATCATAATCATCATCAAGGTGGCTAGGAGATGTTAACTACCTCGCCTGGTGTACAGGAGGTCGTGGGTTCGATCCCGACCCTGACGTCTGGTGCTGTATATTTGGAGTTTGCGTGTCTCTCTCTCTCATCATAATCATCATCAAGGTGGCTAGGAGATGTTAACTACCTCGCCTGGTGTACAGGAGGTCGTGGGTTCGATCCCGACCCTGACGTCTGGTGCTGTATATTTGGAGTTTGCGTGTCTCTCTCTCTCATCATAATCATCATCAAGGTGGCTAGGAGATGTTAACTACCTCGCCTGGTGTACAGGAGGTCGTGGGTTCGATCCAGACCCTGACACCTGCTGTGGTGGGGTAAAGTGTGGGCACCCCCACCTGTCTTCCAATGCGTCCTGTGGCCCAGCGTACTAGAAGTGATTTGTCAGTATTCTTGGTTATTTCGGTAAAGTCACGTAGAAAGGAAATAATAAAATAATAAAAATAAAACAATAAAATAAAACTTTACCGAAAGAACCAAGAACATGAATCCCTGCAGTCACGAAAACTTTAAATCGAAATTTGACGTGTCAGTGTTCGCTTCACTGTGTACATCATTGATAACGCAGCAGCAGCAGCAGCACCATCGCCAAATAATGTAATAATGAAGACATCCGTGTGACCGGTACGTGACAAGCACGACACTCGTACGGCAGGGAGGGTAGCGAAGTGTTGCCCTCTACTGTGCGTGTGTTGATCATAGTTCACTGAATGGGATCTCAGAGGGAGCTCTGTGATATCCACTTCCACGGGCCCTTCTGTGTGTGGGGGACCAGCGTGTCACTTGAAGTAGAAGCGATCTCAGATGTAACTCTGTGATGTCCACTTCAACGGGCCATTCTCTGTGTGGGGGAGCAGTGTGTCACTTGAAGAAGAATAAGCGATCTCAGAGGTAGCTCTGTGAAATCCACTTCCACGGGCCCTTCTGTGTGTGGGGGACCAGCGTGTCACTTGAAGTAGAAGCGATCTCAGATGTAACTCTGTGATGTCCACTTCAACGGGCCATTCTCTGTGTGGGGGAGCAGTGTGTCACTTGAAGAAGAAGAAGCGATCTCAGAGGTAGCTCTGTGAAATCCACTTCCACGGGCCCTTCTGTGTGTGGGGGAGCAGCGAGTTACTTGAAGGAGACGCGATCTCAGATGTGGCTCTGTGATGTCCACTTCCACGGGCCCTTCTGTGTGTGGGGGACCACAGCGTGTCACTTGGAGAAGAAGAAGCGATCTCAAAGGTAGCTCTGTGATGTCCACTTCCACGGGCCCTTCTGTGTGTAGGGGACCAGTGCGTCACTTGAAGGAAACCACCTCACCATGTTTAATCTGCTCGGGAATCCGGAATGTGGAGACGATAATGCGGGGTGCAAGGTAATTAGCCTAAAATATCACAGCTCACGGCCATTGTCGTAAACACAAGAACGACTTTCGGGCGACGTTGTAAACTCCAATCCCCCCCCCCCATCTCTCTCCGTCTCTCTTTTTTTTTACGATCAGTGGAAACAAGAAGATGCTCGGTGTAGTCGGCACTTTGCTTCGTTCATCATTTCGTAATTTTTTTAAAACTTTGCTTTATGTAAACCCCCACCTCTCGCTCTCTCGCTCGCTCTCTCGCTCACTCACTCGCTCACTCTCTCTCTCGCTCGCTCTCTCGCTCGCTCTCCCGCTCACTCTCTCGGTCACTCTCTCGCTCACTCTCTCGCTCACTCTCTCGCTCACTCTCCCGCTCACTCTCTCGGTCACTCTCTCGCTCACTCTCTCGCTCACTCTCTCGCTCACTCTCTCGCTCACTCTCTCGCTCACTCTCTCGCTCACTCTCTCGCTCACTCTCTCGCTCACTCACTCTCTCGCTCACTCTCTCGCTCTCTCTCGTTCTGCACGCAGCCCTTCTCGCAGTCCGACGGCCTCCGACGGATAGCTCATATCAGCATGCAGAGCTCCCCGTCATCTGCCACCGAGCACACGGCCTCCTCCATCGCCCACCGCTCCTTGAAGGCCGGCACGGCGTGGGTCAGCAGCCGCGCCGCATGGCGGAACTCCAGCCCACACACCCTGGGGGCTCCGACCAGAGCGCGGAAGATGCCCAGGCTGCTCTCTCTCTGTGTGTGTGTGTGACTATCTGGTGCGTTGTGTGGTGAAGTTCGCCACTAGGAGAGACAAAGGCGGCCGGGCGTGGTTCTGGCCACGCTGGCGTGCCCCGAAGTGACGGCTTTCAAAAAGGTGGCGCTACTCGCATCCACGCGGCACTTTGCCCGACATTCTGTTGAGGCTATATCGGTGTGTGGAGGGGGGGGAAGGCACGGGACCGATTGTCTTTGTGTCGTTGCGTGGATTGAATCGTTCGTGTCGAAGCGCCTGCTATTAAAGGGGCGATTGTTACGCGGGTGACATCGGTTCTGTGTCATTGACGGCTCTTTCACGGCGACATTGGTATTCCCGCAGCGCGCGAGAGGATTACGGAATCCCGTAATGCGTGGACGGCTGCTTTGCACGTAATGCGATGCCATCAATGAGGGCGTCGATTTAAAAATGATGATCGCATCACCGCCGTCGTCATCATCACCAATCGTGGTCGTGTACCGTGTTCTATCCACTGCCGGATGAAAAACCTTTGTTTGCCATGATGATGCCAGAGATCGCAATCGGAGCGATGGGGGAGAGTGGGAGAGAGTTTTGAAGAGGTGGGGGAAGAGTGGAGAGAGAGAGAGTTGGGGAGGCTGGAGGGAGTTCTTTAGAGTGGGAGAGACATTGGAGAGAGTGGGCGAGAGTGGGAGAGAGTGGGAGACAATGCGGGAGAGTGAGCGAGACTGGGAGAGATGGGCGAGAGATGATGAGAGAGAGTAAGAGGAGAGTGGCTGAGATAAATGTGAGAGAGTCGGGGTAAGAGAGGGAGAGAGATGGGGGGGGGGGAGAGCGAGGGAGTGAGTGAGTAAGGCGACGTGGGAGAGAATCGGAGAGAGAGCGTTGGATAATTGTTGGGGAGGGGGGGGGGGGAGTGGGAAACACGGGGCAGAAATTGTGAGAATGAGAGGCAGTGAGAGATGGGGGAGAGAGTTGGAGGAGAGTATGGAGCGAGATGACGAGAGAGTGGGAGAGAGTGGGAGAGAATGGGGTAGACAGTTGGATAAATGTGGGAGCTTGAGGGAAACCGTGCGAGAGTGGTGTGTGAATGTGTGAGTGGGGTTTGTTTGTGTGAGTGGGATGTGTGTGTGTGAGTGAGTGGGGTGTGTGTGATTGAGTGGAGTGTGTGTGTATGCGAGAGGGGTGTGTGTGTGAGTGAGTAGGGTGTGTGTGTGTGAGTGTCGTGTGTGTTATTGAGTGGGGTGTGTGTGTGAGTGGTGTGTGTGAGTGCGATGTGTGTGTGTGTGAGTGGGATGTGTGTGTGTGAGTTGTTTGAGAGAGTGCGGTGTGCGAGTGAGTAGGGTGTGTGTGTGTGTTAGTGAGTGGGGTGTGTTTGTGTTAGTGAGAGGTTGTGTGTGTGAGTGAGTGAGTGAGTGGGGTGTGTGAGTGAGTGGGGTGTGTGTGTGAGTGGGGTGTGTGTGAGTGAGTGAGTGGGGTGTGTGTGTGAGTGGGGGTGTGTCTGTGAGTAGGATGTGTGTGTGTGTGAGTGAGATGTGTGTGTGTGAGTGGGGTGTGTGTGTGAGTAGGATGTGTGTGTGTGGGTTGTGTGTGAGTGGGGTGTGTGTGTGAGTGGGATGTGTGTGTGTGTGAGTGAGTGGGGTGTGTGTGTGAGTGAGATGTGTGTGTGTGTGAGTGGGGTGTTTGTGTGTGTGTAAGTGGGATGTGTGTGAGTGAGTGGGGTGTGTGTGAGTGGGGTGTGTGTGTGAGTAGGATGTGTGTGTGTGTGGGGTGTGTGTGTGTAGGATGTGTGTGTGTGTGTGAGTGAGATGTGTGTGTGTGAGTGTGTTTGTGTGTGTGTAAGTGGGGTGTGTGTGTGTGAGTAGGATGTGTGTGTGTGTGAGTGGGGTGTGTGTGTGTGAGTAGGATGTGTGTGTGTGTGAGTGGGGTGTGTGTGTGTGAGTAGGATGTGTGTGTGAGTGGTGTGTGTGTGTGTGAGTGAGATGTGTGTGTGTATCAGTGGGGTGTTTGTGTGTGTGTGTGTGAGTGGGGTGTGTGTGTGTGAGTGAGTAGGACGTGTGTGTGAGTGGTGTGTGTGTGTGAGTGAGTAGGATGTGTGTGTGAGTAGCATGTGTGTGTGTGAGTAGGATGTGTGTGTGAGTGAGATGTGTGTGTGAGTAGGATGTGTGTGTGTGAGTGAGTAGGACGTGTGTGTGAGTGGTGTGTGTGAGTGAGTAGGATGTGTGTGTGAGTAGCATGTGTGTGTGTGAGTAGGATGTGTGTGTGTGTGTGAGTGAGATGTGTGTGTGAGTAGGATGTGTGTGTGTGAGTGAGTAGGACGTGTGTGTGAGTGGTGTGTGTGAGTGAGTAGGATGTGTGTGTGAGTGTGTTTGTGTGTGTATCAGTGGGATATGTGTGTGAGTGTGTTTGTGTGTGTGTGTTTGTGAGCGTTTCGACCGCGTGGGTCATCAGCGCCCAGGAAACGCGAATCGCCTCCCTATTGTGCCCAGCTCGCTTTGTCGCCACTGTTTCACTCGCGGATCCAAACGGACGTGGCTTTCAAAACAGCCCCCACCACTCCACACATCACCATGACCCCGCCAGACGGTCACACACACACCCACACATTCACACACTCACACACTCATACACTCACACACACTTACACACTCACACACGCCCACACATACACTCATACACTCACACACACACTCACACACTCATACACTCACGCACACTTACACACTCACACACGCCCACACACACACTCACATACACACACTCACACACACACACACCCACACATTCACACACTCAAACACACACTCACACACACATTCATACACTCACACACACACCCACACATTCACACACTCACACACATACACTCATACACTCACACACACTTACACACTCACACACGCCCACACTCACACACGCCCACACTCACACACCCACCCACACACACTCACACACGCACACACACATACACACACACACTCACATACACTCACACACTCACTCACACACACACGCACACAATCACACACACTCACACACACACTCACACACGCACACACACATACACCCACCCACACACACTCACATACACACACTCACACACACACGCACACACTCACACACACTCACACACGCTCACATACACACACCCACACACACACACCCACACACGCTCACATACACACACATTCACCCACACACCCACACGCACTCACATACACACACTCACTCACACACACACGCACACACTCACACACACATTCACCCACACACACCCACACACCCACACTCACACACACGCACGTAAACAAAGGTTCCCCATATAGCCTCCAGCAGACTGCCGGGTCAAGTGCCGCTCGCGAGCGGCAACCCAGGAAGGGGTCGCCACGGACACCACGAGGGGGGTGGCTGGCACACCACCACGCCCGGTCACGGCGAGTTACACAACAGACAAAGGTCCCCCGTGTAGCCTCCACAGACTGTCGGGGCAAGTGCTGTTATTGACCGCATGAAAGGTACAGAAACAAAGATCCCACGTATAGTATCCACAGACTGTCGGGGCAAGTGCTGTTATTGACCGCATTAAAGGTACAAAAACAAAGGTCCCCCGTGTAACCTCCACAGACTGTCGGGGCAAGTGCTGTTATTGACCGCATTAAAGGTACAGAAACAAAGATCCCACGTATAGCCCCCACAGATTGTTGGGGCAAGTGCTGTTAGCGACCGCATAAAAGGTACAAAACAAAGGTCCCCCGTGTAGCCTCCACAGACTGTAGGGGCAAGTGCCGTTAGCGACCGCATAAGAGGAAAAAAAACAAAGCCCCCCCCCGTGTAGCCTCCACAGACTGTCGGGGCAAGTGCCGTTATTGACCGCATAAAAGGTACAGAAACAAAGATCCCACGTATAGCCCCCACAGATTGTTGGGGCAAGTGCTGCTAGCGAGCGCCTATGAAGGCCGGAACGGTACACGAGGGGGTGGGTGACCAGCAACACGCCCGACCGCCTTTGTCTCCCGAGTAGCGATGTTTAAACACCACACCAGGTACTCAACGGAGGCTGAGTCGACCTAGGTGCGGGGGGGGGGTGCTAGGACCGGTTCAAATAATCGTCAACTGGTGTTTGTCCGTGAACGGAAATCGAACTCGAGTCACCGGGTTCCGATCGCAGCGCAGCTAACCGCTACTCTAGCGCTCCTCACTGGAAAATGCACTTCAAGAAACGTAGAGAGGCATGCACAGGTAGGTACGTACACACACGCAGAGAGAGAGAGAACTACATTGCTTGTGTACTCTCTACACGCCTTATAACCGCGTTCTAGCGAAACGAGCCTTTGAGTGAACAGCGCCACGCGTTAAGCGAGGACTTACCCTGTATACACACACACACGCGAGCACAAAGTGCGACTCATACATATGTAAGCGTTCGACCCCACCCCGCGTTCTCTCCGCATGCCTGCCTTGTGTATAAATAATATTCCCAAGTGATGGATGCATCGAATCACAGAGCCCCGTATTTATCTAAATGTGTTTCTTCCCATTTTCTGGACGACAAATCCATCTCTGCTTTCAATAAAATTCACTTTTCTCTCCTCGCAAAGTGGCCATCGGTTACACACACGCACGCACAACACACACCCAAGGACAAAGATCCACCGTGTAACCTTATCAGACTGCTGGGACAAGTGCTGTTAGCGAGCACCTATGCTGGCCGTAAGGGTAACACGAGGGGGTGGGGTGACCAACACACACACACAGAGCACACACACACACAGCACGGACTGCATTAAACAGCAGCAATAATAACAGCCGATAGACACAACGACAAACCCAGATTTTTGGTCTTGCGTCAAGGTGGAAATGCAAACGGGGCTTTAACTGGTTTAATTTGAACGCACGCGGATTAGCGTCTGTAAACAATACAACCCCAACCCCAACCCCCCCAAACAATCTTTAAATAAAAATTGAATAAAAACATTCACAGAGATTATTGCAACAGCTGCCGTTTGGATGGCGAGCTCATTGAAATGCTCTACACAGCGCTCCGCCTTTGACACGAGGGTTTGAATAAAAGGGGGCTAAAGATTCCTCGAACTGCAGTGTTGGTGGCGGCGGTGGCCCGGAAAGGAGGAAAAGAATGACACAAGCTGGGCAGCAAACTGCGGAGCATGTTAAGTGAGCCTCGCTCGCCGCGAGTCGGGTCTTTGACGAGCTTCCAGTCGTCGATTTGAGCCTTTTTGCGGGTTTATTTGTCGGATTATGAAGCCCAGCTGGGCTGCGTCTCTGTGTTTGTCTCTAGCCTGTGTGTGTACCTGTGTGTGTGTGTGTACCTGTGTGGGGAGCGATAGTGTAGCGGTTAGCGCGCTGCGCTATGAACCTAGCGACCCGGGTTCGATTCCCGCTCACGGCCAACACCAGTGACGATGATCTGAACCGGTCCTGGGCCTCCCCTAGGTCGACTCAGCCTGAAATGAGTACCTGGTGTGGTGTGTAAACATCGCCACTGGGGAGACAAAGGCGGTCGGGCGTGGTGCTGGCCACCCACCCCCTCGTGTACCGTTCCGGCCTTCATAGGTGCTCGCTAACAGCACTTGCCCCGACAGTCTGTTAAGGCTATACGGGGGATCTTTGTGTGTACCTGTGTGTGTCTGTCTTTGATTGGTCCACACAAGAGACAGCGTTCTTTCGCTAACAGCACATACAAACGCCGTTTAGCGTCCTCTGGTCTAACACCGTTTGAGATGAGGCTCAAAAGAAAGCGGTCTCTGGCGTGGACCAATCAGTTCCAAAGACAATGCATATTCTATTAGAGTACGTGTTTTGTTTGCATTCTGACCGCAAGTATTGTGGTTAATGCAGACATGATTCCTTGTAAAAGGTTTGGTGTTTTAACATCTTACCAACTGTTTTGTTGCCAGAAAAAAGGGGAAAACAGATTCTCAGATTTTTTAGTACTGTCAAAGGAGGTCCCATAACGTGTTAAACGTCTCTTTAATAACAACGACGACGATGATGATGATGACACGTTCAATTTATACGGCGGTGTCATTCAGCATCGCACAACGCTGTGCATTGATTGACGATACATATACAACGGCCAAATCGGTTGGCTACGTACACACACACAAGACAAATACCGAGCAAATTTGCACCCACCACTATCACTAACTACTAATCCCAAGCCACACCAAATATGAATAAATAAGATTTGAAATTTTCGTGACTGCAGGAATCCATACTCTTTGGTTCTTTCGGTAAAATCACGTAGGTATGAAATGAAATAAAATAAATTAAAGCACGACGTTTCGGGCGCAACACAAGCGTCCGTCATCAGGTGGGACAACCACAGCGAGAAACACAATTGCTCCAGTGGGCGAAAGAACCAAAGAGTATGGATAAATAAATTAAGAAATTGCACCAAAACTGCACGTTTAGCTTCAACATCGTGGTAAGCGGGTGTGATGATTGGCGTTGTGGTGGGTGTACGCTACGCTGCCAATCCAGCAGAACCCCCATGTGAAATTCCTGTGCACGGCTAACATCAGTGGCGAGTGATGTGTGGACAGCTCCTGCCGTGCCCCCTGCGGTACACGTTTAGCAAAGCCTCCCACTGACCAGCGTGGTGAAGTATGGTCAAACGGCTTCTCACGAGCGGGGGGAGGAGGGAGGGAGGAAAATGAAGAGGGAGGAGGGGGGGGGAGGAGGGGGAGGAGGGGGAACGAGGGGGGAGGGGGAAGATGGAGGATGAGGAGGGAAGAGGGGGAGGAGGGGGAGGAGGGGGAAGGAGGGGGGAGGGGGGAGGAGGGGGAAAAAGAGTAGGGAGGATGGAGGGAAGGAGGGGGGATGGGGGGAGGAGGAGGGAGGAGGGGGGGTGGAGGGAAGGAGGGGGGGGCGGGGGGAGGAGGGGGGATGGAGGGGGAGGAGGGAGGGAGAATTTAGGGGAGGAGGGGAAGGAGGGGGAGGAAGAGGGAGGAGGGGGGAGGAGGGGGAAGAGGGGGGAGGAGGGGGGAGGAGGGGGAGGAGGGGGAACGAGGGGGGAGGGGGAAGATGGAGGATGAGGAGGGAGGAGGGGGAGGAGGGGGAGGAGGGGGAAGGAGGGGGGAGGGGGGAGGAGGGGGAAAAAGAGTAGGGAGGATGGAGGGAAGGAGGGGGGATGGGGGGAGGAGGAGGGAGGAGGGGGGGTGGAGGGAAGGAGGGAGGGGGCGGGGGGAGGAGGGGGGAGGAGGGGGAAGAGGGGGGAGGAGGGGGAAGAGGGGGGAGGAGGGGGAGGAGGAGGAGGAGGGGGGAGGAGGGGGAAGAGGGGGGAGGAGGGGGAAAGAGGGGGAGGAGGAGGGAGGAGGGGGAGGAGGGGGGAGGAGGGGGGAGGAGGGGGGAGGAGGGGGGAGGAGGGGGGAGGAGGGGGAAAGAGGGGGAGGAGGAGGGAGGAGGGGGAGGAGGAGGGAGGAGGGGGAGGAGGGGGGAGGAGGGGGGAGGAGGGGGGAGGAGGGGGGATGGGGGAGGAGGGGGAGGAGGGGGGGATGGGGGAGGAGGGGGAATGGAAGATGAGGAGGGGTGAGGAGAGGTTTGAGGAGCTTTCATCCAGCAGTGCAGGTGAGAGGATGAGGAGGGAGGAGGAGGGAGGGTAGAGGAGGGGGTGAGGAGGGGGTGGGGAGGAGTGGGTGGAGGAGCTTTCATCCAGCAGTGTATAATTAACCATAATGATTCTGCCGACCAATATCGCACCGCTCGTTAGTCAATTATAATGTCACACATGATTTCAAAACACACGGGCAATTCACGTTCGCCGTTGGGTGAATTCGTGTGACACATTTTGCTTCTGAGTGTACGTGTGGGCGAGAGCGGTGGGGCAAAGTTACGCGGTGAGGTGGTTCCACTTGGAATTTTAAAAAGAAAGTAGCGTCGATTTTTTGTTGTTGTTGTTGTTGCAGACGTTAATAAATTAACGAATGGAACGAAAGCAGCCAACAGTCGTACGGGAGCGAGAGAAAGCGAGAGAGAGAGAGAGGATTTTAATTCTCTGCACAGGAGGGTTTTAAACCTTAAATCAACGTTATTTAGGGCTTGCAGGAGACTGTGTTTAATAACGAATAACAGTGGAGAAAAGGTAATTACATTTTTCAGAAGTGATATAAGACCCTGGGTGGCTGAGTTAGCTGTGTTTGTACGAGGATCGGCACGGTTACGTGTGTGTGTGTGGGGAGCGGTAGTGTAGCGGTTAGCGCATTACGCATTATCCGAACCGGTCCTGGGCCTCCCCTAGGTCGACTCAGCCTCAAATGAGTGACTGGTGCTGAGTGGAAAACATCGCCATTGGGGAGACAAAGGCGGCCGGGCGTGGTGCTGGCCACCCTCGTGTGCTGTGCCGCCTTCATAGGTGCGCGCTAACAGCACTTGCCCCTACAGTCTGTTAAGGCTACACGGGGGATCTTTGTCTTTGCGCGTGACGGAGCGGTGGCGCAGCGGTTAGCGCACCGCGCTACAAAACCCGAGTTCGATTCCCGCTCACGACGGACACCACCAACGACTTTAGCGATTATCTGAACCGGTCCTGGGGCCTCCTCGAGGTCGACTCAGCCTTAAATGAGTCGTCGGTGCAGTGTGTGGTAAACATGGCCACTTTTGGGGAGACAAAGGCGGTCGGGCGTGGTGCTGACCACCACACCCTCTTGTGTGCAGCAGTGACGACCTTCATAGGTGCTACTCACCAACAGCACTTGCTCCCACAAGCTGTCAAGGCGAGCCGGATGATCCACGTCTCTCTGTGCGCGATGGCAAAGGCGCAGCCCTGAAACGGCGTCGCTCATGCCACCGCTGATAGACTGGAGCCTCCAGCACCGGGATTTTTTGGATCGACATTCGTGGAAGAATGTGTTGGAGCAATACCCCATACACACGTTTTACCACACCTAGGCACCTACACCGGTTTATGCAGAAGTCTTGGGCAGGGGTGATTTATGTATATAATATATTTAAACTTTTTACGTGAGTTGGGGGGGGGGGGGTTTGCTCACATTTTATCCCACCGCTCTTTCAACTGCCACTACGGGAGATCGGATCGCAAAGTCGAGCTTGCTGACCATTCTCTCGCGACAAAAGCGTCGTACGCGCACGAGTCTGTTTTTTTGTTATTGTTATTTACACGCTTTCTATTAACTAACTCTGTCTGTTGTTGTTATATCCTCAAATCGTGTAACTAAATTTTAACCCACTTCCCAATGTGGTATCGACTGCAAACTTGGTATACTTGTGTCATACCGATGACAATACTATATTCTATCATGAAAAAATATCAATATATTTCTAAACAATATTTTTTGTACATGTTATGTTTCGGCTTGGGTCTAATTGTCCACGGTCAACTTGAAGTTGGCTGTATATCACCACGGTCCCCTTACGTTGTGGCAAGCTTCGGGGCCACTTCCTGGAGAGTTCTTCCATTACTAGTACGGTACATTACTTTTATACATAAAGGTGTATTTTTAAATCATTTATATTAAGTTCGCTTGCTTGCTTGCGTGCGTGCTTGCGTGCTTGCTTGCTTGCTTACGACCGTGCAAACTTTTCGGTCGTTTTTTAACCCACTTCCCGTGATCCAATCGAGCTGACATTTTGCACACAGACTCGTTGTGCGAGACAATTAATGTTCGTGAAAAAATTTTTCCAAAATTTTACACTGTTTAGGGAAAACTAATTAAATATTTAATTACCAATTGTTTAATACTGCAGACAATCATCTGACCCATAGGTGGCAGCCATCTCAAGCCAGAGGACGAGAGGACTCTAGCCGCCACCCATATAAAGGATTTAGAGTGAAAAACGTTGTTTTTACGGGTTATACTTATTAAGCCAAAGGTAACCTGTGTAGCCCCATAGGTCCAATCTAGATTTGAAGTTTTCGTTACTGCAGGGATCCATACGCTTTGATTCTTTCGGTAAAGTCACGTGGGTAGAAAATAAATTAAATTAAATCGCCCCACCTGTGTTGTGCCCGAAACGTCGTGATTGAATCTATTTTATACCTACGTGACTTTACCAAAAGAACCAAAGGTTGTCGATGCAAGTTCTGTCAACGAGCAGGCTGAGTCGAACTAGGGGGAGACCCGGGACCGGTTTTAGACGAATCGTCACCGGGTGTCGTGTGGCCGGTGATGAGCGGGAATCGATCTCGCTGATGCCCGGGGGTTCTGCTGGTGCAAGCAGCGCACTGACTGCTACGCTAAATCTACCTTGTCAGGTAGTCCAGCACGGACGTCGGGGACCTTTGATAGAAGAAGAAGAAGTAGGTGGAAGATTATAATCAGAGGAATAATATTCTTAGGTTTTTTCGGTAAAGTCACGTAGGTAAAAAATTAAAATTAATAAAAATAAAATAAAAATAAAATAAAAATCACGACGCTAGCAATGGATGTGGTTGCTAACGTCGTGATTTTATTTTATTTTTATTTACCTTTTGTTAATTTTAATTTTTATCTACGTGACTTTACCGAAAAAACCTAAGAATATGAATCCTTGCAGTCACGAAAGCTTCAAATCTAGAAGAGTAATAATATTCCTGGTTCTTTCGGTAAAGTCCTTGCAGTCACGAAAGCTTTAAATCAAAGAGTAATAATGAGAAGAACAAGAAGAAGAAAGTCACGTAGATATATAATTTTTGTAAGAATAAAAATATAATAATAAAATAAAAATAATAAAATATTTTTTATAATAAAATAAACATAAGCCAATTAATAAAAAAAAAATTTCGATTTATAATTTTTGTATATTTGAATTATTTTAATTATTAATTATAATGTAATTTAACTATTTCTATTTTTCTATCTACGTGACTTTACCGAAAGAACCAAGAACAACCAGAAGAAGAAGAAGAATAAGAAGAAGATATATTTATATTTATTTGGGCTTTTGTCTTTGGCCAAAGTATTTCGTGAGCGGCATCGCACGCAGAGCCGCCCGTACACAAACACAGCAGCAGCAGGTATAACGGGCAGACGACAAACACACGCGGACTCAAAGTCAACAACACAGGCGATGCAATAAGCTGCGTCTCTTTAGTTCCCCCCGAAAGATAATCTGTAACAACAACGACAACAACAACGACGAGGGGACGCTTGGTTGACGGTCTGTTCATCTTCTTGGTCCTTTCGGTAAAGTCACGTAGAAGGGAAGTAATAAAATAATAAAAATAAAAAATAATAAAATAATTCTCACGACGTTTCGGCCACAACGCAAGCAGCCGTCTTCAGACGCTGTCGCCTCGACGGACCTGGTTTTCACCTGAGGACGGCTGCTTGCGTTGTGGCCGAAACGTCGTGAGAATTTTTTTTTTAATTGTATTACTTCCCTTCTACGTAACTTTACCGAAAGAACCAAGAAGATGAATCCCTGCAGTCACGAAAGCTTTATATCGAAATTTGACGGTCTGTTGTCACCGCCAAAGACATTTCATTTGCAGCAATATTTGATCAATTATCTTCACGCCAAATTATGTTTAAGCTTGTATTTCGATTTAAAGCTTCTTTCGTGACTGCAGGGATTCATCTTCTTGGTTCTTTCGGTAAAGTCACGTAGAAGGGAAGTAATAACATAATACAAATAAAACATAATAATATAATTCTCCCGACAGACGTGGTTTTCACCTGAGGACGGCTGCTTGCGTTGTGGCCGAAACGTCGTGAGAATTATTTTATAATGTTTTATTTTTATTATTTTATTACTTCCCTTCTACGTGACTTTACCGAAAGAACCAAGAAGATGCTTGTATTTATTTTGTCTATGGCTGTTATCCGCAAGGAAGCAGCAAAAAGCGTCACAATGGGCGAAGCCAAAGGCAGCCGCATGGGGCTCCGCAGACGCGGGGCACAGACCCCATTGGTCCCGTCTGGAGCGCATCACGACCTCCTCACGACCTCCACACGACCTCCTCACGACCTCCACACGACCTCCTCACGACCTCCACACGACCTCCTCACGACCTCCTCACGACCTCCACACGACCTCCTCACGACCTCCACACGACCTCCTCACGACCTCCTCACGACCTCCACACGACCTCCTCACGACCTCCACACGACCTCCACACGACCTCCTCACGACCTCCACACGACCTCCTCACGACCTCCACACGACCTCCTCACGACCTCCTCACGACCTCCTCACGACCTCCACACGACCTCCACACGACCTCCTCACGACCTCCACACGACCTCCACACGACCTCCTCACGACCTCCCACGACGACCTCCTCACGACCTCTCACGACCTCACACGACCTCCCTCACGACCCACACGACCTCCACGACCTCCTCACGACCTCTCACGCCATCCTCACGACCTCCACACGACCTCACGACCTCCACACGACCTCCACACGACCTCCTCACGACCTCCACACGACCTCCTCACGACCTCCTCACGACCTCCTCACGACCTCCACACGACCTCCACACGACCTCCTCACGACCTCCTCACGACCTCCACACGACCTCCTCACGACCTCCTCACGACCTCCTCACGACCTCCACACGACCTCCACACGACCTCCTCACGACCTCCACACGACCTCCTCACGACCTCCACACGACCTCCTCACGACCTCCACACGACCTCCACACGACCTCCACACGACCTCCTCACGACCTCCACACGACCTCCTCACGACCTCCACACGACCTCCTCACGACCTCCACACGACCTCCACACGACCTCCACACGACCTCCTCACGACCTCCACACGACCTCCTCACGACCTCCACACGACCCTCCCTCACGACCTCCACAGACCTCCACACGACCTCCACACGACCTCCTCACGACCTCCTCACGACCTCCTCACGACCTCCATACGACCTCCTCACGACCTCCTCACGACCTCCTCACGACCTCCTCACGACCTCCTCACGACCTCCACACGACCTCCACACGACCTCCACACGACCTCCACACGACCTCCTCACGACCTCCACACGACCTCCTCACGACCTCCACACGACCTCCACACGGCCTCCTCACGACCTCCACACGACCTCCTCACGACCTCCACACGACCTCCACACGACCTCCTCACGACCTCCTCACGACCTCCACACGACCTCCTCACGACCTCCTCACGACCTCCTCACGACCTCCACACGACCTCCTCACGACCTCCTCACGACCTCCACACGACCTCCACACGACCTCCTCACGACCTCCTCACGACCTCCTCACGACCTCCACACGACCTCCTCACGACCTCCACACGACCTCCTCACGACCTCCACACGACCTCCTCACGACCTCCACACGACCTCCTCACGACCTCCTCACGACCTCCTCACGACCTCCTCACGACCTCCTCACGACCTCCACACGACCTCCTCATGACCTCCTCACGACCTCCACATGACCTCCTCACGACCTCCTCACGATACCGAGATCCAGGACGGTCACGCCTACGCGCCGTGTCTCGGTGGCTGTCATGGAACGCCATCCCCTCGGCACATTCGCAGCATCACCTCAATTGTCTCCTTCAAGAGACACTTAAGGACTCACCTCTACAAGCCACGTGCTTTCGAGCGACTCTGAGCTTGGCTCCGCGCCTCTGAGTTGCGGCCGTTACGTCCGCAAAATTTGCGCGCGTTATGAATTTAATTAGTATTATCGATGGATGGCCACGGCTCTTCCTCCTCCTCATGCGGAGAAAGAGAGACAGACTGAGAGAGAGACAGACTGAGAGAGACAGAGAGAGAAACAGATACAGACTGAGAGAGACAGAGAGAGAGAGGCAAAGAGCGAGAGACTTTTTTTACTTTTAAACAACTTTCATTGCCGCCAGCAGCAACAGCACTGGAGGCGATTCCGATACGAAACACACAAAGTGACCAGCAAACAAATAAAACAAACACGATACATCCATGCACAACACAAAATAAAAGCCACGTGGTGGTGGCGGTGGTGGTGGTCATCGCGCACGCCACGGTGACGAGCGAGCGCTTCAGAAGGTGAACACCACGAGGAGGGTGCCGTCCACGCTGGTACAGAGAGGGGCTTGTCCGGCTCCCCAGCGCTCGAAGAAGACGTGCTGCACATCACCGACATGTGTGTGGTACATGGCGTGCTCCAGCCGGAGCCGCGCCTTGAGCAGGCCTCTGAACACTGGAAGCAGCACAGAGCAGCCGTCAGTGTCACCTTGCAGCATCTTCTTCCTCGTTCTGTACACCGCCATCTTCGCCTGAGCACATGCGAAGTTGGCGAGGTCATGGCGCTCGGTAGCCAAGGCACCACCCCATTTACGAAGCTGCTGTTGTAGAAGGGCACCCCCAGTTTCCTGAAGATGTCCCCCAAAAGGCGGAACATTGATTTGAGCCGCTGGCAGTGTAAGTACTGGTGGGGCAGATCCTCCCTGGCACCGCAGGAAATGCACAAGTCTGTTACCCCTGGCGAGATTCGGCTGAGCCACACGGCCGATGGCAACGTGCAGTGTGCCAACCTCCACTGGAGGTCACCGCAGCGTTTGGCTACGGGGGAGACTTGTACAGAGAGAGAGACAGAGAGAGACAGGGTCCGTTTGGCGGTGAGGACCGCCGCTCTCACAAAGACAACGAGAGAGTGAGTGAGAGAGTGAGAGGGTGAGAGAGTGAGTGAGAGAGTGAGTGAGGGTGAGTGAGTGAGTGAGAGAGAGTGTGAGTGAGAGAGTGAGAGTGAGTGAGTGACAGAGTGCGTGAGTGACAGAGTGAGTGAGAGAGTTAATGAGAGTTAATGAGAGTGAGTGAGTGAGAGTGAGTGAGTTAGAGAGTTAATGAGAGTGAGTGAGAGAGTGAGTGAGAGAGTGAGTGAGAGGGTGAGTGAGTGAGTGAGAGGGTGAGTGAGAGAGTGAGTGTGAGTGAGAGAGAGAGTGAGAGTGAGTGAGTTAGAGAGTTAATGAGATTGAGTAAGAGAGTGGGTGAGAGAGTGAGTGAGAGGGTGAGTGAGTGAGAGAGTGAGTGAGAGGGTGAGTGAGTGAGTGTGAGTGAGTTACAGAGTGAGTGAGTTAATGAGAGTGAGAGAGTGAGTGAGAGAGAGAGTGAGAGAGTGAGTGAGAGAGTGAGTGGAGGTGCGTGAGAGAGTAAGTGAGTGAGTGAGTGAAAGAGTTAATGAGAGTGAGTGAGTGAGAGAGTGAGAGAGTGAGTGAGAGAGTGAGTGAGTGAGTTAGAGAGTTAATGAGAGTAAGTGAGGGAGTGAATGAGAGTGAGTGAGAGAGTGAGTGAGAGAGTGAGTGAGTGAGTGAGTTAGAGAGTTAATGAGAGTAAGTGAGGGAGTGAATGAGAGTGAGTGAGAGAGTGAGTGAGTGAGTGAGAGAGTTAATGAGAGTGAGTGAGAGAGTGAGTGAGAAAGTGAGTGAGAGTAAGTGAGGGAGTGAGTGAGTGAGTGAGAGAGTGAGTGAGAGAGTGAGTGAGTGAGTTAGAGAGTTAATGAGAGTAAGTGAGGGAGTGAATGAGAGTGAGTGAGAGAGTGAGTGAGTGAGAGAGTTAATGAGAGTGAGTGAGGGAGTGAGTGAGAGCGCACACAGCCAGACATTCAGCAGCCTCTTTGTATTTGACCACTGGCTCTCTTTCTGTTCGCCTCCCATTCAATGCTTGAGAGCGCCTCTCTCCCTCTCTCTCGACAAGAAATGCCGCATTTCACTGCCGAGGAGAGCCTGTGTGTGAGTGTCAGTGTGTGTGTGAGTGTCAGTGTGTGTGTGAGTGTCAGTGTGTGTGTGAGTTTGTGAGTGCCAGTGTGTGTGTGAGTGTGTGAGTGTCAGTGTGTGTGTGAGTGTCAGTGTGTGTGTGAGTGTCAGTGTGTGTGTGAGTGTGTGAGTGTCAGTGTGTGTGTGAGTGTCAGTGTGTGTGTGAGTTTGTGAGTGCCAGTGTGTGTGTGAGTGTGTGAGTGTCAGTGTGTGTGTGAGTGTCAGTGTGTGTGTGAGTGTCAGTGTGTGTGTGAGTGTCAGTGTGTGTGTGAGTGTGTGAGTGTCAGTGTGTGTGTGAGTGTCAGTGTGTGTGTGAGTTTGTGAGTGCCAGTGTGTGTGTGAGTGTGTGAGTGTCAGTGTGTGTGTGAGTGTCAGTGTGTGTGTGAGTGTCAGTGTGTGTGTGAGTGTGTGAGTGTCAGTGTGTGTGTGAGTGTGTGAGTGTCAGTGTGTGTGTGAGTGTGCGTGTGTCAGTGTGTGTGTGAGTGTGCGTGTGTCAGTGTGTGTGTGAGTATGTGAGTGTCAGTGTGTGTGTGAGTGTTCGTGTGTCAGTGTGTGTGTGAGTGTCAGTGTGAGTGTCAGTGTGTGTGTGAGTGTGTGAGTGTCAGTGTGTGTGTGAGTGTCAGTGTGTGTGTGAGTGTGGGAGTGTCAGTGTGTGTGTGAGTGTGCGTGTGTCAGTGTGTGTGTGAGTGTGTGAGTGTCAGTATGTGTGTGAGAGTGGGAGTGTCAGTGTGTGTGTGAGTGTGGGAGTGTCAGTGTGTGTGTGAGTGTCAGTGTGTGTGTGAGTGTGTGAGTGTCAGTGTGTGTGTGTGTCAGTATGTGTGTGTAGGGATCGAGGGGGTTAAACGGGCGCGACACGGGCTAGAGAAGAGATGGAGTGATGTGGTACAGGAGGACGTGGAGCTGAGTGGACTTGCCGATGACTGGTACCAGCGGTGTCAAGATCGGCCTCAGTGGAGGAGGCTCGTGAAGGACGCTACTGGGCAGTTGGAGGCAGTCGCCCTCCAACAACAACGGAGGGCGGAGGAGCGACGCTCACAACAACGAGCGCAGCGCCGGGTGGCTAAAGCACAGCAAGTTGGTACAGTAGGGGGCACAGGTGGTGCATCAGCCAGTCATCTCGGTCATCTCAGTCAGTCGACCCGTGGCACCTGGGTCTGAGGCTAGCCCCCTCTATTCTCTCCACCCGATGAAGACAGCTTGTGTTGCAATCGAAACGTCGTGGTGTTTTGCTTTTAGTTTAATTTTTTGTATTTTTTTATACATAAAAATTATATATCTACAGTGAGGGAAAAAATAATTTGATCCCCTGCTGATTTTGTACGTTCGCCCACTGACAAAGAAATGATCAGTCTATAATTTTAATGGTAGGTTTATTTGAACAGTGAGAGACAGAATAACAACAAAAACATCCAGAAACACGCATGTCAAAAATGTTATAAATTGATTTGCATTTTAATGAGCGAATAAGTCTTTGACCCCTCTGCTAAACATGACTTAGTTCTTGGTGTAGGTGACTTTACCGAAAGAACCAAGAAAATGGATTAATTTTAATTATGGAAATAAGTATTTGACCCCTCTGCAAAACATGACTTAGTACTTGGTGTACGTGACTTTACCGAAAGAACCAAGAATACGGATTCATGCAGTCACGAAAGTTTAAAGCCATAATTTAATATACACACACACATCTACTTCAAAGGCGTAGAAGTACATTTGCTAACTTTTGTGTTTTTTCTTCCTCTGGCACAAACAGCGATTAAATGCATCGTGGGAAAAACACAACTTAATTGGAAACTCGGCAATTGCTCTTCGTTAAAGTGGAAATGTCCAGGCTGGGTTGGAGCTGCTTTGGCTGGGTCACGTAGCCCGCATGCTCAGGCCACCGCATGCCAAAGCAGCTTCTTCTTCTTGGTTCTTTCGGTAAAGTCACGTTGAAGAAAAGTAATAAAATAATAAAAATTAAACACAATAAAATAATTCTCACGACGTTTCGGCCACAACGCAAGCAGCCGTCCTCAGGTGAAAACCAGGTCTGTCGGGGAGACAGCGTCTGAAGACGGTTGCTTGCGTTGTGGCCGAAACGTCGTGATAATTATTTTATCATATTTTATTTTTTATTATTTTATTACTTCCCTTCTACGTGACTTTACCGAAAGAACCAAGAAGATGAATCCCTGCAGTCACGAAAGCTTTACATAGAAATAAAGCAGCTTCTGTTTGGCCGGTCGCGGCACGGGCTAGAGAAGAGATGGAGTGATGTGGTACAGGAGGATGTGGAGCTGAGTGGACTTGCCGATGACTGGTACCAGCGGTGTCAAGATCGGCCTCAGTGGAGGAGGCTCGTGAAGGACGCTACTGGGCAGTTGGAGGCAGTCGCCCTCCAACAACAACGGAGGGCGGAGGAGCGACGCTCACAACAACGAGCGGAGTGCCGGGTGGTTAAATCGCATCGAGTTGTCAGTAGTTGGGCACAGGTGGTGCATCGGCCAGTCATCTCACTCAGTCAATCCATGGCACCTGCTGGGTCTGTCCCGTGACCTGCCAACAACGAGAGGCCTCCACATGTTCGGTTGCTTCGACGTGCACCTAGCCTGGCACCAGCGCCTGACACTGTCCCCATGGGTGCTTTGTGTGCGCCGTGTGAATGCAGACGGAGAGACGCACGGGTTTTTTGTTCGCGTGTGCGATGACGATGATGCTGGCGGCGACGACGACGACGATGATGATGATGATGGTGGTTATGATTGTAGCGATGGTGATGATGGCAGTGATGATGATGGTGATGGGGGTGATGATGATGATGATGTATTTACGGCGCGGCAAGCATCAGCAGCAGCAGCAGCGCACCGAATCGAAGTTGCAGCGCTCTCTGCCCAGGCTGCTAATTCAGGGCGGCGTGTGGCCGTGCATCCTGATACAGCGAGTGAGTTTCCCCGCGTGATTCAAGCAGGGCTTGGTCAACATTGTGGGTTAGGCAAGGGGGGGGGGCATTGTGGGGGGGGGGGGCATTGTGGGGTTAGTCATGGGGGGGCATTGTGGGGTTAGGCCTGGGGGGGGCATGGGGGGGCATTGTGTGGTTAGGCACGGGGTGGGGGGGGGCATTGCGGTGGTGTGTGACGGAGGAGCAGGCTGAGTGGTTGAGTGGAGGAAACGGAGTGGTCACATTCATTCAAGTGGCCTCACCAACAGCGCACGAAGCATTTGACACAGCCCGTTGAATGGCATGCGTGTGGAACTTCTTTCGCGCCGTACGTGACCAACCATTGTGAACCAGCGATAGGAGAGGGAGACTCGAGCGAACCCAGGCTTGTCTCGCAGTGACTGAAGACTCCATGTATATTCCTACATAGCCACTATGGACCTCTATAAGATAGAAATACAAAGACAAAGATCCCCCGTGTAGCCTTGGCAGACTGTTGGGGCAAGTGCCGTTAGCGAGCGCCTATGAAGGCCGGCACGGCACGCGAGGGGGTGGGTGACCAGCACCACGCCCGGCCGCCTTTGTATCTCCACTGGCGATGTTTACACACCGCACCAGGTACTCATTTGAGGCTGAGTCAACCTCGGGTTGGCCCAGGAGCGCTTCAGTATATTCGTCTCCGAGGTTGAATCGTAGCGCGGCGCGCTAGCCACTACGATATCACTCCCCACAGACAGAGACACGTACACTCACTCGACTCCACATCTTGAACGCAGATTCTCAGTGGAGCTGACTCTCTGTGTATCCGACACATTCATTAGGGACCTCTCTCTCTATCAGATTGAGAGAGAGAGAGACACGTACACTCACTCGACTCCACATCTTGAACGCAGATTCTCAGTGGAGCTGACTCTCTGTGTATCCGACACAGCCATTAGGGACCTCTCTTTTATCAGATTGAGCGAGGGAGAAAGACACGCACACTCTCGTTCAACTCGAGATCTTGAACGCAGGTTATCAGTGGAGCTGACTTTAGGTGTATCCGACACAGCCATTAGGGACCTCTCTCGATATCAGATTGAGAGAGAGAGACGCACACTCTCGTTCAACTCGAGATCTTGAACGCAGGTTCTCAATGGAGCTGTCTCTCTATCAGATTGAGAGAGAGAGAGGCATGCACACTCACTCGACTCCACATCTTGAACGCAGATTCTCAGTGGAGCTGACTCTCTGTGTATCCGACACATTCATTAGGGACCTCTCTCTCTATCAGATTGAGAGAGAGAGAGAGAGACACGTACACTCACTCGACTCCACATCTTGAACGCAGGTTCTCAGTGGAGCTGACTCTCTGTGTATCCGACACAGCCATTAGGGACCTCTCTTTTATCAGATTGAGAGAGGGAGAAAGACACGCACACTCTCGTTCAACTCGAGATATTGAACCCAGGTTCTCAGTGGAGCTGACTCTATGTGTATCCAACACATTCATAAGGGACCTCTCTCTCTATCAGATTGAGAGAGAGAGACGCACACTCTCGTTCAAATCGAGATCTTGAACGCAGGCTCTCAGTGGAGCTGTCTCTCTATCAGATTGAGAGAGAGAGAGGCATGCACACTCACTCGACTCCACATCTTGAACGCAGATTCTCAGTGGAGCTGACTCTCTGTGTATCCGACACAGCCATTAGGGACCTCTCTTTATCAGATTGAGAGAAAGAGACACGCACATTCTCGTTCAAATCGAGATCGTGAACGCAGGTTCTCAGTGGAGCTATCTCTCTATCAGATTGAGAGAGAGAGAGAGAGACACACACTCACTCGACTCCACATCTTGAACGCAGGTTCTCAGTGGAGATGACTCTATGTGTATCCGACACAGCCATTAGGGACCTCTCTTTTTATCAGATTGAGAGAGAGAGACACGCACTCTCTCGTTCAACTCGAGATATTGAACCTAGCTTCTCAGTGGAGCCGACACATTCATTAGGGACCTCTCTCTTTATCAGATTGAGAGAGAGAAAGAGAGTCACGCACACTCTCGTTCAAATCGAGATCTTGAACCTCGGCTCTCAATGGAGCTGTCTCTCTGTGTATATCCGACACAGCCATTATCGACCTCATCGACAGGGAGACACGATGACGCACCCAGCATCAGGGCTCAAACACAGAGTGTCAGGGGAGGCTAGTTCAGCGTCTACGACATCACCATCATGAACCTCCTGCCCAAGATAGCCCCAGCCACATCTTGAACCAAGGGCCCTAGGTTTAGGTGGTCGGGAACTAAATTAACAAGCGGAGTCATTTTTCGATTTAAAGCTTTCGTGACTGCAGGGATTCATCTTCTTGGTTCTTTCGGTAAAGTCACGTAGAAGGGAAGTAATAACATAATAAAAATAAAACATAATAAAATAATATAATAATATAAAATATTATGTTTTATTTTATTATTTTATTACTTCCCTTCTACGTAAAGTCATGTAGAAGGGAAGCAATAAAATAATAAAAATAAAACACAATAAAATAATATAATAATATAAAATATTATGTTTTATTTTTATTATTTTATTACTTCCCTTCTACGTAAAGTCATGTAGAAGGGAAGCAATAAAATAATAAAAATAAAACACAATAAAATAATATAATAATATAAAATATTATGTTTTATTTTTATTATTTTATTACTTCCCTTCTACGTAAAGTCATGGAGAAGGGAAGCAATAAAATAATAAAAATAAAGCATAATAAAATAATATAATAATATTAAATATTATGTTTTATTTTTATTATTTTATTACTTCCATTCTACGTGACTTTACCGAAAGAACCAAGAAGACTACATTTTATTTCGAGTTTTGGGGCCGTCCATAAATGACGTCACGCGATTTTGGACGTTTTTTGACCCCCCCCCCCTCGTCACACGACGTCACAAAAAGTCAGACCCCCCCCTCAAATATGACGTCACAAAGCTCTGCCCCCTCCACCCCAAAAACATTAAACATGCTTCAAATCGCTGTAAACTATTGTCATTGTAGTGCGTATTTAATGTGCCGCTGCACTCTGATGTTGTAGGAGAAAACATTTATTAAAAAGTCTATTTAATTAAGTAGAACGTGTTGTCCTATATTTATTTAAAGTTGCGCATTTTGATGTGACGTCACATTTCTAACCCCCCCCCCCCACCTCGTCACTCATCGTCACAAATGTCTGACCACCCCCCTAGGTGCGTGACGTCATTTATGGACGGCTCCCATGTAGCTCAACCAAGTGGCTTATCATTGTGGTCACGTGGACTATGATAGCAGTCTAATACTATACTCTCTGATTCCTTCGGTAAAGTCACGTGACTTTACCGAAATAACCAGACGAGTATGAATTCATGCAGTCACGAAAGCTTCAATTCAAAACAGTCTAATACTCTTCAACGGGTGATGTTGATTCTAAAGGTGGAGATAATAAAAATCCGCAGGACCCCCGAGAAAAATCCACTGCGACCACAGAGAGAGAGAGAGAGAGACACACACGATCCAAATACAGGGTGCTTCAAAAAAATGTTAACACTTCGGAAAAGTTGCAACGATACCACGAGAAATGTGCCTCTCTCGGCTCTGAAGACCACCTCGAAAAGATTCCAGACACGTGTTGACAATGATGGCGAACAAGTGGAGACTTTTTGACTTTTAAATCTACCATTGGAACCTGTGCCTTTTGGCGTCATCTGATCCAACCCATGTGAGACTAGGCTCTAAGGAAAGCGGTCTCGGGTGTGGACCAATCAACTTCAAGGACAGTGCATACATTATCAGAGTTATGTTTTTTTTTTCATTATGACTGCAGGTATTGTGGTCTATGTAAACATGACTCTTTGTAAAAAAAAGGTGTCAGTTTTGTTGCCAGATAGAAGGGTAAAAAACCAATTATCATTTTAAAATCTATTGACATCACATTCGTTATCATGCCACAGTGTAATATCTGTTATTTTTCCATTAAAAAAACTATAATCTCATATAAGTGATAAAAACAAAATTTAAAGCACCCAGTATACAACAGGCGTCAGGGTTAGGGATCGAACCCACGTCCACACTGTCAACCGGGCGAGGTAGTTAACATCGCCTAGCCACCGTGACGAACAGGCGAGGTGAAGGGATTTGACCAGCAAGCCGCGAGCCTTCTTGAACCTTCCAGCAGTACTGGAGCGTTCATCCGTTCTAGATTTGAAGCTTTCGTGACTGCAATGATTCATATTCTTAGGGTTTTTTTCGGTAAAGTCACGTAGGTAAAAAATTAAAATTAATAAAAGTAAAATAAAAATAAAATAAAAATCACGACGTTTCGGAGGCAACTACTAGCTTCCGTCTTCAGGTGGAACCGTCACAGCACGTAGCTGTATTTGCTGTGACTGTTCCACCTGAAGACGGAAGCCTGTGTTGCCTCCGAAACGTCGTGATTTTTATTTTATTTTTTATTTTACTTTTATTAATTTTTATTTTTTACCTACGTGACTTTCCCGAAAAAACCTAAGAATACGTTCATCCGTTGTTGATAGGCGGCTCACGCGTGGGTCCATAGCGCCTCTGTTCCTTCCATCTACAGGTGCAGGCGATGGTGGTGGAGGAGGGTGGGTGGGGGGTGCGACTGCGCAACAAATCCATTTTGGCTGTCATCTCTCGCGTATCTTGGATCAGGGAGAGCCAGCCGAGCTCCCGACACTTAGCGGGTTGGCAGGCATAGCCACCAGTGGTGTAGTAACTACATTATCAGTGGTGTAGTAACTACATTATCAGTGGCGTAGTAACTACATTATCAGTGGTGTAGTAACTACATTATCAGTGGCGTAGTAACTACATTATCAGCACGGTGGTTGAGATGTTAACTATCTCGTCTGGTCGACAGATGTTCGTGGATTCGATCCCGACCTTGGAATATATTTGGAGTGTGCGTGTGTCTCTTCGTGGTCGCGTGGAGTTTTTTCTCCGATTCCTTCTGTTTTTCCCTCCACATTTCGAATCAACATCACCACGCGTTTTGAGTTGTTTGGCTGCTATACATTTCGAAGTGATGATGACCATGAAAAGCCACGTTGCTGGGCTATCATTTGAGATGGCCACGTCACTTCTGATCAATAGCTCCGTAGCTCAGTGGGCCTTACCCGGTTAAAATACAAAATATAGTCATCGCAGTCCATCGCTTGCTCGAGGCTATAGGCACACGATTCGGATATGAAAATTTGAAATAACAATTCAAATGTTCTGATCTTTACGTTGTTTATTAACGCTTACGAACGTGTGGGACCATTCGACGACCCGTGACATCACGTTCGGCAGAGGAATCGCAGACATGGCGTCACGTTTGTTTTAAAACCCCAACACGTGTGTCACTTTAAAATTAAACACGTGTAAGATATATTCACGTATATAAATAATGGTCCCATAGATTTATGTAAGAGGCGACTTATTTGAGGCTGAGTCGTCCTAGGGGTGGCCAGGGATCGGTTCAAGATAATCGTACAAGGGAATCGAGCCCGGGTCGCCGGGTTCGTAGAGCGGCGCACTAACTGCAACACTACCGCTCTCCGCACGAACGCACACACACACACGTGTCGATTCACGTGGAGCTGATTGAAAACTGGTTCTATTCTTGGTACCAGCAAGATCGGCCTCTGTGGAGGAGGCTCCTGAAGGATGCTCCGAGGGAGTTGGAGGCAGTCGCCCCCCCCAGCAACAACGGAGGGCGGAAGAGCGACGCTCACAACAACGAGCAGAGCGCCCGGTCGGATAAAGCGCGTAAAGTTGTTACAGTAGGGGAGCACAGGTGGTGCATCAGCCAGTCATCTCAGTCCGTCAACCCATGGCACCTGGAACTGTTCCGTGAAACTCCTGCCAGCGAGCCTTTGACACTTCACGCGGCCTCAAAAATGCACCTAGCCTGGCACAAGCGCCGAGGTGACGTCACCGCCCCTCTCGTGGTGAACGACGGTTGTTGTACTCGCATGGGGGAGCGGTGGCGGAGCGGTTAGCGCGCTGCGCTACGAGCCGGGGCGACGCGAGTTCCATTCCCACTCATCACGGTCACCACCAGCACGAGTGATGATCTACACGAACCGCTCCTCGTTCATACAAACCACTAGATCGAGCACCTGGCGCGGTGTGTAAACATCGCCACTGGGGAGATAAAGGTGGCCGGGCGTGGTGCTGACCACCAACCCCCCCCCTCGTGTGCCGTGCCGGCCTTCGGAGGTGCTACTCGCTAACAGCACTTAGCCCCGACAGTCTGCTAAGAGGCTACACGGGGGATCTTTGTCAGTGCCTGATTGGGAGCGGTGGCGCATCGGTTTCGCGCACCGTGCACCCATTGACCCGACTTCGATTCCCCTACGTGTGTGACATCTGAACTGTTACTGAGCCTCGCGCAGGTCCACTCAGCCTTAAATTGATACAACTGGGTTGCGGTGATTAAATTAACATCGCCACTGGGGAAACAAAGGTGGCCGGGCGTGGTGCTAACCACCCACGCCCCCCCCCCCCCTCTCCTCCTCCTCGTGTGCCGTGCCGGCCTTCGGAGGTGCTACTCGCTAACAGCACTTAGCCCCGACAGTCTGCTAAGAGGCTACACGGGGGATCTTTGTCAGTCTTTGCTGTATTCGCGCACACGCACGCTACCCTCCCCCCCCTCCCCATCTCTCTTTCTCTCTCGCTCCCTCGCTTTTCTCCTCTCGCTCTCTCGCTCACCCACACCACTCTCTGTCTTCACATCTGTGCTGCAGCCACGCATACTCCTCGCGAGATTACCCCCGAAGAATATTTTTTTACGGAATATAAATTAGACACACACACGCACACACACACACAGAGCTATCGACATTTCCGCAGCATAAACGGAACACACACACGCACACGAACAATTAAAGCTTGCCAAGAAGGATTTCACGTTTTTTTGCGGCTGACATTATGACTTGTCTTGGATTATACATGGTCTTGCATTCACGCCCATGATCGTGATGATGCTGAAGATGATGATGAAGACTGTGATGATTATCGTGATGATGGCGAGATGATGATGACGACGACGACTGTCATTGTGAAATAATCGATACGACGACGACGATGATGATGATGGCGATGATCATGATGATGATGATCGCGATTTGATGGAAATCTCGCATCCGGCTGTTACCATCCAATCGCTCTTCCGTGCGCATTGATTGCAACTTGTGGTGCCTGCAATCGCCTCCTCGTCGTGCGCTCCATCCGAGTCTTTAACGTCGCCAGGAGCGCTTCGTAGACGAGAAGAGGTGGAGACGAGGTTTTTTGCTCATCTCGACTGGAAGAAGAGAAGGAGGCACATTAAATAAAAAAAACCGGCGAAGGCGTCGTGGGCAATGCGCTCGCCAGCTGTAGGCGTCTAACCGGGGCTCTTCCAGCATGTGAGTACACAAAGTTTCGCTGTCCGCTCGTCTTATTCAATGCGCTCGCTGTTGTTCTACGAAACACCGCACGTTAGTTCGTTGTTATAGGTGCGAATATATGTGGCGCGCGCGCGCGCGTGTGTGTGTGTCTGTGTGTGTCTCTGTGTGTGTGGGGAGCGGTGGTGTAGCAGTTAGCGCTACGCTGCGCTATGAACCTGGCGACCCGGGTTCGATTCTCGCTCACGGCCAACACCCAGTGACGATCATCTGAGCCGGTCCTGGGCCTCCCCTAGGTCGACTCAGCCTGAAATTAGTACCCGGTGCGGTGTGTAAACATCGCCACTGGGGAGACAAAGGCGGTCGGGCGTGGTGCTGGCCACCCACCCCCTCGTGTGCCGTTCCGGCCTTCATAGGTGTTCGCTAACAGCACTTGCCCCACCAGTCTGTTAAGGCTATACGGGGGATATTTATATTTGTGTGTGGGGAGCGGTGGTGTAGCGGTTAGCGCGCTGCGCTATGAACCTGGCGACCCGGGTTCGATTCCCGCTCACGGCCAACACCAGTGACGATTATCTGAGCCGGTCCTGGGCCTCCCCTAGGTCGACTCAGCCTGAAATGAGTACCCGGTTCGGTGTGTAAACATCGCCACTGGGGAGACAAAGGCGGTCGGGCGTGGTGCTGGCCACCCACCCCCTCGTGTACCGTTCCGGCCTTCATAGGTGTTCGCTAACAGCACTTGCCCCTACAGTCTGTTAAGGCTATACGGGGGATATTTATATTTGTGTGTGGGGAGCGGTGGTGTAGCGGTTAGCGCTGAGCTGCGCTAAGAATCCGACGATTCGGGTTCGATTCTCGCTCACGGCCAACACCTGGTGACGATTATCTGAGCCGGTCGTGGGCCTTCCCTAGATCGACTCAGCTTCAAAATGAGTACCTGGTGCGGTGTGTAAACATCGCAACTGGGGAGACAAAGGCGGCCGGGCGTGGTGCTGGCCACCCACCCCGGCGTGTACCGTTCCGGCCTTCATAGGTGCTCGCTAACAGCACTTGCCCCTGCAGTCTGGCAAGGCTATACGGGGGATCTTTGTCTCTTTGTCTCTGTGGCGGCAGCGTCGTGGGTTGTGCGCGCCGCGCTAAACCCACCACGTTATTATTTGAACCGGTGCTGGGACCCTCCCCTAGGTCGACTCAGCCCTAAACGAGTGGCTGGTGCGGTTGTGTAAGCATCGCCACTTGGGAGACAAAGGCGGCCGGGCGTGGTGCTGGCCACCCACCCCCTCGTGTGCCGTGCCAGCCTTCATAGGTGCTGCTCGCTAACAGCACTTGCCCAAACAGTCTGCTAAGGCTACACGGGGTTCGTTTTAAGTGTGTGTTTGTGATTATCTGAACCGGTCCTGGGCCTCCCCTAGGTCGATTCAGCCTCAATATGAGTACCTCTTGCGATATGTAAACATCGCCACTGGGGAGACAAAGGCGGCCGGGCGTGGTGTTGGCCACCCACCCCCTCGTGTGCCGTGCCGGCCTTCATAGGTGCTCGCTAACAGCACTTGCCCGACATCTGTGGAGATTGCACAAGGGATGTTTGCGTGTGGTGTGTGTGTGTATAATGTGTAAGGACTGTACATGTGTGGCTATGTCTATGCACGCGTGCAAGTGTGTGGAGCGGTGGCGGCAGTGATAAGCGCAACTACGCTACAAATCCTGGCCACCGTTCTATCTGAGCCGGGTCTGCTGCCCTTCTCCTAGGTCGACTCAGCCATAAATGGGTATTTGGTGCCGTAAGGACTCGGGAGAGACAAAGGCGTCCGGGCCACCTCTTTGTGCATCGAGCTGACGGCACTTGCCCTCACAGTCTGTTAAGGCTATACGGGGGGTCTTTGTATTTTTGCTCAACACACACTTGCGTCCTGTTATGACGCCGCGTGATAAATGTTGATACATCTGTATTACAGTGTTAATGTGTAGTTAGCGTGTAGAGCTATTGCAATAGAGAGTATCCGTTAAGTGAGTCTGGATAGAAGGGAAGTAATAAAATAATAAAAATAAAACACAATAAAATAATTCTCACGACGTTTCGGCCACAACGCAAGCAGCCGTCCTCAGGTGAAAAACCAGGTCCGTCGAGGCGACAGAGTCTGAATGAAACAGCACACGAGCTTGGAGCATATATATAAGCTGGGCGCCTTGACAAAGGAATTTGCATACCAAGATGAATTTGCATATCAAGAAGAGTTTAGCATTAATATGCTAAATTCCTCTTGATATGCAAATTCCGTTGTCAAGGCGCCCAGCTTATATACATGCTACAAGCTCGTGTGCTGTTTCATTCAGACTCTGTCGCCTCGACAGACCTGGTTTTCACCTGAGGACGGCTGCTTGCGTTGTGGCCGAAACGTCGTGAGAATTATTTTATTATGTTTTATTTTTATTATTTTATTACTTCCCTTCTACGTGACTTTACCGAAAGAACCAAGAAGATGAATCCCTGCAGTCACGAAAGAAGCTTTAAATCGAAATTTGAGTCTGGGTACCTGTGTGGTGGTGGCGACGACGCTTCACGTGGATTCCCGTAATCATCCAGCAGTGGAGAGGCAGCAGCTAGGGTTGGTGGGTCACCCGCAGATGGTGGTGATGTGAAACTCTCCCCCCCCTTCACCGTGGGGTGGGTAGTCGAGGAGGAGCCGTAGCCCCCTGACTCGCCAGGAGAAGGCAGTGGTACAGGCAGTGTTCGGACTAATCTCCATCAGTTCCGTCTGCATGGGATAGAGCGTTGCACCCTCGCACGCGTGGGTTATCTCCGGGCGCCCTGGTTTCCATGCCACGTGTGTATAACACCCGTTCATTCATGGGATGAAATACTCGCTTCTGTCATAGGAATGTGGAGTTTCCACCGCTGGCTCATGCCAGCAGTTGTGGCACGCACTCACAGCACGCGTGCACACACATTGTACATTGCGTGAAAATTAAATTGATATTTTTTTTTGTCGTTGTAAATGTATACAGTGTGGCCAAACATTCAGCACACATTTGGTTATTATTTTTAAAAATAACGTCAGGCTATTTAATAGATTTTAACACACGTTCAAACTCACTGTCATTAACATTCATGCATGATGCATGGATTCCTCTATTCTTTGAACATTAATCAATTTTGCCTCGTCAATTCTGTCAAATGTCTTTCATCTGACAAAGGAAGACGAACAATAGACATGAATAATGATAATAGATCAAGTATAAACTTAATGCATAATTAAACTGTTTTAATGCCGGTGTTTAAGTAAGTAAAATAACCCTTTAGGGGCCGTCCATAAATGACGTCACGCACCTAAGGGGGTGGGGGGGGGGGGGTAAGATATTTTTTGAGAAATGTGACGTCACATCAAAATGCGCAACTTTAAATAAATATAGACAACACGTTCTACTTAATTAAATAGACTTTTTAATAAATGTTGACAATAGTTGAAAGCGATTTGAAGCATGTTTTATACATTTTTTTTTGGGGGGGGGGCAGAGCTTTGTGACGTCATATTTGAGGGGGGGGCCTGACTTTTTGTCACGCCGTGTGACGAGAGAGAGAGAGGGGGGGGGTCAAAAATCGTCCAAAATCGCGTGACGTCATTTATGGACGGCCCCTTATGTGTCCTGACTTTTGGGCCACCCCTGCATGTGAGAAGCCTCTGACCGAACACCGCGGAATGCGCCACCGGTAATGGAATCTAAGCAAAGTTGAGTCTGGATCACGCTGGGATGGGCGATCAACGTGCAGATCAGACGCTACGCT
Organism: Lethenteron reissneri; assembly: GCF_015708825.2. Taxonomy (NCBI): domain Eukaryota; kingdom Metazoa; phylum Chordata; class Hyperoartia; order Petromyzontiformes; family Petromyzontidae; genus Lethenteron; species Lethenteron reissneri. The sequence goes on from NC_083834.1 coordinate 5,268,632, forward strand.
ACGCGTTGTCAACGAGAAATTACAGTGCGGCACAAGCCATTTGTTGTACGGTACTGATCCTACTTCTATGCTAACCCCATTAGCACCGTTGGCTACGTACGATTGAAGTCAAACATACATACAAAGACAAAGATCCCCCCTTATAGCCTTAACAGACTGTGGGGGCAAGTGCTGAGCTGTTAGCGAGCACCTATGAAGGCCGGAACGGCACACGAGGGGGTGGGTGGCCAGCACCACGCCCGGCCGCCTTTGTCTCCCTAGCGGCGATGTTTACGCAGCATGTGGAAGCTACGTATCATTGACACACACACAGACACGCGCGAGGAGGCAATGCTCCCTTGTATCCAAACGATCTCCTTTTTTTGGCGAGTCTGGTTACTTATTTTCAGGAGGATGTTGCCACGTAGCGATGTTCGGTCAGGAAGTCATTTCACGGGATTCGTTCGTTTTGTTTTTGACCTCGTGTGTGGGCTGATCGGAGAATAAGTATAACCCGTAAAAACAAAGTTTTTCACTATAAATCCTTTATATGCGTGGCGGCTAGAGTCCTCTCGTCCTCTGGCTTGAGATGGCTGCCACCTATGGGTCAGATGATTGTCTGCCAGTATTAAGCAATTGGTAATTAAGTATTTAATTTGTTTTCCCTAAACAGTGTAAAATTTTGGAAAAAAAATTTCACGAACATTAATTGTCTCGCACAACGAGTCTGTGTGCAAAATGTCAGCTCGATTGGATCACGGGAAGTGAATTAAAAAACGACCGAAAGATTTGCACGGTCGTAAGCAAGCAAGCAAGCACGCAAGCAAGAAAGCAAGCGAACTTAATATAAAGGATTTAAAAATAACGACCACACATTAGTAGTTGCAGGGAGGCAAGGCAAAGCTCCCCCGTGTAGCCTTAACAGACTGTTGGGGCAAGTGCTGTAAACGAGCACCGGTGAAGGTCGGCACGGCACACGAGGGGGTGGGTGGCCAGCATCACGCCCGGCCGCCTTTGTGTCCCTAGCGGCGATGTTTACTACACACCGCACTGGGTACTCATTTGAGACTGAGTCCACCTAGGGGAGGCCCAGAACTGCTTCAGATAATCGTCGCTGGTTCGTAGCGCAGCGCATTAACCGCTACATTACTGCTGTCCCACACACACAGACACACACACCAACTCTCAGAGTTCCACACAGATGTATGCAATAATCCACGTCCACATTGCCATCTAAGATAACAAAATCCGCCTCGGTAATCCCAGACAGACCCAAGTAGTCTGCTAACCAGGGACAACTCTGCTTAGCTTGAAATAATTGCTGTGTATTTACTAAAGTGACATTGTGTGTGATCTCTGTCAGTGGCACTGTTGTGTACATGCGCGCGTGCGCGTGTGTGTGTGGGTATGTGCGAAAGATCTGGGCAAAATCCCATCGGTGAGCTCCTTTGGCGGACAAGGCTGCGTTGGCTGGGTCATGTAGCCCGCATGCCCAGCCACCGCATGCCTAAACAGTTTTTGTTCGGCCGGATCGAGGGGGCTAAACGGGCGCAGCACGGGCTAGAGAAGAGATGGAGTGATGTGGTACAAGAGGACGTGGAGCTGAGTGGACTTGCCGAAAGCTGGTACCAGCGGTGTCAAGATCGGCCTCAGTGGAGGAGGCTCGTGAAGGACGCTGCTACTGGTGCAGTTGGAGGCAGTCGCCCTCCATCAACAACGGAGGGCGGAGGAGCGAAGCTCACAACAACGAGCGGAGCGCCGGTTGGCTAAAGCACAGCAAGTTGGCACAGTAGGGGGCACAGGTGATGCATCAGCCAGTCATCTCAGTCATCTCAGTCAGTCGACCCGTGGCACCTGGGTCTGCCCCAGTGACCTCCTGCCAGCGGGCGTTCGACACTTCACGTGGCCCCAACGTGCACATGGCCTGGCACAAGCGTCGTGGTCACGTCACCGCCACTTAGTGGCGAATGGCGGTTGTTGTTGTTGTATGTGCCGACGGGAGCGGTGGCGCAGCGGTGAGCGCACTGCGCTACGAACCCGGCGACCCGAGTTCCATTCTCTGCTCACGACCAAAATCAGTGGCGAATATTCGAACCGGTTCTGGGCCTCCCCCCTCGGTCGACTCAGCCTTAAATAAATGTATACCTGGGAGGTGTGTAAACAACACCGCTAGGGGAGACGAAGGCGACCGGGCATGGGGTTGACCACTCCACACCCCCCCCCCCCCGATCTCGTGCACCGTGCGTGACATTAACAGGTGACGGGTAAATCCGCAATGATCGTCAGATGACAGCGGCAAGAACCGGTAACCGTTTCTATTGGAACCGGTTATCGGCAAACTCATTGTCAACGTCCGTGCCAGCCCATGGATTGGCAGGCGAGAGCGAGTGGACAAACTTTTTTCTTTTCTTACCAATGGGTCGTCCATAAATGACGTCACGCGATGTTTGACGATTTTTGACCCCCCCCCCACCCCACTCGTCACACGGCGTCACGAAAAGTCAGACCACCCCCCCCTCAAATATGACGTAACAAAGCTCTGCCCCACCCCCCCCCCAAAAAAAACTATATTTTCATTTTGAAAATGAAACACGCTTCAAATCGCTTTAAACTATTGTCATTGTAGTGCGTATTTAATGTGGCGCTGCACTCTGATGTTGTAGGAGTGTTGTTATAACAATTAGTGTTGTTATAACAACTCTATATTTTTCGATTTAAAGCTTTCGTGACTGCAGGGATTCATCTTCTTTGTTCTTTCGGTAAAGTCACGTAGAAGGGAAGTAATAAAATAATACAAATAAAAGATAATAAAATAATTCTCACGACGTTTCGTTGTGGCCGAAACGTCGTGAGAATTATTTTATTATGTTTTTTATTGTTTTATTACTTCCCTTCTACGTGACTTTACCGAAAGAACCAAGAAGATAAATTCTATATTCATTTAAAGTTGTGCATTTTGATGTGACGTCACATTTCTCAACCCCCCCCCCCTCGTCACACATCGTTACAAACGTCTGACCCCCCCCCCCTAGGTGCGTGACGTCATTTAAGAACGGCCCCAATGCTTCACGCACAACGCTGGCGGGATGGTCTCGGGTCAGGAGCCATCCATTAAGTACGGAACGCAAAAACAAATCTGTCAAAAACTTGAGCCCTCTGCACGCTCCCTGTACACCCGCCCCCACCCCCGCTATTTAATCCACGCAGAAACGATCAAGGATTAATACTATTCACGTGTTTAAGCAAGCAAACCGTCCACCGCCGGACTATCTAACTCATGTGAAGGCCAACGTAGACACATTATTGTCGAGGCTTCACCTCCCTCCCCACCGTTTCCTAAGCGTACGCACATTTTCTTGGTTCTTTCGGTAAAGTCACGTAGAAGGGAAATAATAAAATAATGAAAAGAAAACATAATAAAAATATTTGTTTATTTTTTTTATTTCATTATTTTCCTTCTACGTGACTTTACCGAAAGAATCAAGAAGATGAATCCCTGCAGTCACGAAAGCTTTACATCGAAATTTCGTACGCACATTTTCAGTAGACCGCCCCATACGCAAGCGTTACGCGTTTGGGTTAACCCCCCTCCCCCGTCCATGCGTACAGACTCAATGGATGGCCCCTTAGCCCACGAGCGCTGGGAGAGAGAGGGTCGGGGGTTAAAGCCCCCCAAGTTTTACCCCAATGACCCACCCACCGCAATTGCCACAACCAAACCCGCGCGTGACCTTGTGGGTTGAACCCGTTCGCACGGCTGAAGCTGGTAGCGCAGAGGCGATGGTGGAGAGGGGGGGGGTAGAGAGAGACTTTTTGTGACTTTTAAAAAACAACTTTTATTGCCGCCAGCAGCAACAGCACTGGAGGCGATCACGATGCGAAATGCACAAAGTCACCAGTTAACAAATAACAACACACACACAATAAACAACACAAACGCGTCTTCTGGTCCAACACCAATGGAGACTAGGCTCTAAGAAAAGCTGTCTCGGGTGTGGACCAATCAACTTCAAGGACAGTGCATATCATTATCATCATCAGAGTTATTATTTGGTTCTTTCGGTTAAGTCACGTCTAAAGATAAAATAATAAATTAAATAATAGCATTTTACGACGTTTCGATTGCAACACAAGCAATCATCATCAGGTGAAATAGCGACATAGAATCTAACCAGAAAACTATAGACAGACATATAAGCAGACAGATATCACCAAGATACATAGAGAGAGCAACACAGGTAACAGAGAGGGGTGATCGTCTCTGTGGGGTGGCCTTAAATAGACAGAGTTGTTTCTTTTTGTTTGCATTTTGACTGCTTGTGTTGCGGTTATTGCAAACATGATGCCTTGTATAAAGGTGTCAGTTTTTGTACCAGTTTAAAGGGTAAAAACCTACTACTATATTTTGCCACTGGTAAAGGAGGTCTCATAGTGTAAATGCTTACCCCGAATACAAAACTGTTTACGTGGTAGTGGTCATCGCGCACGCCACACCGACGAGCGAGAGATAAGGGGGCATCGTTTTAACTGCCGCCCCCGGAGATCGAATAGAAGCGGCGATTCTCTGGATTGCAAGTCCAGTTGGCGCTGCTGCCGCTGCTGCTGCTGCTGCTTGCTGCCCACTACCCCACGTGTCAACTCGCTCCAAGCCCCGAAACGTCGTACTCCCCGCCGTTTAACCGGCAACAACAACGCAGTGGCGCGAGTGGAGCGGTGGCGCAGCGGTTAGCGCACCGAACCCGTGGGGCAGTCCCATTCGGCCTCTCTCCCCCGCGGTCAAAAATCGGCGTGCACGCTTCGTCAGCTGACGAATGCAGCAGCAGCAGCAGCAGCTTCTATTCTCAACTCGGCGTGGCGCGCGGAGCGGTGGCGCCGCGGTTAGCAGCGCAGCGCCGATCGCGGCCAACGCCGGTGACGAATAATTGAGGCGGTCCGTGGCCTCCCTCCGAGGTCAACTCGGCCTTAAATGAGTACCTGGACCGGTGTGTATGTGTCGGCACTGGGGAGACAAAGGCGGTCGGGGGGAGGGGTGGTGCTGGCCACCCCTTCCGCTCCCTCCCGTCCCCAATGTCATGTTCCGTGCTAAGGGGCCGTTCATAAATGACGTCACGCACCTGGGGGGAGGGGGGGGGGTCAGGCATTCGTGACGATGTTTGACGAGGGCAGGGGAGTTTTAGAAATGTGACGTCATATCAAAATGCGTAACTTTAAATAAATATAGAATTGTTACAACACTAATTGTTATATCAACACTCCCACCACATCAGAGTGCAGCGCCACATTAACTTTTTTTTTTGGGGGGGGGGGGGCAGAGCTTTGTGACGTCATAATTGAGGGGGGGTCTGTGACGGTTCCACTTGAAGACGGAGGCTAGTGTTGCCTCCGAAACGTCGTGATTTTTATTTTATTTTTATTTTACTTTTATTAATTTTATTTTTTTACCTACGTGACTTTACCGAAAAAACCCAAGAATAGTAAGAGCCCATTAAATGAGCCACTCACTCGGATTTCTTGCCAATCAATTGTGGGGAGTTATTTCTGTGCTGTTGTGTTTCTTCCCTTCTTCTGCAGCCGCAATTAAAAGGGGTCACATTGTGAATGAGCTAATTGAATGAATGAGTAAAATGTCAGATCCGTTTTGCCCATCTGTTTTCAACTGAAACGAAGACACAAACTCACGAGAACGATTTCGCGTGTTTTGAAATTGTTACATTTCGGGGGCCTTTGATGTCAGCTGCGAATCAGCCACGCAGCACACCACATCCACGACATATCGGGCGACTGCCAGTCAACCAGCTAAATGGTGAAACGAAAATGGTTAAATAGTTAATAACAAGTATAACCCGTAAAAACAAAGTTTTTCACTATAAATCCTTTATATGCGTGGCGGCTAGAGTCCTCTCGTCCTCTGGCTTTAGATGGCTGCCACCTATGGGTCAGATGATTGCATGGCACCATTAAGCAATTGGTAATTAAACATAATATTTTTGTCCTAAAAAGTGTAAAATTTTTGAAAAAAATTTTCACGAACATTAATTGTCACGCACAACGAGTCTGTGTGAAAAATGTCAGCTCGATTGGATCACAGGAAGTGGGTTAAAAAACGACCGAAAGATTTGCACGGTCGTAAGCAAGCAAGCAAGCGAACTTAATATAAAGGATTTAAAAATTACACTCCCGTTGTGTGTATTGAGTTACATGTCTATATTTGCGTATTTACATAGCCTCGAAATGTGACTAATTCGCAGGATGCTGTACGGAAACGGTGGGAAAATGTTTGGTGGACAGATCTCTATGGGAGGCTGTGGGTCTCTGTGTGAGTCTATAGGTCCTTGTGTAGGTGGTATCTTTGTCGAGTTTCTTTCGCACAGTACATAGCCAACCGTGCTAAACGGAGGTAAGGGGAACGACCTCTGCGGGTCTCTGTCTGAGAACATCACCACAAAGACAAAGATCCCCTGCATAGCCTTAACATGCGGTTGGGGCAAGTGCTGTTAGCGAGCACCTATGAAGGCCGGCACGGTACACGAGGGGGTGGGTGGCCAGCACCACACCCTGCCCCCGTTGTCTTGCTAGTGGCGATGTTTACACACCGCACCAGGTACTCATTTGAGGCTGAGTTGACATAAGAGAGTTCCATGACCGGTTCAGATAATCGTCACTGTTGTTGGTCGTGAGCGGGAATCGAACTCGGGTCGCCAGGTTCGTAGCGCAGCGCGCTAACCGCTACACTCACATCACCACTACAACCACCACCACAACCACCATCACCACCACAACCACCACCACAGCCACCACCACCACAACCACCGTCTGGCTTGAGGTCTTCTCGTCCCCTTGGTCGCCACCTCTGGGCGCCACTCCAATGTCGGTCTCGGTGACCTGGCCTACTCCTCCTCTACCCTGCACACCACGCATCCCACCCATCACCACCCCATCCTCCTCCCTGCAAACCACGCGTCCCACCCATCACCACCCCATCCTCCTCCCTATACACCACGTGTCCCACCCATCCTCCTCCTCCTCCTCCCAGCAAACCACGTGTCCCACCCATCACCACCCCATCCTCCTTGCACACCACGTGTCCCACCCATCACTACCCCATCCTCCTCCTCCTCCCCGCACACCACGTGTCTCAACCATCACCACCCCATCCTCCTTGCACACCACATGTCCCACCCATCACTACCCCATCCTCCTCCTCCTTCCCGCACACCACGTGTCTCAACCATCACCACCCCATCCTCCTCCCTGCAAACCACGCGTCCCACCCATCACCACCCCATCCTCCTCCCTGCACACCACGTGTCTCAACCATCACCACCCACTGTGCTTTCCTACCACGTACTATTGAACAAAAGGGCTGTTCAGGTGCACACGGAAGGTATGTTATTATGAACGTTATTGATGGCAGAAGAAAGTAGTCGTTATAATAATAGGCCTCACTGAGTCTCAAGATTCGATGTCAGGAGAGACCTGCTACATTGCGATGTTGGGCCATGCATTCAATTGCTAGGAAACAAGAGATCAAGGGGGGCATGTGGGTGACACTCGAAACTCCGCACAGATGGATACAGTAATCCATTGCGGCAGTGGGGGATCCTTCAGACATCTTGCAGCCCAATCGTACAGCACCTGGCAAGCATGTACACGTGTACACCAATGCTGTTCAAGCGATGATGTGTTATACGTGTGTGTGTGTGGTACGTGTGTATGGTACATGTGTGTGTGTGTAGTGCGTGTGTATGGTTCATATGTGTGTGTCGAATGTGTGTATGGTACATGTGTGTGTGTATGGTACATGTGTGTGTGTGTAGTGCGTGTGTATGGTTCATATGTGTGTGTCGAATGTGTGTATGGTACATGTGTGTTTGTGGGACGTGTTTATGGTACATGTGTGTGTAATGTACCTGTTTATTGTACATGTGTGTGTGTGTGGTACGTGTGTATGGTACATATGTGTATGTGGTGTGTGTGTGGTACATGCGTGTGTTTGGTACATGTGTTTGTGTGGTGCATGCGTGTGTGTGGTAAGTACGTGTGTGTGGTACGCGTGTGTGTATGTGGTACACGTGCACACGTGTGTACGCGTATGTGCGTGATACATCTGTGCATGTGCGTGTATACGTGTGTGCAGACCGATTTAGACACCGGGAGCTGCATGTGAAGGAACACAACACGGAAGGCCCTGCAATGCGGGCACACCGGCCAGGGACCTGGTCCTCCACGTGGCCTGCACACTTGTTGGCCTTCTCGGCCCTTCTTCTGCTGGGAACTTCGCGCTGCACGGCCATGCCCCACGTCCTGCGAATAGGTACGGACGCTCGAGTTCGACTCCTGCCCAGGGTGTGTGTTGGTGTGTTGGGGTGTTCGTCTTAGTGGGGAGCGGTGGTGTAGCGGTTAGCGCGCTGCGCTATGAACCCGGCGACACGGGTTCGACTCCCGTTCACTGCCAACACCAGTGGCGATTATCTGAACCGGTCCCGGGCATCCCCTAGGTCGACTCAGACTCAAATGAATACCTGGTGCGGTGTGTAAACATTGCCACTAGGGAGACAAAGGCGGTCGGGCGTGGTGCTGGCCACCCACCCCCTCGTGTACCGTTCCGGCCTTCATAGGTGCTCGCAAACAGCACTTGCCCCTACAGTCTGTTAATGCTATACAGGGGATCTTTGTCTTTATCTTTGTCTTGTGTGGGGTAGTGTAGTGTATGGACGGAGGCTCGTAAAGGATGCCGCTGCCACTGGGCAATTGAGGCAGTCGCCCTCCAGCAACAACGGAGGGCAGAGGAGCGACGCTCACAACAACGAGCGGAGCGCCGGGTGGATAAAACACAGCGAGTTTTCACAGTCGGGTGTACAGGTGGTGCATCCAGCATCTAGCGGTCATCTAGCAGTCAGACGACCCATGGCCCGAGACCTTCCGTAAGCGAGCCTTCGACGCTTCACGTGGCCTCAAAGTGCACGTAGCCTGGCACAGGCCCCATGGCGACGTCACGGGCACTTCGTGGCGAATGGTGGCTGTGTTGGTATTGGTAGATGCGGGGTGAGCGCTCCTCAGTGCTTGCAACACCAGTGACGATTATGTGAACCGGCTCTGGGCCTCCCCTAGGTGGACTCAGCCTCAAATGAGTACCTGGTGTGGTGTGTAAACATCGCCGCTTGGGAGACAAAAGCGGTCGGGCGTGGTGCTGGCCACCCACCCTCTCGTGTGCCGTGCCGGCCTTCATAGGTGCTCGCTAGCAGCACTTGCCCCAAACGGTATGTTGAAGGCTATACGGGGGATCTTTGCCTTTGTGTTATTGTGTCGGTGCTTTTGTTGTAACGTTTAGACCCCGTGCCTCTACTGGACATCTGTAAAAAAAGTTAAGAAGAGCTTCATAGCTCATCGGATTCCTCCTCCAATATATATGACTATTTATCTGATGATTGCGAGTGAGCGTGAGAGTGTGTGTCAGTGCTGCATGACCGTACACCGTTGGTGTACGGTGATTTTTCTGCAATATTTTGCTTTTCTTGGATTTTCTGTTTGCACACAGTCACTTTAAGATATTTTCTTGTTCATGTGTTTTTGTTCGTTGCGGTTGCACCCGATTCAAGAGCCGAATGGCTCACAGGGCTATACCTAATACATGAACTTTGAACTTTGAATAGGTGTTCCATGGCAGCTGCTAACGGGGCCTTACTTGTTAACATAAAACGAATATTCAGTTTAGTTTCTACATTTACGCTTCGATTCTATTCGTGCGTACGGCAATGCGGTTCAGGGGCTAAATGTCAAAAGTCTGATACTGCTGCTGCTGCATGTGCTGCTGGCCACGAGACAGATGGTTCATGGAGTTGCGCTGTCCGAACTCGTAGTGCAAGCACCCTAACCACTGCACCACCGCTCGCCACACTTACCTCCTAGACACAGACAAAGATCCCCCATCACTTCAACAGACCGTTGGGGCAAGTGCAGTTAGCGAGTAGCACCTATGAAGGCCGGCACGGCACACGAGTGGGTTGGGCGGCCAGCACCACGCCCGGCCGCCTTTCTCTCCCCAGTGGCGATGTTTACTACACACCGCATTTGAGACTGAGTCGACCTAGGGGAGGCCCAGAATTGTTTCAGTTAATCGCCGCTGGTTCGTAGCGCAGCGCATTAACCGCTACATTACTGCTGTCCACACACACAGACACACACACACAAACTCTCAGAGCTCCACACAGATGTATGCAATAATCCACGTCCACATTGCCATCTAGAGATAACAAAATCCGCCTGGTGTTCCCAGATAGACCCAAGCAGTGTGCTAACCAGGTACAGCCCTGCTTAGCCGCACCGGGCACTCATTTGAGGCTGAGTCGACCTAGGGATTAGGCCCAGGACCGGTTCAGATAAATCCTTACCGGTTGTTGGTAGCCGTGAGCTTGCAGGGCAAGCCCTAACCACTGCACACAGACTCCACACAGCCACAGATGCTGCAGCATTCCACGCAATTATTGCGGTCCGTGGTGTATGGCCGCTAATAGCTGCGATTCAAAGTGCGAGGCTCTGCAAAGTTAAAAGAGCGCGGTGGCTATGAAATGTTAACTACCTCGCCTGGTATACAGGAGGTCGTGGGTTCCATCCCGACCCTGACGCCTGCTGTATATTTGAAGTTTGCGTGTCTCTATCTCTCATCATCATCACGGTGGCTAGGAGATGTAAACTACCTCGCCTGGTATACAGGAGGTCGTGGGTTCCATCCCGACCCTGACGCCTGCTGCTGTATATTTGGAGTTCTCGTGTCTTTCTCTCTCTCTCTCCCCCCGTGATGGTTCCGTGGATTTTTATCCAGTTCCTCCGGTTTTCCCCCTCCACATTTAGAAACAACATCACGCATTTGGAGTGCGAGGCTGCTGCTAGATATGTCCACACGATGATGATGATGAGGATGTGCCCATTCGTTGAGCTATGGAAGCCCAGTGGCTTCTGAAACAAAGCTTCGTAGTAAATTTCGATTTAAAGCTTTCGTGACTGCAGGAATTCATCTTCTTGGTTCTTTCGGTAAAGTCACGTAGAAGGGAAGTAATAAAATAATAAAAATAAAACATAATAATAATAAAATAATATAATGTAATAAAATAAAATAATAAACTAATATAATAAAATAATATCATATAATAATATAATAAAATAATAGAATAAAATCTTTTAATAAAATAATATATTTTTTTCTATTTAAAGCTTTCGTGACTGCAGGGAGTCATCTTCTTGGTTCTTTCGGTAAAGTCACGTAGAAGGGAAATAATAAAATAATTAAAATAAAACATAATAAAATAATTCTCACGACGTTTCGGCCACAACGCAAGCAGCCGTCCTCAGGTGAAGAACAGGTCTGTCTTATGTTTTATTTTTATTATTTTATTATATCCCTTCTACGTGACTTTACCGAAAGAACCAAGAAAAAGCTACGCATCTCACCGAAGCCTTACCTGATTGAAATGAAAAAAAAATAGTTCGTAGTTTGGGTTTTAAAAACAATGGAATTGATGGCTTTCAAGCCCAAATCCCTTTAGGCGGCGAGTCTATGAGTCGGACCGTAGTCAGACATCACACAAACATGAAAGTCAACAACATGAATAACAAACAACAAACACATACATATGAACATAAACCACTTTTATAAATACGTACAAAGCAGCTACAACAAAAAACGTTGCTTTTAAATTGCGTTTATTTTTTTGGTTTCACCACCAATTATAAATCAGTGGCTCCACGGCGTTTAGTTTTTTTAGGTTTCACCACCAATTATAAATCAGTGGCTCCACGGCGTTTAGTTTTTTTAGGTTTCACCACCAATTATAAATCAGTGACTCCCCCACAACCCCCGCCACGCAAACTTTCGGCATCAAATTGCTGTCGCTTGCTTTGCAATTGATCTGTAACAACAATGCCCGCGTTAGGCTCGAGTAAGGCTGCTCGATTGACATATCTTGCTCCCTGCCGTGGGGTGTTCGCCTCGCTGCTGTTGCTGCTGCTGACAAGGCTGTTGATGATGATGTTGCTGCTGATGATGATGGCAATGCTGCTGATGATGATGCTGCTGCTGATGATGATGCTGATGCTGCTGCTGATGATGATGCTGATCATGCTGCTGATAATGCTGCTGCTGATGATGATCATGCTGTTGCGAACAATGCTGCTGCTGATGATGATGACAATGCTACTGATGATGCTGATTATGATGATGGCAATGCTGCTGATGATGATGCTGCTGATGATGATGATGCTGATGATGAGATGGCAATGCTGCTGATGATGATGCTGCTGATGATGATGACAATGCTGCTGCTGACAATGCTGCTGCTCGTGCTGATCATGCTGCTGATGATGCTGCTGATGATGATGATGACAATGCTACTGATGATGATGCTGATGATGATGATGGCAATGCTGCTGATGATGATGCTGCTGATGATGATGCTGCTACTGATGATGATGATGGCAATGCTGCTGATGATGATGCTGATGATGATGCTGCTACTGATGATGATGTTGATGATGATGGCACTGCTACTGCTGCTGACACTCCTGATGATGATGCTGCTGATGATGCTGCTGTTGCTGCTGATGATGATGATGCTGATGATGCTGCTGCTGATGATGATTATGCTGATGATGATGATGACAATGCTGCTGCTGATGATGCTGCTGCTGATAATGATCATGCTGCTGCGAACAATGCTGCTGCTGATGATGATGATGACAATGCTACTTATGATGATGCTGATGCTGAAAATACTGCTGCTGCTGCTGATGATGACGATGCTGATGATGATGACGATGCTGCTGATGATGCTGCGGATGATGATGCTGCTGATGACAATGCTGCTGATGATGATGCCGCTGCTGATGATGATGCTGCTGCTGCTGATGATGACGATGACAATGCTACTTATGATGATGCTGCTGATGATGAAAATACTGCTGCTGCTGCTGCTGATGATGATGATGGTGCTGTTGATGAAAATACTGCTGCTGCTGCGGATGATGATGATGATGATGCTGCTGATAATGCTGCTGATGATGATGCTGCTGCTGACAATGCCGCTGCTGATGATGATGCTGCTGCTGATGATGACGACAATGCTACTGATGATGATGATGCTGCCGATGATGAAAATACTGCTGCTGCTGATGATGATGATGATGCTGCTGATGATAATGTTTAGGATCATGATGGCTATGATGATGATGATGATCACAACGACGACGACAATGGTGATAATCGCATTATCTGTATTTCAACTCGAGCCGGCATTTCCCGCTAAGTACGACGGCGAAAACCTCATGACGCCCTTTTAACAAAAACACAATCGCCTCAAGAAATGGACTCACCCCGTGTCATTAGCTCCGTGCGCCAGGCATTCTTCCCATCCCCGTATCTCATTGAGAAAGGCTTTTGTCCGGCCCTCATGTACACCATCAATTCCCCTTCCAAACAACAACTACCACCACCACAATAGCTTTTGGCTTCTACTGCTGCTGCTGCTGCTCTAGTGCCATGGACAGCAGCATCAGCAGCTGAATGCTTGCCCGATTAAATACATTAAGGCTTGTTTTTTTTTCTCTCTCTCTCTTTGTGTTTCTCTGGCTCTTACTGCGGAATTATTATCGTAATATTATTATTATTTTTGTGTGTGTGTGTGTACACAGCTTAACACAGGGCTCATAATAATAATAATAAAACATACTCTTCGTTTTATTATTGCAATTTCAATGAATAACGGAATAAATAGCAACAAAAAAAACCAATCAATATTCTGTTAGCATTGACTTGAGATGCGACCGCTAATTCAATTAGAACCAATTTGCGAAATGGATTTTTTTTTGCCTTTAGCAAATGAGGGTGATTTTCAGCAGGTGATTTTGCGTGGTGTGTGTCTGTGTGTGTGTGTACATGAGCACTTTTGTACCAATTTGAAGGCAGGCGCAATTATTCGGCCCCTAATCACGCGCGATTATGCCCTTGGTTATGTAAGCGTGTTTACGCCGATATTAGCCGCTAAGTGGCTGCCTGAGTGATGCACTTTGCTCTTGAGGCTCTGCGTCAGCTACTCTGAGACACCTGGGTTCGAGCTCTGAGTATGGGTACCACTTGCTATGACGCTCTGTGTGAGCTACCCTGAGACACCTGGGTTCGAGCCCTGGGTCTGGGTGCCTCTTGCTATCACGCTCTGTGTGAGCTACCCTGAGACACCTGGGTTCGAGCCCTGGGTCTGGGTGCCTCTTGCTATCACGCTCTGTGTCAGCTACCCTGAGACACCTGGGTTCGAGCCCTGAGTCTGGGTGCCTCTTGCTATGACGGTCTGCGTCAGCTCCCCTGAGACACCTGGGTTCGAGCCCTGGGTCTAGGTCCCTCTTGTTAGCTCGCTCTGCGTCACCACCTTTGAGAACCTGGGTTCGAGCCCTGGGTCTGGGTCCCTCTTGCTACCTCACTGTGCGTCAGCTACCCTGAGACACCTGGGTTCGAGCCCTGGGTCTGGGCACCACTTGCTACCTCGCTGTGCGTCAGCACCTTTGAAAACCTCGGTTCGAGCCTTGGGTCTAGGTGCCTCTTGCTATCTCGCTCTGTGTCAGCTACTCTTAGACACCTGGGTTCGAGCCCTGGGTCTGGGAGTATCTTCCTATCTCGCTGTGCGTCACCACCTTTGAGAACCTGGGTTCGAGCCCTGGGTCTGGGAATCTCTTGCTATATTTCACTCTGTGTGCCTGTATCATGGGGTTCATGATGGCCTTGTCAGAGACACTGAACCAGCTGCGCTGAGAAGCTGCTACCCAGCGTCAAGGCTACGACGTCTCTTCCTACATCTGTCTCCGTCACAATGACCGTGGCACGAATCGCGTGCGGTGGCGTTCAGTGTGGGTACTCGAACCTCTTGCGAGGTGTGTGGCCGGCGTGTAAGAGAATGATGACAAACAAATCGAACATCAGATGTGCTCGAGGCAATCTGTAGAGCTGCCGTGCTGTGGAGGATTGTTCCGCTAACGGTAGCCTGAGCAAAGCAATTGCAGGGTTGCTTTTAGAGCTCGTTGAATGTTAACTACTTCGCCCGGTGTACAGGAGGTCGTGGGTTCGATCCCAGGCCCTGTCGATGCCTGTTGTTTTTTTGGTATTGCGTGTCCTTGTCTCGTGGTCGCG